>NW_022436970.1:11417056-11462872 GCF_009761245.1 Sapajus apella | reverse complement strand
ATATATATATATATATATATATATATATAAAATATATATATATATAATATATATATATAATATATATACCATATATATCATATATATGATATATATATCATATATATATATACTTCATTTTTTAAAGGCATGCCTTCTGTAAATTTTTAGAAATCAAACACAAATATCAGAACTGTGGAAATCTGAGTTACTAGGTGTTCATCGATGAGGAAGAAAACATACAGTCTGGACTGGGGATAAGACCAATGGACTCTTTGTCCTACAAGCCCTACCACTTGCTATATGACCTTGGATTGCTCTGAGATTTTATTTTCCACATTTGCAAAATGAAGGAGCTGAGCTAAATTATAAAGTTTTTTTTTTTCAGGTCTTACTTTTCTACTTTTTGACAATTATATAAAATTGCTTTTGTTAGGTCTTTTAAAGCTGTGATAACATACAGATTGCTAATAATTAAGGATGATGGGGGCCAGGTGCAGTGGCTCATGCTTCTAATCCCAGAACTTTGGGAGGCCAAGGCAGGCAGATCACATGGTCAGGAGATTAGGACCATCCTGGCTAACTCAGTGAAACTCTGTCTCTACAAAAAAAAGTGAGCCAGGTGTGGTGGCATGGCCCTACAGTCCCAACTACTCAAAAGGCTGAGGCAGGAGAATCGTGTGAGCCCAGGAGGCAGGGGTTGCAGTGAGCTGAGATCATGCTACTGCCCTCCAGCATGGGTGATAGAGTGAGATTCCGTCTCAAAAAAAAAAAAAAAAAAAAAAAAAAAAAGATAACGGGTAGAGAAATTTAAGAAAGTTATAGGAATGTAAAAGAAACATTTGGCCTGCTTATAAAATGAGCATTCACTTTAACAAGAGCTGCTTAATGTACTCTTGTTGCTCTTGAAGATTATTTCTCTTCCCTTCAACAAGACTAGGGATTTATCAAATTAGCTAGAACATATAAAAGAAGGGAGTTACAGAACATGCCATGGGTGATATTACAGTCATTGAGATAATATCTGTGAGGGGAAGATGCTTGATAATTGTGTAACTCATTTAAACCTAGGATATTCAAAAGCAGCTAGTATAAACATAAACCTTGATGAAGAGGAAGATCCACCCTATAGTTGTACCTGTAGTATCCAGGACCGAAGTAGGCACATTATTAACATTCGGAAATTATTTACACAAATCTCATTTTCATTATCATCAACTTCATTTTCAATATGAAAAGTTAACTGTATAACAAATCAAGACACAAATTCCGTGGTAAGTCAACCATGTTTATAAATCACAATCACTTTCAAAACAATTCCATGATATTTCTCTGCAGTCTTTGAAATATTTGCCAGCCTCTTAAGCCAAATTGTTTTACCTTGTTCCAAGGTCTACAAAGGGTGCACAAGGATATTTAATTGGCATTGTGTATATTATTAGAGGATGAAACTTTCTTTTTTTTGAGATAAATGTCTCTGTCATACCCTCTGTGGAGTGCACTTGGAAAATCAGAAAGTAGTGTGTGAACCATTGTGATCTGAACTGAGGATGTTTCATAATGTGTTCCCCAGTATATTTGGCAGTAACCAACTCTGCCAGGAACATATGCCCTCTATAGCCACAGACGAGTTGCATGGCCACAGGTCAGGTGCTTATCAGGTACTTATCAGTCTTCTACAAATATTCGTCTTCATTTTCAATCAAAATCAAATCTCATTTTCAGGAGAAAGGCAAGTCTACCTGCTCAACCGACTTCATTCTGTCCTGAGCTGGGTATCATGAAAGAAATAAGGACTCTGAAGCATTATTTTTAAAAAACCTACAGTTCTTTGTGGTTATCAAATAGAAGTAACCAAAACTTAAACTTGAGATTTTTTTTTTATTACATTTAAATGAACTTGAATACAGAATCGGTAACAAATTGTTGACTTTTCACAAAGGATTAAATACTGCCTCACAAATCTGTGCCCTAGAGCAAAAAAACATCCCTGTTTAGAATTTCATGCTGCTTATCTTTTCTCTTTCTTCCACCTCCTTTCCCATCTGAGTTTTTCATACATAGGATTTAGGAAGAGGATTCACATGAGGAAAAAATGAGTAGTTTGCACCCATGCATGTGGATTGAAGAGCTGTCCTCTTCATTATTACTAGTTCTTTTGCGCAGGGAAAAAAAATATAGATATATAATAATAATATATTATTATGTATAATATATAATAGTTCGATATATATATATACATACATACACATGTATGTGTGTGTATGTGTGTGTGTGTGTGTTGGTATATAGTTGAAGGAATGTCTGCAGATCTGTATAAACTTTTGGACAGTAACAATATGGAAGAAGATGGAACATTTCTGAGAAGAAAAACAAGAGGAACAGGTTATATCTGAAGAGAATGGAACAGGAGTAAATCACAGATGTCTGAAAGAGTGGTGGTGATGGCCACTGGATGAATGATTAATCTGAAATGGACAAAAACAATCTGAGGAAGATTTAAAATGTTTTTGTTTACTCTGATATTTTAAGGCTAAAAATTAAAAATATATATATAATATTTTTCCATGTTTTTAAAATGGAAATATATGAAAATCACTGCAAGTAGTATTGTGATGAGCATAACAAACCTAATCATCAGGTTATAAAATAAAACACTGGATTCACATCATAGTATAAAACCGTGAAAAACATATTTTGAATGGACGAAGCAAAAAGAAAAAAAGAGGTGAAAATCCCTTAAGCATTAGTTAGTAAATCAACATCATTTATTGGATATGAAATCACTTTATCATGCTACCATTTTGTTCCAAGTATTTTTGTTCAACTAAATGGCAGTGCATTAGTTCCAAGTAGATTGTTTATTATCCATTTAACCTTAACAGCTAATGTTATTTTTACGAAAACGAATTCATTGCTATAAAGTTTTCTTAGAATTTCTACTCCACTTGACATCTCTAGGAAACTACTTTTAACAGATCAAATGACTCTTAATCAAATGTTTTCCTCATACTTAAAAACAATGACTATAGGTCCTTTCATGCCAAAAAATATTTGTTATGTATCAGCATATCAATTGCTAATCAGCAAAATTGCAAATCTTCCAGAACCTGTTCCATTTAAATTAAAGCCACCATACTAAAACCATAACAAATATCTATCATATTCAGCCATTGCACATTAACATATCACCACAAGAGTAGTTTTAAAACATGTCTAATTGCCAATTAATTTATATGTGTTAGACTGCTTTTCTAAAAAGTGCACAGTGCTGTATGCTTTCTAGAAATAATGTGTGCTATAATATATAACTATCAGTTATACTAAAAGGAAATAGAGGACTATTTTTGGTTTTATGGTACTTAAAGTTGAACTGAAATGTGTTTGTTGCAGTCCAATACAAATAAGCAATGGCTTATCGCAATTAAAGACCACATTCCACCAAGTTTTTCTAAATTCTAGGCAAGGAGCAGTTGCTCATGCTCTCTGCTGTCTGGAGTCTGTCTCAGATGCAGGTCTTCTGAAACTGTTTTGAAATATACTTAATGTATATCACACTAACACCCAACTTACTGTCAATTGACAATACTGATTTATAGAAGTTATGCCTCTCTTTTAAAAATTGGTATAGTTTATGACTAGGTGCAGCATGATAGTCCAAAAATAAATTCAATTATTTGTATTTTCTAGAAAAACAATTGCAGGAATGACATTTGAGGACTGTCAGTGCATTTAATAGAATAATACACAAGAATCAAAAAAATCCATAATGGTTGACTGACAAACACTTCCAGAAACTAACTGATATTCCCTGAGATATTTTGTTGGCTGACCTATGAAACGTAATAGTACAAGAAATCACAGTTGGAATAATAGCAACAAAATAGAAAAAATCTTGTTGACCTATTGGTAGGAAACTGTCATTTCCAAGACTCTTTTAAGGTTGAACTACATGCAGACAGCATGTGTTTAATGAATCTTTAAGTAGGGTGAAAGATGTTCATGTTTAAACGTGGAAATGACACCATTGCACAGTGAGGGAACTATGTAAGATATTACCACTGTTTTATGACCAACCTTCTATTTAATAGTTTTGGTTTGTTTTTTTGTTTTTGTATAGTCTGGGAAAATAAATCTGTTTCTTTTTAGGTATTCCTTGGGTATTTAATGGTTTTATTTAAATTCAATGAAAAGGCTGACTCCTGATTCATCCAGTGTCTTCTCTGAAGAATTTCATTTGCCCTTGTGTCCCCAGGACAGCCACCACCTGTTACTACTGAGGTCCTCCCTGTGATTTATCTCCGTCCACAAAGTTAGAGTAGTCTGCTTTGTGTAAAGGACAGTACTTATTCGTTGCTGCTTTTGCCTGTTTTTAATGTAGAATTCCTTAATACATTTTTGGGTATGCCAAAGGGGAAAAAATATATTCTAATCTTCTCCCATTCATGACTGAGCAGTTGTCAGAATACAACACTAGAGAGAAAATAGTCAGGACAGAGAGTGTTTTCAGAGCTGTAGCCACACTTTATTACACACCACAACATTACCAGCCACACTAGTCAGTACAACATCTAAGAGGTAGAAAAAGAGGATGCCATTTCAATACTGAAGAATATAATAGTTTGGTTTCATTGGGTTCATGTTAAAGGAAAAACATTTTAAAAGCCTCGAATTCAGTTTGAAGACTCCCAAAGTGGTAGAACCACAGACTGATGACATATTTGAACTGCAACAGACATGAGAAAAAACAAAGCAGCCCTTTCTTCACTTTTAACAAAATAGAAATCTACAGATTCCCAGTGAAATGCCCAAGATCACACAGCGAGGTACTGATCCAGTATCCATTGCATAACTAGATGCAATGAGTAAAGTGTTTGTTAAAAATTGCTCATCTGGTAATGAGCGCTTTTGCAATGTGTGATCCTTAGAGCTTATCGTCTTTCCTAAAAGCCAAACAAAGTAGATTTGACTGTACTTAAATTTTTATATGACCATGAGTTTAAATTTCCTAAGTAGGTAATGGTAACCATAATTACCATTCAGAAGTGCAGAGAGTACAGAGTAAGAAGAAAGGGTGAATAAACCTATTTGTCAAGAGTTGTATGTTTCTAACCTCCAAAAAAAAAAAAAAAGGAGAAGAAGAAGAAGAGTTAGCAGTTACCAAATTTAAAATTGCCTTTTCCCTTCTAAACAACTCTGGAATCCAAAACTAACTTCCTACTAAATAATGACACTAGGTAGCTAACTATTTCAACTGAAATTTGAATAATATCCCATTGAACATTTTATTAATAGAGTACCAACTGAGGACAATACCTTAGGATATAAAAATATACGTATGGGGCTATTTTGCTTGGAAAAATAAGTATCATTCCTATTGTATCCTTTTGGTTTGTGATATAAGTCCTATATTTTGAGATAACTCTTTGCTCCTGATATTCCCATTATAATCATCCCAGGTTTAATGTTGCTGTCTTCAGTTTCCAGTATAGTAAGATGCTAGCATCAATTAGTTTCATCTGTATACCAGTTAAAGTTAACATTACATTCAATAATTTTAATTTTGATGAAAGAACCCTCTCTTTTGTACTTAAAAGGTATAATTTTTTACAGTTAAATTAGTGAGGCTAGGGACTCTCTGTGATATGTGACTTCTCACGTAAAGAAACTGTGATCAAATCCATTAGCTCCCTGGGCCAGATAACATTACAACCACAGACCACAACCTCCTACTGTTAACTGGCCTAAATATGCAGGCAGGGGCCCTGGAAATGAATCACATAGCCTGTAGTGTGCATCTGGTTATCAAACACAGAAAGAAAACTTCTCAAAGTGGATTACAGATTCAATTTCAACTAAGCACAACCTTTGCCATGGGTGAAAGGAATTTTAGAAAAGGAGAAACAATCATTTATAATTAACTAGGAGGAGACGTCATAAATTTAAAAGTAAACAAAGTAACAAGACACAATGTTTCTGAGTTACTTACGTAACAACAAATAGTAAAATTATATTCAGAGATTTTTAAAATTTATTCTTACAAGAAATCTTAGCTGCATCAACTTTAATTTTTAATTTACCCTTTTATTTACCTTGTGCCAGGTAGGATTTATGTGACTTCAATAAAAGTCATCATATTTCAGTAAACACTTTGCAAAATAGCAGAAAAGAGATTCTATCAGAATGAAAATCTATACTATATCTGAAATGAATATATGGACAGATGTCTGCATATTCATTTGCACTGGTAATTTTATCTGTGAGACTTGCAGAATAACAAGGGGGAAGTGCTTGCAGGGGTATCTTTCTGCAGAACCAGCAAATCCCCAGAGGAGGCACTCTTGTATTGCTGGTTACAGCTAGATAAGCTCTGCTTGTCAGAGGCTGGGGAGATGGTCACACACAAGACTCTGATCACATGTCGTCTTTCCTTGTCCTCAGTTCCCCTTTATCATCCCACCAAGTAGCAACTGATTCCTTCATCTGAAGAAGAAAAAGCTTCCATCTCAATCCCTTTGCAATCAACTAATGCATGTTAGTTATTTTAGAAGTTCCTGAAACTTCCAATTTAAGCTAAGGCTTTGAAGCCTTCCAATCAAGTAAAAGTCATTTGTGTGTGTGTGTAAGAGAGAGAGAGAGAGAACTGTGATGTAATACAAGCTATTAAGGCAATAAATGTAGAACCTTATAAAATCGAGAAAGATTGGAATCACTCAGCAATAAATATCCACAGCAAAGAACAGTTTGTGACTTTAATATTTTGTAAAGAATTTCTGAAATATTTGCCATAAATGTATTTGCTCAACACAAAAATGTACTCACTTCCTCATACCAGTATACATTCTCAGGAGTTTATATCAGCTTTACCATCAAAAAAAAAAAATGCTGAATAACAGGGAAACCGGTAAAGAAACAGTGCCCAAGGAGACAGTCATTTGATTTTTAGGCCAAGGAAGGCTGAACAGTGGCCAGCTCCGCGTGCTCTCCACCCTCTCTTCTTCATTGGACACTAAACACTAGAGTCAATTCAAGGGTAAATTGCAGTAATATAGATGCTTTACAATTATCCTTAAGTAAGAAAGGGAAAAGCTCTGTGCTATTAAATCAATAAAAGTAGACTTAAGAAGAGTTGTGAGTCTGTCAAGTGATTGTTAACACAATGCTAATGACCTCTTGCAGCCCTTAATTACAATAATATCTCACGTTGTAAGTGCACAATGCCCTTTTATTAAAGCTGCAAACCTTAATAGCTTTTAGCAGGGTGACAGTATATGCTACTGATTATTGTTTTCTTTATCTTTCTGTCCTCAGACTCAGCTAGCTTTCCCAGATAAGACTATTAACGTTGGATGTTACCTAATTTCTCTGCTATCCCACTCCATATTAAACACTAACACAGAAGCAAGACTTCCACAAAGTTGCCAGTCTGCCTACCTGCCTCAATTATTTTGCATTTTAATTGCTACTGTTTCAAATAGCCTTAAAAATAAAGAAAAGGATTCTTCATGCATTTCCCCTTGACATATACTAACATGAAAATAAAACAAAGTCTAACTAGTTCTTTAGGAAAGAAGTAATTTTAGGTGAGTTACCGAAAGCTTCAAATGCAACTGTTTTTCTTAGCTCTTTTTTCCCGTAACGATTTGCCTTTATAAAGACACTCTTAAAACTACTTAGATATTGTGTCTATTCAAACTTTCCTTTAGAAAAAAGGCTGCTACTGCTCTTAAACTCTTTAAATACACATTTTTGTGAGGTGTTATCTGCTTTTAAAAATATATACTTGTCACTTGGCAAGGGCCATATATTAACAAGTCACTTACATTTTTCTCTTTTTATTTTGTATAAAGTTCTGTTTACTCCTCTATGAAAAATGATCTGAACATCTGTCTGGTGGTTACAGCAATTATGAGGACAAGTCTTACTTAAAGGTCTCACTTAATAAACGATCTAATAGATACAAGATATTTACTGCAAAGCAGAAGATGTTATAAGTACATTTCTGGTTCAATTTGCAGATCTCCAAAGCCTTAATACACCCCATCTTGACGGTTTCTCAACAGTTTGCCATGTGCCCGGTGCTGGTGAACTCATTGCCAATCTTTACTCACCTCAACTATGAAATTTAAGAAATCCGTAGGTTAACGATCTAAAACGTCAAGCGGTACAGAATAACGGGTCTTTTTCTCATTAATCCACACTGGAAGGTTGAATACCAGCAACGAGCAGTGTACCATGTGCACCCATGAAGAAGAAGAAGAAGCACCATGCATTCAGAGAAGCAGGGCGCCCTTTGCCCAGCGCACACTTAAAGAGGTACAGCCAGGCGGGAGGGACGCAGGATGCAGATGAACCAGATCAGGAGAATGCTAATTACTGGGGGGAAAGCAAAGCACCCCTAGGTGAACTCCACCTTCACGAAAGGTAAAAGGTGTCTAGCGCGGATGGTTCAAAGGACTCCTGCCCACAGCAGCGCGTACCCCTTCCAGTCTCAGACCTCCGCAGAAGCCGGCGGCATAGCCGGCGCGGAGTTGTGCCCCCAGCAGTCGGGGGTCGAGGGAGGAGCCTGCGTGCGTTCCTCTCGGAGGAGAGTGCTCCAGCCTGCCCATGTTGGCCGCTGCACCTGGAGAGTGCCGGGATTCGCTCTTACCCTCAACCACTACTCCTCCCGTCGCACCTGGTGTCTGTCAGCACCGGCTTTCCGGGCCAAACGCCCCCGGCTCGGTCCACACGCCTGTCCTGCCTCGCAGAGCCACATCTCACGGCAACACGCAGTAACTTGGGGACGCCCAGGGAAACTCCGCACGGACACCCCCGCCCGCCGCTCACTGATTAGTCCTGCTTCCAAAGGCGCACGGCAAGGGCGCACCTCTGCCCGGCGGCGCCTCCCCAGCCCCGCACGGGCAGCGACACTCACCTGGGGCCTCGCTGCCCTCCCCGCGCCGTCAGACGCCAGGGACCCGGGCGTGTGCATCCAAAAGGACGTGCGCTCGGCTGCCGGGCGCCCGCGGGTTCTGGGGCACCCAGTACGCGCAGCTGCGCGCGCGGGGCAGACTGGAGGCACCGGCTCGGCACCCCCTCGTGCCCGCCCGGCACGGGCTCCTCCTCCAATCACAGCCCACTCCGCGGCGCGCGGGGACACTGCCCCGGCCTTGGGCGCCCTGGGCCCGTAGCTTCCGCGCACGGCGAGGGGCCCCTCCGGCTCTCCCAGTTGGCGGAGACACAGGGTCCGGAGCCAGCGGGAGCGCGCGGCGGCCGGAGCGAGGGCGAGAGGGCGAGAGGGCGCGCGGGAGAGGAGGAGAGAGCGCGCCGGGGCCGGGGCCGGAGGTGGGGGAAGAGGGCGGCGTGGGTGGGCGGCGGGCGCCGGCTGTCTGCGCCGTCGGAGGCCGGCCGGTGGAGCCCCTGAGACTTCCGCGCCTCCCGGAGACCCGGTGGGGGCTACTGGAAAAGAACGCGAAGAAGCCGGAGGCGCTCGGCCGCCACGCGCGCTCACACACACGCGCGCACCCTCGCGCACCCTCCTCCACCTCCCGCCTGACAGATCTGTACGGATGGATTCCTTCGCAGGAAAATAAGAAGCGGGGTGAAAGTAGGAGGGGCTGCAGCCCATCCATCTCTCCGCGAGGCATTTGCATCTAAAGCGCGGACCGGGAGGAGAGTTTTGAGGGTATTTTCAAGCTGCCCCCCCCCCAACACCCACCTTTGCCTGTCGGGAAAGCCGTGATCAATTGAGCTCCTGAGGCATGAAGGCAAAGCCATAAAACTAATCAGAACTTACAGCTTTCTTGCTTGATAGTTTTGCCCTTTCAGTCTCTTCGGACTGCCCTAGTTCTACTTTTTCTTTTTCTTTTTTTTCAACTTGCAGAAAATTTTCTCCCTTGCTGGGCTCTCTAATGCTAACCTTCCGAAGTGTATGATTTACTCGCAGGGCGGGACGGAGGACCCTCGCAAGGTGTGGAAGGAAGCAAAGGGATCTGGTCCTTTATTTGGAGCGCGGCGCAGCCTCTGGAGTTGAGTACGCCTTGTTTCCCTCTGCTCTGGTGCTCGCTTCAATCTCTTGAGTAGGTGTTCTGTCCTAAGTGTTAGGAGCGGGGAGAGATCATTTCCAACTACATTCGTTTCATTTTTCTCACTCTACCAATGAACGTGTCCTCTGTCTCTTACGCACTTACTCTTAACCTTAGCAGTAATTCTTCGGATACCAGTTACATGGGCTTACTCTTGTCCGTGCCAGTATCTCTGATTTCTTGTGCAATCAAGCATACTTGTTCTGTCCCCAATCCAGCCTCTCTTGGCTATTTAACTGGCACCACGCCTCCCCCACCTCGCCCATTCAATTTAGTCAGTGTTTAAAACTGACTTCTATGCTAATAATTCTAACAGCAACTTTGAACTCCCGTTAAGTTCCAGATACCATCCTATGTTGCTTACTTAACATTAATGCATTTTAAAAGTTTTATCTGTAAGATCCAGGGCTGCTTGGATGGCCATTTCATGGTCCATTTCCACTCAACTGTCAGCCATCACCCAAATTCAAGATGCTTAGAAAAGACCTCCGAATCTTTTCTTAGATATTAGTTTGGATTTCCCCAGTATGTTCTTTTCTGTTATGGGCACTATAATTCACCTGGTACCCGGGTATCAAATCTTGACTTTATCTTGAGTCTTTGAAATGCTTTTCTGTGTTAAGATGCTCAGTTATTCTAGCTCATATAGTACAATCATTAGATTCACTTTAGATTTTTCTGGTAACATTGCATATATTTGTCTTGTTTTACGTATGAGCTGATTTCTGCGATGAGAGATTTTCTATAACTGCTCTGAACAAAAAGCTTCAGGAAGCCAGTGATTAATATGCAGTATCACCAAGGCACAGCACATGTTTGGTCCATAGTTAGCATTTGTTGAATAAAGAAGTGAGTGTTTGTATCCCATGTAGCATTTCACACAAATTTGACCATACCAAGGTTTGCCTGCATTGTTCATCTATAGGAGGTCATATTGTGAGGGGAATCAGACACTGAACTGTTTTCATCTACTGGCTTCTTTTGATCAAAGGACATTGCATAGAAAAGGAAATGTTTTGAGTCCCTTTTAGAAAAAGGTATGCTTCTTCAAGTTGTTATATTTTCTTTCTCTTCTTATGACTCCACATAAATGTTGATTCCAAATGCATGCTTTCTTCTTGAACCATTCTACCTGCCTTCCTTTAAAAATGTTTTTAAACCATAACCTCTACAGATTCCAAAACAGGTGAAGTAATTTCAGTTAACCAAAATTCTAGCCCTGGTTCCCACACTATCAGCTGCTGAGCTTAGAGGGAGGTCCAGATTCTTCTTGAGCAAAAGACACAACCTAGAGCCAGGGTAAGAACTGAGAATAATTCAGACAGTAACCAAGAGACACCTTTTATCTAAGGAGGTTGGGGATGGTCTCTTTCTGAGGAGATGGCACTTAGGTTGAGACATGATGGTGACAACAAGTCAGCGTTGTGAAGCTCTGAGGGAAGAATGATCTAGGCAGAATAAACAAGGGGAATGTCTGTAGCAGGAAAAGGCTGGATGGATGGGAGAAACAAGGTGCCGTAGGAGGGGAGGAAAATGGGGATGGATTACGTTGTAGTAATAGACATGGACCAGATCTTTCTAGATCTTCCAGCCCCTGAAAGATGTTTATATTTTATTCTTAGGAGAAAGCCCAGCATCAAGCACAGAAAACAGGAGCTCACCAGGCTTATGCTGTTGTCTGGTTTAAGGTCAACACATGTTTTATTAGGTCCCTTCTGCTCTCCTTTCCTTTTCTCACAATTTCTGGTTTGCTTAGAAAATCCAGTTCTGAGATGCACCAATAAAAAAAACACTGTACTAGATGAATTCCAAGGCACTGCCAATTGTTTAAGATTCCATAAACTACAAATGCAAGCCATAATGGCTTACTTACACAATTTAATGTTTTCTTTTACATTTCAAATGTATGTTTAAATATTTCTGTTCATATGTGTGTGTATATATTTTCAAGCTTCCTCAGTTGAAGGTTTTCTTTAGTGTTATGTATAGCATTATTTGAAGAAATGTACCCTTATCTACCCTACTTTAAAAAGCCTTCCTTTCAATTTATTTTCACTGTCTTGATTAAATTAAGAAAAGTTACCCATACTGGCTCTCTATTTTAGAGAAGGAGGAATCAAGAAAATGTAGGGGGATTTTGTCATGGTTTCTGTTGGTATGAAAAGTATATTCCTAGGTGTTTTTTCACCCAAAGTAGATTTTATACAAGCAAAGTACTTTCTGATGAGATTGCTGATCAGATTTTATTCATATTCATTCCATTATGATCTTACTCTAAAACCAAAGACATAGGCCTGGTATCTTGTAGCTAAGAAGAGAAGAGATGTAATCCTTGAGATCTAGATAGGTCTAAGCATTCTGGAGAACCTCAGGTAGAAAAAGAGATATGGCAGAAGGTAGGAGGCTCTCCCTATAAGGCTTCAAAAGATCTCAAAACATGGGACCATTTATGGTTTCTTGTGAACATTTCCCCCAATATAAACTGTGAATAATAATAACAATCTATGTTTAATGCTTACCATCTTTTCTGAGGGTGTCTGTGTCCTTCAGTTTAGTTCATCTATTAAAAACAATTCCATCTTCTGGAAAAGAAAGGACTTCTAGCTCAAGGTAGCCATTTAGTGTGTATTTACTGAACCCCTGCTATGTGATTCCTCCACTAGGGCATGGGAACACAAATATGAATATAAGATTGAGTTCTTATCTTTAGAAACTTCTCATTCTTCTGTGACAATAAAGATGTACATACATCTATCTCCACACACCACGTGATGAGGTGGGCACAAAATGTCAAGTGTGGGAGAACAAAAAAAGGGGCATATGATGGAAAACTTGAATGAGGAGAAATGTTTGGAATGTGCTGTGAGGACAAGGGGCTCTATTGAAGAGTGTTATGAAGGCAAATGGTGATCATATTTGCACTAGAAGAAGAAATATCCTAGCCCCTTGTTAAGTCAGCCTTGGACTGGTGGTGAGAGAAATGTGTAGGAGGTTGTTTTAGAAATCCAGTTGTTGAGCAAAATCTTGACCTGGACTCCAGTTGCAGCACTGGAAATATATGAAAGGTCTTTGGATATAGTCAGAAAATATAAATAGATGTAAAGATGTTCTGACTAGAGTTGTCATTGATGGAGCATAAATAATCACTAAAAGAAGAAAGACGTTGGTATCTAACATTGGCATCAGGGAGTCAACCCCCAAACAGCATCACTCATGACAATGCCACTTCATAGAGTACTAAACTAGAAGAATCCAAAATCTGAGGCCATACAACAATTTTGTTTCTTAGGATATACTCAAGGTCTCCTCTTTCACTATCCAAAAATTCAGTATTTGCACAAAAATGAATACTTACCTGGCGAGTGTAACCCTCAGTTAAAAGACTCTAAAATACACATAGAGTAAAGGAGCTGCTTAGACACCACAGAAATATTTAGAAAATGCAAAGATGGCTGGGTGTGGTGGCTCACATCTGTAATCCCGGCACTTTGGGAGGCTGAAGCGGGCTGATCACAATGTCAGGAGTTCGAGACCAGCCTGGCCAACATAGTAACAGCCCGTCTCTACTAAACATACAAAAATTACCCAGTTGTGGTGGCACACCCCTGTAGTCCAGGCTACTCAGGAGGCTGAGGCAAGAGAATCGCTTGATTCTGGGAAGTGGATGTTGCGGTGAGCTGAGATGACAGCACTGCACTCCAGCCTGGGTGACAGAGTGAGGCTCCGTCTCAAAAAAAGAAAAAAATGGAAAAGAAAATGCAACAATGTTTGATGGAGTGTAAGGAATTTTTCCTTACAAGCTCTTCCTGATGAGTAAGAGGGCACAGGCCCTTAAGGAGCTTCAATCCTTAAGAGCCCAAGTCACTGTGTAATCTGGGAGAAGGTAAGTACAAATCCTCATGGAAGATCTCTGTGTGGCTTTTAGCCTGTGCTACCAGAGATGCTGCTTCAGCTGCAAGTAACTTACTCCTTCACTGAGCCACTTAGAAAAATCCTTCAGAAAAGAAATGAGAATGAAAGGACACACAGTGGGGTTGGAAAGCAAGGGTAAAAGTCCACTTGAGCCCTGTACTAAGCAAACACAGTTGTTCCTATTATTATTCCAGTCTCCTACAGATAGTTAGGGTTTCTTTTCAGGCATGTGAAAATCTGTGATGGTGTGGGTCATTGGTTAACATTATAAAATAGAAGTTTAATTTTCTGCACTACATGTCAAATTTCAATATTTTCTTCTTGAAGAACAAACTCAAACAGATAAACATGTGATTTAGATTTGGTGTCAAATGCCAAAGCAGGGGAACACTTACTTATTTAAATAGCATATGATACCACTGATGTGTGATTGTGTCTGTGGATTCAGAATAGTTGGGACACAAATTACTTTTAAAAAAGCAGCTCAAATCAAAATTGTCAGAAAGAATACCGCTAGGCCAACACTGTCCCTCGAATTATAGTTGTTCTGTAAAAGCCTTCTAAAACCTCGAGAGACAAAAACATAATGCAAATTTCTGCTAAGCATTTCTCTATCTTTCACTTTGTGATAAGCCGTAAAATCTTTTTTAAAAAGTAGATTTTTGCAACATCTCAATTCATTTCACAAATATTTCTAAAGTGTGCGCTGTATAGCAGGTTTTATGCCAAAACTTGCGAGATCTACAGAAGAAAATAAGACCAAGGCCCCAAGCAGGTAGAGGCATGAATATAACTAAAATACATGAAAGTGAAAGAGTAGGATAAACTCAGTAAGAAAATAGCAAGCAGTAGGGTTTGGGATTTGAAAGAGGAAGATAGCACATGCTGTTGGAGAAGCATAAAAACATTAACCCATGTGACATTTCATTTGAGCCCTGAAACATGAGTTAGATACAGACAGGAAGGGACAGCAGAAAATTGAGAGAATGTTCAGAGAACTTCAATCTTCCAGAAGCATAAGGAATTAAAATAATATGTGTAGCTAAACTGAGAGACGTATGGTTATCTACTGACCTAAACACAGAGCTTCCTAAGCACGCACTCACTGGGTCCACTTGTATTTGTACTTGGAGTACTGTTTCCCTGCTCCACTCTTTGCCCACTGCTTTTTTCTCCGAAGAACTAACCTGATTGTTCCTTGCATGTAGATCCAGAGAGCTGGTTTGCCCTGGGTTCTGCAGGTTTTATAGCTGGTGCCACTCAATTTTATTTAATGCTCTCCTAACACACATAAAATGTGCATGTAGAAATGACCCTACTTCCAGCTGATGCATTGAGCCAAGAGTACAACTCCCTGGTGTATGTGACTTTGAGGCTAAACTCATATTCAAAAGGAAAATTCAGAAGGGGAAAATATCAGAAAAAAACTACATACCTTAGAAATAAAGATTAGATAAAATAAGCCAGTTTATTAAAAGGTGAACTTTTAGGAAGAGAAGGATGCTTAATAAAATATTGGAATACTGCCACCCTAGAAGATACTTATGGTGAAGAGCAGTAATCCTTTTATGAACTTGAACTACTTTGTTCACAAAGGTGAATTCTGAGGCAGTCATTATCTTTGTGAACTCCAAGTGTCTCCACTTTCCACTTTTAGGTCTGAATGATTAAAACGGGATGTAGCAAGCATCTCCTTCACTCTATCCTTATCTAGCAAAATGATTAATTCTAAAATCGAGGGAGGGCTCCACCCTATAAAAGATTAAATAAAACACTAATTCATTCAGAGTGATGCTATATGTTAGAACCAACATAAATAAATCTAAGAAACAAAATTAACACAGTATTTTCTAGCCTATTTGTGTATTTGTGTGAGAATAAGTTTTGATGTAAATGAATAATCATTATGCCACATTTATTTAATTAGGGCTTTATTTCACATTTAACGCTGACAGAAAAATGTGATACTTACAGTATGTAATGTAATAATTTACTTCCAAATATAGTTGTGGATGCAAATAATGGACTAAAAGGGTTAATGAGCCTCATTAAGCAACTAAATTACCAGAGGCAGTCACTGAAGATAATTGCGCTCAATGCCGTATGCATGAAATGACCTATATAAGACATCTTTGAAGACATGCATTTTTTGTTTTTAAATTTTATCAGTGACAAAACTGAAGTTCAGGAAAGTAAAGGAATGGATTCATAACCTCATGGCAAACTTCGTGTATGGAAATAAGAATCTGAACCCAGTAATAAAGACTGGTTGATATCCAAATCAAAGAATCTGAACCCAGTAATAAGAATCTGAACCTAGTACTAAAGCCTGGTTGATATCCAAATCAAAGCCTGGTTGATATACACACAGCAATATCCGAAGCAAGATTCCTAAAAGAGCCTAGATATTCAGTTATTATTATTTAATATTTTGCATTTCAAATACCAAACAGGACTAACCGATGGAATAAGAACTTGGTTGTAGCCTTCCATGTTTTTAATTATTTGCTATAGCTTATAGTACAGCGAATTTACAATTATAAAAATTGAATGTATTTTCATAAATAATCTGTAGATGTGGCTTTCCATCACACCTCAAAATTCAATTTAAATACTAATATAAATCATAATACAAATTTTTAGAAGAATAGGAATTGAATGAGTCAGTTGCTTTATAGTAAAATACATTTATTTTAGAGGACTATAAAGTCAAATTAAGAATAGTCCATGGCATGAGAGTAAGCTCATTTTAGAATTTATATCCATTCATAATTCAGTTTCTCTATTCCACAAAAGATCAAAAAGGCCACAGTGGTTCCTGCCTGTAATTCCAGCACCTTGGGAAGCTAAGGCAAGGGAACTGATTGAACCCAGGAATTCAAGACCAACCTAGCAACATAGCAACTATCCCATCTCTATAACATTTTAAAAAATTAAATGAAGGAAGAAAGAAATATTAGTTTCCACTCAAAAGCAAAGTAACTTAAAAGAACTAAATAATTTTATCCAAAACGTTAGTATGAATAAAAACAGTTTTACCTGTTAAAAAATTGTTAGGTGCTCAGACATTTAAATATTTTCTTACAGCCTAAAATATGTCTTTCTTAATCCCTAAAAGACTGTTCATTAATTGACCTTGAAATTTGTCTAGTTTGATTCTCATGTTTGAATGAATTTGGAAAAAAAGAAGACAAATAATATCTAGGTGTTATAGTTTGATTTAGTCAAAGTGTGCCAGCTAACAGCTCTCCTGATTACACCCAACTTACAGATAAATTTTGGCCTATATAGAGTATTTCTTTTTTTAATTTTTGAGTGTCTTCTAGCGTTTGTTGTTGGAAGATGATACATGCAAGACTCTATTTTTGACTTCTGTTAAACTCAATGAAAATCTAACTATATCTGTTTTTTGTTTTGTTTTGTTTTGTTTTTTCATTTTGATTCTATTATCTATGATTGAACTTCAGGATTGTCTATTTCTTTGAAATGGGCCATGTATACTTCAGTTTACCATAGTCAACTTACCCCTCAATTTAGCTGTCGGCCTTCTGTAGTCACTTGAGTTTAGAATTTCTAGTATACTATCAAAAGTAAGATATACAAGTAGGTAGACATCAAAGCCTAAAGTGGTTTTGATTTTTGTCGTTTAACCATTAGACATAATTAGCTCTTATCATCCTGTGTGTGACAGTTGTGTGCCCTGTGTATTTGATGTTAATGGAAACCTCTGTACTAGCCCATCTGCATTATTACATACCTGAAAACCTTGAGTACCGTCCAGTAGGACATGTCTACCTTACTGTTTATGAGTTTGAAAATTACCTTTGACTTATTTTATTTTATTTTTTTCCATTTTAAGAAAGATGGAATGCTTTCAAGGTTTTCCAGGCTTGGCAAATTTATTGATTTAAGATTTGGGCAGGGTGTGGCGGCTCACCTTTTTAATCCCAGCACTTTGGGAGGCCAAGGCAGGTGGATAATCTGAGGTCAGGATTTGAGACCAGCCTGGCCAACATGGTAAAACCCCATCTCTAATTTAAAAAAATACATATATACAAAAATCACCCGGGCATGGTGGTGCTTGCCTGTAATCCCAGCTACTCAGGAGGCTGAGGCAGGGGAATTTCTTGAACCCGAGAGGCAGAGGTTGCAGTGAGCTGAGATCACCCCACTGCATTCCAGCCTGGGCAACAAGAGTAAAATTTCATCTAAAAAACAAACAAACAAACAAACCTCTTAAATCTTAAAACAGTAGATATACCAAGCCTGGAAAACTTTAAAAACATTTAGATAACTTTAGTAGAATCAAGAAAAGCAAAATATGAGTCATCCCATTGAATAAAGACTAGTTATGAAACTCTCCTAAGTAAATCTAATCCCCTCTCTCCTGCAAGATGGTCTAGATGTTAATGAATACCATCCAGTTTGTAAATTTCTTTTAAATTTTGCTTATTTCCAGCATATTATCCACATTTATGGCACATAATCTTATATTCCCCCATTTCTGCCTCTTATACTGAACTTGTTTTACTATTTTTACTTTTGATTTAAAATATTAAAAAAAACTTGATAATTACTAACAAAAGACATAAGAAGCACAAATACAACAGAGTAACTTTATACTTTTAATTGCACACATTTAAATAGCACTGAAAGCATAATAATGCAATTAAACACCCCCAAAATTAACTTTATGAGGCATTATTTTAATTATGAAATAAAATATATTCACTTTAATAAGTTTAAAGGACATATTACATAATTCTTTAAAACATCATGTAATAATAAACTATATTGGTAAAATTGAGTATCAAAAGATTTCTTACCTATTTTTAAAAGAAATATGTATAAGTTTTGATATTTTCAGACATCTATGTCTTTATTATAATAGGACAAGTCTCATCAGTATTAAAAGTATATACAAATCTATTGTCTTGATAAGCACAAATCTGCATCTTTGGATTTTGTCTTTAAATATATTTTCAAAATTATGTGAATAACTTCAAAAACATATGCAATCAATAAAAATATCAATAATATCGAAAATATTAGGCCAAACACTTTAGCTCATGCCTGTAATCCCAGCACTTTTGAGAGGCAGAGGCAGGTGGATCCCTTGAGCTCAGGAGTTCAAGACCCACCTGGGCAACATAGGGAAACCTCATCTCTCCAAAAATTACAAAAAATTAGCCTGGCATGGTGGTATGCATCTATAGTCACAGGTACTGTGGAGGCTGAGGTGGTAAAACTGCTTGAGCCCATGAGGTAGAAGTTGCAGTGAACTGAGATTGTGCTTCTCTGCTCCAGCCTGGGTGTCAGAGTGAGACCCTGTTTGTTTCTCTTTGTCTCTCTCTGTCTCTCTCTCTCAATATATATATGTGTGCATGTTATATATTTGAAAGGCAAAGATTAACATATAAAACAAATAAAAAACAATAGCAATATCTAGAATACATATATGTGTGTATATATATATATATATACACATATATATTCTATTTTTCTTTTAAAGAAGAGAAACCAGCACGTGATATATATATATATATATATATATATATATATATATATATATATATATCAGCTGCATCTGCATCCTCTTTTATGTAAAAGGATGTGATGGTTGGCCTGAACAAAATTGCTCATAAAAAAAATCTTGCAAATAAAAGCAGGTAACTTTTTCTGTACAAATTATCTAAAGTTAATGTTTACTGTAGCCCATCATTAGGTAAGTAGGGTAAAGTGAACAGATCACATTGAAGGGAAAAATGACCAGTGTGAAATATTCATTTTCTCCCAAAAGGAACCTTCCTATTGCTCCCAAACTGTAGAAACAGAGTATTAAAGTAACTTAATAAGAAAGGCCAAAAGTAACAGACATGATAAAACGTGAACCATAGATTCCTTCACACTTATGATTAACCGAGCTTAAGGTTCAGATATTAGGAATAAAAACGAGGAGTTTGAAATGTAACTTTTCTATAGTTTTTTAAGGGCTTTAAACACTAATTGGGAAAAATGTGTATATATATATGTATATATATATGTGTATATGTGTGTGTGTGTGTGTGTGTGTGTGTGTGTGTGTGTGTGTGTGTATATACATGAAACTGCCGGGGGGGGAAATATATATATATATACCTCCTGGCAGTTTCATCAGGAAGAAGAGAAGAATAAACCTTATTTACCCATTCTGACAGAAAGCACAAAAGCCTCAAGTGGGTCTGAAGCAACATGGCCATACTCACTTCAGTTGAGATCTTTTATTTTACCCTTTTCAACAGGAAGTCAGTCGCCTTTTGAAAAGTTATTGTGCTCAACCAAGACCCTTGTGAAAGGCAACAAATGTTGCTAAGATTATACCAGCCTGTCTGCTATCTTGTTTCATTTTCAAAGAAAGAATATATAGAGAGAGAGGGAGAGAGAAAGAAAAGAGAACAACTCTTGCTCTAAATCACTGGACCATTTTGCACTTCAGCAAATCTGTTTGCACATGCTCTGCTGGCCTGGCAGAAAGGTCCAAGCCTTTTACATTCAGCTCGAGGTCAATCCTAATGTGATGTTCAGTGGTCCTCACGCCTTTCACACGAAACAGCTGCCTCTGATTGCCAGAACAAATTGAGGTGATTCAAGCCACCAGCCGGGCATAAGTAAAACTTCCATTCATTGAGAAGGGAGGAAAAAGCTCAGAGCAGACCAACTAGGATTGCCCACAGTAAACCATAGGATTAGATTTGATACACTTGATATTAAGACATGATCATACTAAAAAGTAGATCATAATGTCATAAAAAAAAAGTACAGGACAGTTATATGAATGACAATAAGGAAAAAGAGTACTTGGGCATTTATTAAGTTACACTTAATTATGAAATGCCATATAAGTTCTGCCTCTTCCTAACACCTGAGGAATTCTCTTTGGCATTTAGATACATCATAAACTTTTTAGGTACACCTGATATATACAGAAAGAGTGGCTGAAAACATAAAGGAGAAACCATTCATTAAATAAGAAGTGATTTTAAGCAAAGTGATGGTCAGGCTGCATTTGATAAATTGTCTTCCAATTTAAGCATAGAATTAGATGAGCAGTTTCAAACTAAGGCTAGATTTATACCACAACAAAGCAGTAAAAGAAAATGTCCAAAGGGTAACAAATTATTAAGTAAAAAGCAGCATAAGCATATATTGATTTTAGTGACACTATCATTTTTAGTCAAGTTAGAAATCGTTAGACAAAAAAATTTTAAATGTACATGCTTCAAATATGTCATATTTACTTTTAAAATAAAATGCACCTTAATCAGTTAATTTAGATAAGAGCATTAGGCGAACATTATCTAAAAATAGATGTTTCTTTTTATTTGATGGAATTATAGTCCTTTAATCAATAGCATCAATCCTACATTTTTCAGTCCCAGAATTTATTACGATGTTAAGGGTCAGGATAGTTATTCCATGAGACCAGTGTAATTCCAGATCTCCAATTCATAGGTAGTGATGAGATTTTTATATGCAAAAATTTTGCTTCAGAATATCATTTCTTTGTATCCCCACTATAACTTCCAAATATTGGGGATAGATAACATTCCATGTCCATATTAGCAGAGCTTAGTAGAGGCTCTTATGTAGATATGCATTTAGTCAATGAATGAATTATATTTACATGTTAATATAAATGATATTAATATAATACAATACAGAAATAAATACATGCATATATGTGAAAGCTACTATATTTTTTTAGTTGTCATTAAGCACATACCATATTTTTGGATCAAGTTATTCACCTCCTGAATTATAAACTGGAAATTATTCTGGCAATGAAAAACCCATTGGCCTTTGCTTTACTGAGTGAAAGCTGACCTTTAAGTGAATTCTATGGTCATTTAAACAGAGATTGGCTCCACTATTTCTGAAAGGATGATCTAAATTCTGCATAGTATTTAAAATTGAAATCTTTCTTCCATGTGGCCTCTATAATTTGTTCCTATGCATAGCTCTTTTCATGATTGGCAATTTAAATATTTTTCAACTCACTTGTTTCCTAATATATCTTAAAATGATTCAATGCCAAGAAATGTTCCTAAAGTCTAGAATTCACGTGGATTTTGGAATTTAGCCACAGATTCTTTTGAAGTATATTAGATACAAATAGAATTATCTCTTCAAGATACACACGCAATTAATAATGAAGACAAAGAATGATATCTGTTTTGGAAGTTAGTTATCCTGATGACATGGGTGCTAATACTCCATATCAAATATAAATTGAGTGTATTGATCCATTAAGGCCCAGAGGGTGTGTGATAACACAATGAAATTTACAATGACATTAACAGCAATAAATTTATTTCATGACAATAAATTTTCCGAGAAAATTAACAAAAACATTTGGCATGAGTGAAATGAAGCCAATTATATATTTTGACAAAAAATAGTTTATTAATTCACCTTCCAAACTACTGAGACGAATATGAAATACAAGTCTAACAGTTTTTCAAAAAACAGTTGACCTATAGCTAGTAAAACAAGATAAAACAATACATTAAACACTCATGTGTTTTTTTAGAATAACATTATTTTTCACCTGTGTAATTCTAGGCAACAGGATATGAATAAGAGAAAATGATCCTGAAGATAATTAGACATTCACATGAGGAAGAGTAGCATCTGCAGTTACAGTACACTAGCTAGGATAGAATTATACCAGCTATCAATCTTCATGCTTCGGGGCAGAAGCTGCTCACCAGATGGGTCAGGAAGATATTCCCCCCTATGGTATAGTATTGTGAAATTAAGTGTATTATGGGAGGTTTATTTCTCTTAGTGAAACATCTGGCATTGGCCACCAGACAAGATTGACCCTCTGTCTGTTCCAGAATTATAACTCCAATTTTTTCTCACAAAACAACTGTTATACCAATTGAAGTCACTTGATCCTTACTTATATATCATAACCAACCCTTCAATTCTTAAATACTTTTGAGTTTTCATTTAACTTCTAAAAAAAACAAATGGAATATTATTTAGAAATAGTTTTCAATTATTACTGGAATTTCATTTGTCTGTAAAAAATAATCATAATAAAGGTAATGAGGAAAAATATCCACCATGCCGACGTGGCAAGGACTGACAACTGTCCATCAATATTGGTCTTTCTCTTCTTTGTGAACGTTTGAACAAAGTACATTTTCCAGCCTTTCTTGAGCTGGGCATGTTTAGGAGCCCAATTTTTCTCAAAGGAATGTGAGTGATGTAATGTGTACGACTTCCATGTCACTCACTAAAGACAAGTACCTGCCTCTTCTGTTCTTCCCCCTTCCCAGTTCTTTCTTGTCTGAAAAGACCATGCACAGAGCAGCCGTGGACACTGCATAGTAAATATGATAGAGCCACTGTCGATTTAGGTCACTGCATGGTTTTGTTGCTGGGGGTCCTGCTTATCTTCCCTGAAACAATCATCTGAGAGAGAAATAACCTTCCGTCTTTTTAGTTCATTGCCTTTGGGTTCTCTCCGTTATCAGGGTTTGCCTACTGTAATGCATCAACAATTTTCATGTTCACATGTTTGATTTCTCCACTGTAGGAATTCAGAATCCCTAAACAGCAAGCATACTATAAGGACACTTATTCATTTTTTTTAATTTAACATTTAAAAATATATTAAATACATAAAATGCATTGAATTTAAATATGTAAACCTTTTTATCACTAAGTACTCATTAGTAATATTATTAATATTATTATTTTTATTTTTATTTTGAGACAGAGTCAGCCTGTCACCCAGGCTGGAGTGCAGTGGCACTATCTTGGCTCATTGCAACCTTCGCCTACTGGGTTCAAGTGATTCTCCTGCCTCAGCCTCTTGAGTAGCTGGGATTACAGGCACAGGTCACCACGCCCAGCTAATTCTGTATTTTTAGTAGAGATAGGGTTTTGCCATTTTGGCCAGGCTGGTCTCAAACTCTTGACCTCCAGTGATCTGCCTGTCTCAGCCTCCCAAAATGCTGGGATTACAGGCATAAGCCTCTGCAGCCGGACTACATTAATATTATTTAATGATGCACATGAAGGCTGATAAACCATAATTAGGTAGCTGTTCTCCTAGTGTTACATATTTAGTTTCATTTCAAAATGTGAGGACTCTGGAGACAGATTTTTTGTTAGAATTCTGACTGTTCTACCTACTGGTAGTATGACTTTGAGTAAGTCACTTAGCCTCTATTTTCTAATCTATAAAATGGAAATGATCATAATATCTAACTTTTAGATTCATTTAAAGTAGATGAGAAATCATGTACATAGTATTCAGAAGAGTCCCTATTATTTTGTGAGCACTCAATAAATGCTATAAATTTAAGATTAGTATCCAAATATTTTGCTTTTACAATTTGGAATTTATATCTTCATATATAAAAATGTTCTCCCTTGTAATAATTTTCTTAAAAATGACTAATATATTATTATCAGCCTGAAAATGTTTAAATGAAAGTGTTTAGGAGGATGTATTGCTAGATTTTCATGCTATGAGAAATGTAATACAATTTCCATCTCTTCATTGAGAACAAATTTCACATGCATACATTTTCTACTCATCTAGTCATTCATTTGAAAATTAAATATTTCTTACTATCCTATTTTGGAACGTATTATGTTTTTGTCTAATTTCTATGAGCACATTATATGCAATGGCATCATATGGTAAATAGTAATTAAACCGTAGTAACACAAGTTTTTGTTTCCTTTTCAATTTGTTAGTGTTTTCTTTTTAAAGTTCTTCTCCTTCTTAGTTGATACTTCTAAACAGAGGTGCCCCAATCTCATTACGCCACTGTCTAGGATTGATTTTTCTGAAAGTCAGTAAGATTAGAAAGCCTTTTATTTTAGAGAAATTATATTATCTGTATTACAAGTCAAGATGATGTGTATGCAACTTATTTCTTGGCTGGGATCTCTATGACTTGCACTGTTGGAATCACTTATGCTGGAGCTTCTTTCTTTGGATTAGGTCTTAATATATTTTATGCAAGCATTGATATTGTAACTGAAAGGAATCTAAAATGTGGAGCTGGTTTTAAGCCATAGGAATATGCTTTTGAGTTTAGAATTGTTTTTCTGTATTTATTCACTAGCGAGAATAGTTTAATTTTTTAAAAATTGAAATATAGTATTTAATTTCTCATGATTTATAGCAGCTGTCTCCTTTTGTAAAGTGTGCTCAGAGGAATCTCCTTCAGCAAATAAAGTCAGCACCCAGACGTCTCACTTTGTATACCATGGAGACTTGAGCATGACTCTTCTCAGTGATAAACTTCAACATAGAATAATCAGGAGAGAAAGAGAAATCTAGTAAAGAAATAACTGTGTAGTAAAGCAACAACCCAAATGATATATGGTATCTATACATATATGCACATACACACACACACACACACACACACACACATCTATCACATTATATAAAATATATATTTTACTCTGTATTGGAACCCTATGTGTAAGCCCTGGTGAGACTCCAAATTTCAATATTTCTGCTTTGTTCAGAAGCTTATGGGTCATCAATAGGGGTCTTTATTGCACAAGGGCAGAAATATGTAGAAATATGGAAGAGGTTAAACAATTTTTTTAAAGACTATCTTTAAAAGATAAGATGAATGCAAATAAATCCAAACAATACACAAAATGATAAATAAAAAGATTTTTCTCAAATAAGGCACAGCAAATACACACTAACCCAAGCTGGGACCACCAGGCCTGGATTTCACCCAAAAGAGCAGTGTGTGCTGTGGCATCCTGTGTGGGAAGCTCCCAGGGAGCTCCCACGCAGCTCTGAGAGGGATCTGCACTTAGCTGTCAGAAGAGGAGCTATATCTTGAGGCATTATTGCTTCTTAAGATTCACAAAAGAATGATCATAAATGTCTCCAGTTCAATGTCAAGATAGGTCCAACCTGAGTTATAAGTAGGGTGATTATATACCCTTTAGGAGAGTCCTTGTTTAAAATTCCTGTTTTTACATTTGATAAGTGCTTTATTTCACTCTCAAACGTAAGCTGATATTGAACTCTGAATTGTATTTGCACCCTGGCTCTATGACAGTACTGCGTCAAACATGCTACCTTGTACTTTATTTCATGACGACCTTCTCTCTGCCAATAGGGGAAATTACTGTGATGCAATTTATAAAGCTGCCATCAATGAGATGTTGGAAGTCTTAAGAGAAGATATTCTATGCATCTCCAAGGAGCGTCATAGGGCAACCCCCTCAAATTCATCATGGTTCAAAGATTGGCTCTAAATATAGGAGGTTTAGAAAGCTGACTTATCAGCATATCAGAAGTAACCCCACTCAAAAAAGAATGATGCATACCAGTTTTTCAATTTATAATAAGCAATCTAATTGGAGAAGCAACCAGACACTCCACCTGCAGTCATGCCACATGGGAAGCCACACAGTAATCAGGCTGTTACTTGGTGAGCATGAAATCACAATGAGGATTGTTAGCTACGTGATTTAAATGTGTGAAGGCATCAAGCTAAAATAGGCTCATGAGTGTTTACTCAAATAGCTTACTATGTACGAGTATGTTTCCATTTTTTACTAACCCCCCTTTCTGATCAACACTTTATTTATCTAGATACATTAATCAGGTTTTTCTTTTCTTGTTTGTTTGTTTATTTTTTCTTTTTTCTTTTTTCCAAGCCTTACCTTATCTAGGAGGTATTGTCTTTGCTGATGACTTCACTGGATCTTGAATTCAATCCATCAAGTGACATAGGGGCTCTGTCTGATTCTGAAATATTTCCTTCTCCACTGCCCCACACCCAAAGCAGTGTCAGAATCCTTAGCAGAAACATTTCCTTATGGTTGTGAGATAGAGGTATGGTGGATAACGTCTTGTTTAAAAGCCCAATAATTATATTCTCTTATTTTCATAGCAGATTAGAATTAGGCTGTCACAGAGAAACAGCCCTCAGTGTCTGAGTGAAGAGCATATGAAATGCTTTTGTTAAACAACAGCAAAAACAAAGACGAAAAATAAAATATTAGCATTTGGTGAAAGATCTTATGAAAGATTTTCATCCTCAAAGTGTGTAAGAGCAAGTTGCTTCTGAAAAAATGATTTGGGGCACGTTTATGCATATAAACGTCTTCTCCAACATCAGTTTACTCTTTTTCATGGTATCATATCAAGTCATATCCTAATACATGTTAAGTAAACAGATGTTTTTAACTACCAAATGATGTACACAATACATTTTTTAAATTATAGCATTCATTTAAGACCTTCTTTATTTTGTATCTGCTAATGAAGTTTATTTGTAACACTGAAGCCTCTTGGATTCAATTACATTTTCTTTAAAACATGATAGGGCATCTTTTATGCTTTCAATGACTTATTAAACTAACCAATGTTGTGTTATGAAGACAACTGTTATTCACAAGTGAGTATTGGTTCTGGGAGGTTGCTTTGCTTTTAATGTTGATACTGCCTTCATTGAGAGAAAAGTTTGTTATAGGGACACTCAGCTTGTTCCAAACCACATTCATTATCCTCTCTCTAAATATTCTAAGTGTAACAGATTCATTGCTCAATGCATGTGAAAGTCAATATGCGGAAACACTAGATTGAGACTGCAGCAGAAAAAAGAGGTTAAATTGTAGGGCCACTAAATGAGACAAGATAGGAAGAAACCTCAAATTCATCTCTCCAGGGAGTGTGGGGCTAGGGTTTTGGAGTGGTCAAAATGTAGAGATTATTGATTGGTCGAAGAGGGTGAAGTCATAGGATAAAAAGATAAAGAAACTGTATTTTCAAGCTGATTTGGTTCCTCAGAGGGAGCCTTTAAACTAACTGGTGTCAGCTGTTCCACTGGAATTCAGGATCTGCTTAAATAATCCTTAAAACAAAAGCCTAATGTTTCTAACATCAGAAATTTTATGTATAGTAGCAATGAGGATGCAAATGGTCAGTGTCTAATGCTTTGTGACTTTGATTACTAGGCAATGAGACAAAGTGCAGCCTGATTAATGCTTAATTACAACTATATTTCCATCCAGAATTCTTATTAGCCTTGTGAGGACAGCTTTAGTACTTAGTCTGCAAGAGTGACTTCTCTCCTTCAGTTACTGGTATCACCAATATGAGGAACCTCTAGAGTCATCTTCCTCTCCTTGATTCTTACTCTACACCCAATTAGCAAATACTGTTTTCTCTCCTGTCTGTTCTCCTCCCCATTCTTACAATCAGTGCCCAGCCTCAGGCTTGGGTTGTCATTGCATGGCTGAACTATGGAAGAAACTCCTAATTAGTCTCCCTGCCTGGTGTTTCTTGTGTGTGTGTGTGCTCACATTTTGATCTTTTACACTGCTGCCAGTCATTTTAATAAACTAGTCTAGGTTTTACTAACCTGCAGAGTCTCCTTATTGTCTAAGGGGACATGCCACAATTCTTTAGGTTGCCTTCAAGACTGTCTAGGGTCTAGCCACATCTCACCTTTCTACTCTATCTGGAAGCACACCTCTGTGCTCCTATTGACTACTTATTATTCCCTCAACACAGACAAATTTTAATGCCAATTAACTTTGTTCATAGTGTTTGCTCTCCTACTATATCAAAGCCCCATTCGACATTTAAGTCTCTATTCAAATGTTATTACTTTCATAAAGCCTTCTCTGATCACTCTTGTAAGAATTTTTTCTCCTTCCGCCATTCCACAGAATGTTGTTTGTTTCCTAATAGAACATCAGTGCCTTATGCTTTTGATTCAAGTGCCTCCTCCTACCCCGTCAACGATAAGCATAACTGGGTTCGGACAGTGAGTGTGTCTTTCCAAGCTCTTTTGTAGCTGTATGAGTACAGTAAATGTTAGCTGAGCCAAATACCTTAGGGGCTGGAGATGTAGCGGCACTGAGTCCAGATTTTTTTCCCATGTGTTTCCAATCCACACATGGGAATATATAAAATATCAGATGACCTTCTAATCCTTGTCAGTTAGAGAACTGATTAGTCACAGATGTTAAAGGAACATTGGAGCTGAGGGAAGCATTGTGGTTTGTCCAACCTGGACTATAACCTTTCTTCAATAATGTGAGATATATTAGACCATTGAGCAAGATAAGACACAATAATTACTTTCATAATAAGTACTGTATAATATTTAACATCCTGAAATAGAATTCATAGATAGTAAACCCATAGATAGTAAACCCCCCATAGATAGTAAACCCTATACACTCACAGTAATCAAAGATTATCAATATATCTCAATAAAAAATAAATGAGAAAGGTAAAAAGTAATTTATAGTAAAATAATGTCTATTTCAATCTGTAAATGCTTGGTGAGGGGGAGCAAAACTGCCCCTACCAATGCCCAAAATGCCTATACTGAAAATCTTAGATTTAGATGCATTTTGGAAGGACAGATGATTGTGTTTTTGGAGATCTGTAATAACTATTTCTGGGTTTCTGTGATATGTGTAGAGAAAACAGCAACAAATAATTGGGTCAGTCTCAACAGCAGTGTTCTCTCTTTGCTGTTATGTGTTAAGAGCAGAGAGGCAGATGATCATCATTTGAATGGAGAGAATAGTTTTCCCGGAGTTCACGTGACCAGAAAACATAGAAGGGAAACATGGCTCAGTTGCCTCAAACAATATGATGTTACTGGTGTATTTTTTCAAATCCACACTCTAGTATCAAAGCAGTCCTGCTGGTACAACCTCTATTTGAGGGGTAAGAAAATTTAGAAGAATCTTTTGCTTCCAATTTTTTTCTTTCATCTCTTTATTGCCTCAGAATTTTCCTTTTATTCCTCAACTGATTTAATTGCAAGGAAGACAAGTACAAAACAAATTAGCAGGCTAATACTATTGCTGCCAATTTTGATGTTTAGGGTTAGGTGCAGTGCCAGGATTCCTCCTGGGACTTTTCCTTCTTTGGAGGGCCTATTGGAGTTGTTCCCGTATCAGTGATAGCTTTCTAGTAAGGCTTGAAATGTAATTAGACTCTACAATCACAACTTTTTAGAGTTGGTAAATCCATCGCACATCATATAATTTAATCGTGTCATTTTACAAGTGGCAAAAATAAGTCCTCAAGAGATTAGGTGACTCTAAGACCTTTCAGCGTGTTAATGTCAAAGCTTGGCCTCGAACCCATATCAGCTGACTGCAGGCCCAGAGCTCTTTTCTGAATAACTCATTGCCTCCCTTAACTGCTGGCAGATTTAGCTCTTACGTGTCTCTGCCACCACACGAAGCCTTTGTAAGCCACCTTTATTTCTTCAATGTTTCCCTCCACGGTTCCTCTCTAGGCACATTTCTTCTAGTAACCTGTAGAGCAAGGATAAATATAAAAAGCCATAAATCCTCATCTAAATTGGCCTCCAGGATATATATATCTTCCGTCTCCCTATGTATCTATATTCTTTACTTTCAGTCAGTTCTCCAAGCCAGCTGGTGTGATTTGATGGAGAGAGCACTGAGCTCGTTTCCTACCCCCTTAGCCTCTGTGCTTTATTAGGCATGTCATTATTGTTATTTTAAGACTCCACTAATTCCTCTGCACCACAGAGTTAGTAATAATATCTGTTATCTCCTAGGATTCCAGAAAGAACGAAATAGTGGTATGAAAGCACTTTGTAAACTGTAAAACACTGAACAAGTATAAAATATCTATATTTTCTTACTTTTAATTTTATAGTCATACTAAATGCATTCGGGAACCAGCCCTATGTCACTAATTTTCAGGATAGTCTTGGGAAAACTGTATTTCTGCACTTTGCTGCTTTCACATCTGCCAACAGGAGTAAATCTTGTATTGTGTAATTACAGGGATTGGACACAAGGAATATGTATGTCTTAGTGCAGACTAGGTACATTGTTCTGTACCTGGGATTTGCATTCTTATTATTTATTACTACCTTTATTTTTATTATTGCTACAATTGCTATTTATCACAAAACCTCACTTATTTTCTAGTTTTCTCTATCCACATCTTGATACCCATAGTATTTCCATTATATATCTGGGTGGGCCAATTTGTTTTAAAATTGTATCATCTTGATTCATAAAGTCGTTACTGACCCATTCTCTAATATTACTCAGTGGCCACAAATGAGGCAGAGGAATAGTCTTACTAAGATGGTGCTTTATCCATTCAGTCACAATAGAATAGTGGAAATATTGACGATAGCATGTTTTATTGCTAAGTGCAATTTTTAGCTATTTTGTAACACTTTTATAACATACTTAAAATGAGATTGTATATGGAAAAGTTGAATATCTTATGTACTCACTGTGTATATTGTTCTGAATAAATCACTAAGCCATTGAAAACAAATACAAGATAAAGTCAGGGACTTTCTTTTAAAAATGCTTCATCTTAAAACTGATAATAAAAAATGAGAGGGGAATTTCTTGGCAAAAATTCTTAGCAATAAACAAATGAAAAGGAAAATTCAAAAGGAAAAGAAAAGTACCATTCCATATTGATTTCCTTCCTTTTTCCAAATTGTGTACTTCAATATCTCTGCACCTATCTCCTCACATTTATAAGAAGGAAGAGTCATGTCTCACAGTGAAAAAGAAAAAACAAACCACTCAACACACCCAGATACAACACTAAACATATTAATTTAATTTATTTTTGATGTGTTTGTGATACTGTCATTTTCAGTTGTATTTCCACATTTGTTGCAAACATACATGAAGACAAGGAGTCTCTCATATGTAAAGCTATTTTTAAAGCAACGTTTTTCAGAAAGTCTGTGAGAATCAGACTTATTGCACTGGAGTTTTAGGCACTGACTCCCTTAAAAAACTGCTACATTATACTATATTTCACCTGAATAGAACATTTGTATAATGTACTTATTTAAATGCTTCAGAGTTACAAGCATTTTTCTCAATCTAAAGAAAATCAGACTAGGCACAAATTCTGCAAGAAATCTAAAGGTAGAAAATGGCTCATCTTTTCTTAAACACTAACACTCACTCTTTCCCTCTTTAAACACTCCAACTAAGCGCTAATTCCCACTCATTCTCCGTAAATGATTATAGATACTAAATGGTCACAATTATGTTGCTGCATATGAATGCAGTGTTTGATGAATGTAACTATAACAATCACAAAGCAATGGAACTAAGAAGAAAAATGCAATAAACTATCATTTTTTAAATTGTCACATTGAAGCAAAATTATAACATACATACTAAGAAAGACAAACACTCAGCAGATAAGGTCTATTTGAGATAAAATTTTATTATACATGACAATAACTTGGTATTTTACTTTCTATTATACAAATTAATGATTGTGCTTAGCTCTTGCATTGTGTGAGAGAGCAATTCTCTTTAACTTGTGCAAAGATATATGCAATTAATAAAAATATTACAAAATATGCTAAATAATAAAAATTCAGACTTCCTTTGAATCTGAATTTGAGTCTTCCAATTCGTTTTCTAACATGAACTTGGGAAACACTTTTAGTTGATCGTTATACTCCTCAATTAGGGCAGTGGTCCTCTTACAAAGTATGCACTTTTGCCCCACCCAGTGGCCACCTCACAAATAGCCTCCATGCCCCCTCGTAAGAAAATTCCTTCTTCCGGTGGGTTTTGGTGCTAGAAACACAAGGGAATAAGTTTTCCCTGTGGCTCAATGTACACATGATACTATCATTTCATTCACACTGCTGCCATCTGTACTGAGCTGTGGAGCAAACTCACAAGAATGCCAGCCACTTCAGGACTTCCACCAAATGTTTCATCATGCAAGATCTACAAAATCAACTATGCTTTCAACCAAAACACCAAAAGAAAGAGGAAAAACACGTCTATGGTAATAAGATTGAGTTGGTGAGAGGAAGAGAAGGGAAGCAAAGTAATGCCATGAAAGAGAGTACAAATCCAGGAGTTTCACTCTATGCTAATTATATAAATTTGAGAAATTCATTTATATTTCACTTGCTTATACATTACTGTAAATGGAGGGGAGAAAAATTCAAGTCAAATCAAGCAGCTGGATAAACATAAAGCCTCTATAAAAATTGCAAGAAAATATTTTATATTTTTGTTTCTCTCTTTGTCTTTCATGCATACACATATGCATGTACAAACTCAAAGACACAATTTTACTATCAATACAAAACTGTAGCAAAATTATCATTAAATTAAATTAAATGCATTGATGAGATTACCTTGTCAAGGGTTTGGGAGATGTGTAAGAAATTTTGCTAGGAGATATCTAAATAAGTGACTCAAAATAATGATTGCTTTATTATCAAGAGATTGTTTTTCTTATTGCTGTCATCACATTATCTAAATTTAGAAATTATTCCTAAATTGAATAATTTTTATAAACATGTTTTTCAGATTCTAAATAGTAATATTAGTATAAAAACAATTCCACCTTTGAAGCCACATCAGCAAACTGAAAAAAAATAAATAAAGAAACTTGCTGGTTAACTATCTAGGACACCAGCAGGAGGTCTACAAGGTGTTAAATTCTCCACCAGAGGTTCAGTAGCTAGCGTGGATGAATATAAGCCTCTTAGTTGCTGGCCTGCCAAATCCTCTGGCCACATGAACACTTCGATGATTTCCTAGTCTTATAAGAAGATGTGATATTTCCTTTTAAATAAAACGTTAAATATTCTGCTCTATCTATTAATTCAATAAGTCACTTATACATCCTGCCAAGTGATTCCTTGTACTCTTAACTTGTGGCATGGTCCTAACTAGTGGAAAGACATTTCCAATGTCCTGTAAAGAATGGAAGTAATTAAAGACAAACAGTAATTAAAACAATATTGTAAGAAAGTACACTCCACAGAGTGGTAGTGGGTTTGAGCAAGTGGCTCAAGAGTGACGGTTACAGAATTTTCTGGGGTTTAAATATCCTCTGCAGGTTTCCCACTGGTTACTTGGTTATACCATATGTAAATTAGGACTTGGCTTGCAACTAGTGTGATTGGTTGTAGAAGGAAACTAATGAGAGCCGAAGTACAAAGTTACACCCTATGTAAATAAAGATGTCCCCTGACCAGTCTGATTGGTTGTGGGAGGGGATCAATCAATGGTACTTCCTTTTTTTTTTTTTTTTTTTTTTTTTCTGGGAAGCAGTGCAAATAGAATAGTGTCAAACCCTCTTGTTACTTGGGTGTGGAGACGTGGGGTTTTCCTTTTGATTCAGTTCTAGGAAGATAACACAAATTAGCCATAGGCTTCCTGCCTGCAGACCCTGTTCTCTTGCCTCAAAGTGATGAGACAGGAATGGAAATAGGCCGAAGTTTTGTGGGAAAACAGAAGAAAAGAACCTATCTCAAAATAGGTATATTTTTTATTGTTTCTGAAAAAAAAAAAGTGTCATTCCTATGTGTCCCGGAAAATGAGAATATAACTCTAGATAGAATATATGTCATCTATATCTTTTAGAAATGAAGTCTTCTTGTCTTCTTGGTAAAATTGTTTCCAGATAGATGTGTGGCTCCTAAACTATGACTTGAAATCTCCTGATGCCTCTGAGATGTTGTTCAGGGTCTGCTAGATCCTCAATTTCTGACTAGATATGTGTGTAAGATTGTATTTTCTTCATATTCTTCAAACAAAACAGTGTATATTACCACACTGAATGCAGACCCAAATATGAGAATCCCACTTTTAACATTGTTGCAAATCTAAAGCCTAGATGTGCAACAATGTTAAATGACAAATATCATTGCTTTTGTTTTTAAAAATATTACTTTGCCTAAAATATTTATATCCTCAGTAGTTTTTAAAAATCAAAAAGATCCATGTCTTTATGAGCTCGTTATCTAATATAAAATATTTTAATCACTCATGTGACTTTACATATTACTAATGTTTTTAGAATTCATAATCTAGAAAGTCAGAATTTCACAGAAAAGAATTTATTTTTGTTTCATTTGGAATATTACATTAGAAGCCTGAATTTGTTCATTACATGTTACAGGTGTATTTCTACAAATCAAATATTTCTAATGAGGATGCATCTAATTTCTGGTTTCCAGGTTTGTTGCTATTGTTGCCTTGTTTGCTTATTGCGTGTTTTTGTATATGCAGGATTTTGAACAACTTTTATGGGGTCTCTCTTTCTCTCTCTTTCTCTCTCTCTCTGTATATATATAGTTATTTTAATCATGCAATTTAATATCATTATTTGCATTTACAATATTATGCAACTGTCATCACCATTTTTAAAATTCAATTAACTGCCAAAACAGAATCTCTGTGACCATTACACAGTAACTCTCCATTCCTCCCTTTGCCAGTGCCTACTGCCTCTAATTTACTTTTATTCCTTATGAATTTGGCTATTTCATATAAATGGAATCATACACTATTTGTCCTTTGTGTCTGGATAATTTCACTTACCCAAATGTTTTCAAGGTCCATACATGGTGTAGCATTTATCAGAATTCCATTCATTTTTAAAGCTGAATAAGATTCCATTGCAAATACATACCACTTTTTGTTTATCCATTCATTTGTTTTTGGGCACCGGGGTTGTTTCTACTTTTTGACTACTGTAAATAATTATCCAGTGAGCATTTTTGTACAGGTAACTGTTTTAGTCTGTGTTTCTAATTATTTTGGATATATGCCTAGGAATGAAATTGCTAGGTCATATGGTAATTCTATCTTTAGTTTCCTGAGGAACTACCAAGCTATTTTTCACAGCAGTTGCATCATTTTTCATTCTCACCAGCAGTGTATGAGGGTTCTGATTTCTTAGGATCTTTGCCAGGACTGGGCCCCACTCCTTTGGAGTTGCTGTTGTTATAACTATCCTAGAAAAGGTGTCAAGTGGTAACTCCTGGTTCTGATTTGCGTTTCCCTAGAACTAATGGTGTTGAGAACTTTTCATGTGCTTAGTGGCTATTTATGTGTATATTCTCTAGGGAAAGGCCTTTGCCTATTTTTTAATGCAGTTACTGTTTCTTTGTAGACAAATTCTAGGAGTTCCTTGTAGATTCTGGATATTAAATTTTTATCAGATTAAATGATTTGCAAATATTTTCTCCCATCATGTAGGTTTTCTTTCACTTTCTTAATGGTGTTCTTTGATAACAAAAGTTTTTTAATAATGATTAAGTCCAATTTATTATTTTGTTTTTCTCTTTTTGCTCACAGCTTTGATGGCGCTGCTAAGATTCTATTGTCAAAGTCAAGGTCATGAAGATTTACTCCTTTGTTTTCCTCAAAGAGTTATGATTTTACGTCTGATGTTTAGGTCATTGATCCATTTTGAGGATCTCAAGTGTTATGATACAGCGATGCATTTTATTAGACATGGTTTACTATGAGCACGGATTGAGAGACATATCCAACGTATACTTTTGTATGTGGAAGCTAATTGTTTCAGCCACATTTTTGAAGAGACTGTTTATCTTAGTCTGCTTTCTGCTACTATAACAAAATACCACAGATTGGGTAATTTATAAACAGTAGATGTTTACCTGGCTCAGAGTTCTGGATGTTGAGAAATCCAAGAGTATAGCACTGGCATCTGATAAGGGCATTCCTGCATATTATCCAACGGGACATAGGCAGGCAGGGACATGAAACAGAGAGATAAAATAGGGCCAAATATGTCCTTTTTTTCAGGAGCCCACTTCCACAATAACTAACCCATTTCTGAGAGAATAGCATTAATCAAGTCCTGAGAGAAGAGTACTCATAACCCATCTAGCTTTTAAGGGTCTCACCTCTGAATACCATTACAATGGCAATTAAATTTCTACATGAGTTTTTCTTCCATTTAATGGAAAAAGAACTCTGGGCCTTTGCCAATAATAAGTTGGCCATAAATATAAGGTTTTATTTCTTGACTTTCAATCTTATTCGCTTGGTCTATATGTCTATCCTTATGTCAGTACCTTACTGTTTTGGTAACTGTAGTTTGTAGTAGGTTTCAAAATTGAAAAAAATGCAAGAACTATGACTTATTTTTCTTTTTAAATATTAGATTTGCTACTTGGATCCCTTTTCAATTTAATATGGATTAAAAAATCAAAGTTTTCATTTATACAAAAAAGGCTGTTGGTATATTGATGGGTTTGGGGTTGAATCAGTACAGAGATCACTTTGGGTATTGACAGTATTGACAGCTTAACAATATTGTCTTCTAACTGAGAAAACAGGATACATTTCTTTTTTTAAAGAAAAAGTCTTTAATTTCTTTCAGTTTTCAGCAAATAAATCTTTTACCTATTTGGCTAAATATATTCTTAGGTATTTTATTATTTTAGGTGCTCCTGTAAATGGCATTGTTTTCTTAATTTCCTTTTTGGTTTGCTCATTTCTATTGTATAAATATGCATTTCATTTTTGGGTATATATTTTCTGTCCTACAATGTTTCTGCTTTTGTTTATTAGCTATAAAAGATTACTTTTTACTTTCAGTGTAATCTTTAGGGTTTTTCACATATAAGATGATTATATCTACAAAAGAGAAAATTTTAGTCCTTTTGAATTCGAATGCTGTTTGTTAGTTGTTTACTTAGTTTTGGCTAAGTGCCCTTCCTAGGACTTCCAATACTATGTTATTTGGAGCAGTGAAAGTGGACATCCTTGTCTTATTTCTGACAATTCTGTAGTCCCTCCATATTGAGTATGCTATTAGCTGTGGATATTTTATCTATGGCCTTCATCATAATGAGGGAGTGTCTTTCTATTCCTAGGCTGGGTTTTTTTTTTTTTTTTTTTTTTTTGGAAGAATGTTCAGTTTTGTCAAATGCTTTTTTCTGTTTAATTGCTATTATTGTGCATTTTTTTATTTCATTAATGTTGTGTATTCCATTAATTGATTTTCACTTTTGAAACACAATTGCATTCTTGGGATAAATCCCACCTAGTCATAATTTATCATCTTTTTTAATATGCTATTGGATTCAATATGCTAATATTTCTTTGAGGCTTTTGTATCTGTATGCATAAGGAATATTGACCTGTGGTTTTCTTTTCTGGTGATGTCTTTATCTTCCTTTTGTACCTGAGTAATGCTGGCCTCTTAGAATGTATTAGGAAGTGTATCCTCCTTTTCAATTTTATGGAAAGCCTTCAGAAGAATTGGTGGTACTTTTATTTTTATTTTTTTATTTTATAGAATTCCCTGGTAAAGACACTGGTTCTTTTTCTTATTAGAAAGTTTTGGATTACTGTTTCAATGTCTTTAGTTGCTATAGAATGGTTGAAATTTTCTGTTTTTTCCTGAGTCAATTTTGGTAATATGTGTGTTTCCAAAAGATTGCCTGTTTATTCTAGATTTTCTAATTTAGAAGTGTAAGATTGTTCATAGTATTATTTTACAAGATGTTTTTATTTCTATAAAGTTGGTAGTATTGACTACAGTTTCATCTCTGATTTTATTTATTTTGGTCAGTCCAACTAAAGAGTTAGTTGCCAATTTTGCTGTTGTTTTCAAAGACCCTATATCTGATTTGCTGATTGTCTCTATTGTTTTTTACCCTCTATTTTATTTAACTCCCCTCTGTTATTTATTATTTCCTTTCTTCTTCTAGCTTTCAGTTTAGCTTGCTCTAATTTTGTACTTTCTCAAAATGTGAAACTAGATTATTAATTTGAGATCTTTCTTCTTTTTCAAGGTATGTATTTACAATATAAGTTTCCCTTGGTACTGCCTTCACTCAAAGCTATGAGTTTTGATATGCTGTGTTTTCATTTTCATTTGTATTTAAGCATATTTTTAAAAAATTTTTATTGTGACATTTTTCTCTGACTTACTGGTTTTGAGTACATTATTTTATTTTCATGTATCTGTGAATTTCCCAGTTTTCCTTTTATCATTGACATCCAGCTTCATATCATGGGGTCAGAAAAGACAGATTATATTATTTTAATTTTTAAATTTATTTTATTATTTTTTTTTAAGTTCTAGGGTACAGTGCAGGACATGCAGGTTTGTTACATAGGTAAATGTGTGCCAGATTCTGTCTCAAAAAAGGAATACAAATTATTCTATTATAAAGGCACAAGTATTCATATGTTTATTGCAGCACTGTTCACAATAGCAAATAAGTGGGAACCAACCCAAATGCCCATCAATGATAGACTATATAAAGAAAATGTGGCACATATACACCATCTAATATTATACAGCCAAAAAAAAAGAATTCTCTTTTGCAGGGACATGGATGAAGCTGGAAGACATTATCCTCAGCAAACTCATGCAGGAACAGAACACCAAACACTGTGTTCTCATCTATAAGTGGGAGCTGAGCAATGAGAACATATAAACACAGAGAGGCGATTCTGTCTCTTTTTGAGACATAATCTCACTCTGTTGCCCAGGCTGGAGTGCAGTGGCAACATCTAGGCTCACTGCAACCTCTGACTCCTGGGTTCATGCAATTTTCCTGCATCAGCCTCCTGAGTAGCTGGGATTACAGGTATGAGCCACCACGCCAGGCCAATTTTTGTATTTTTAGTAGAGATAGAGTTTCACCATGTTGGTCAGGATGGTTTCAAATATCTGACCTCGTGATCCACCTGCCTCAGCCTCCCAAAGCGCTGAGATCACAGGTGTGAGCCACTGTGCCCAGCGAGACTAATTTATATTCCTTTGGGTATATATCCAATAATGAGTTTGCTGGGTCAAATGATATTTCTGGTTCTAAATCTTTGAGGAATCTCTACACTTCAACAGTGGTTGAACTAATTTACATTCCCACCAACCATGTACAAGCGTTCCTATTTCTCCACAAACCTGACCTCATCTGTTGTTTCTTGTCTTTTTAATAGTTGCCATTTGGACGGATGTGAGATGGTATCTCATTGTGGCTTTGATTTGCATTTCTCTAATGATTGTTTTGGGGCCGATTTGATCTCTCCTACAGAGTGTTCCATGTGCACTTGAAAATAAAAAATGTGATGCGATCACTGGGCAAAATGTTATATATACATATATATATATATATATTATTAGGTCTAGTAGGTTCATAGTGTTGTACAAGTTATCCATTTCTTTATTTATCTTTTTAATTATGTTTTGTCCATTATTGGAAGTGATGTACTTAAATTTCCAACTATTGTAAAATTGTCTACTTCTCCCTTCTTTTTTATCAATATTTGCTTCATACATGTTGGGAGCAGTTTTGTTTGGTACATATGTTTTGAAATTTTTATCAATATGTAATGTCTTTGTTGCATGTAGCCTTTTTTTCACATACAGTCTGCTTTACATAATATTGTTACAGTCACCTGAGTTCTCTTTTGATTACTATTTGCATCCAATATATTTTTCCATTCATTTACTTTTAATATATTTGTGTCTTTGGATCTAAAATGAGTCTCTGGGAAATAGCATGTATCAATTTAAATCAGGTTGTTATAAATTTAGGATTTCAAATGTAATCCCCATGGAAACCACAAATAATATGTTTTTAAAAATATACATAGAGGGGATTGAGAAGAGAATCACAAGAGCTTACTAAAAACAAACAAACAACAACAAAAAAACCTAAATATAGAAAAATGTAGTAATTGAAAGAATGAAAAAAAGAACCATAAGACATAAAGGAAATAAATAATGAAATGATAGAAGTTAGAAATAAGTCTTTCCTTATCAATAATTGCTTTAAATGTAAATGGGTTAAGCTCTCCAATCAAAATACATTTTTCTGCCACTTTTTTTTTTTTACCCCAGTCTATTACTTTTTATCTTACAATTATTCCTTTATTCCTGTGTGGTTGTCAATAAATGTAGGTCCAGTTACCAGAAGGCTGCCAATCACATGAAAACTCAATTAAATTAGTGTTTTTTTAAAGGAAAATTCTCTTCCGATATTATTTTAGCATTGATGAGTATTAGCTCTTTGAACACTTAACTGAACACCTCCCCCAAAATAAAACTATTAGTATAAAACGTTGACATATTTCTCAAAAAAAAGTTGTTATTTTGTACATGCAAATGTAGCCTTTAAAACTATTCAGCATTTAAAAAGAAATAATACTATTAATTAGTATTCTAATTAATAGTGTCAAATGTTGATAATGCACATAAACTCTCATACATTTTATTTAAATATTATATGAGTACTTTATCAGTTGTAAAGCTATGCGTATTGCAGCAACAGAGAACTGGATATATCTCTCTGAGCTATTTCCACAAATAAGTAATTCTTTATTACATGAAAAATAATTAGAGTTTGTTAAAAACATTTTTTAAATTGCTCTGAACATGACATCAGAAATGGAATATACGTATTTGAGTCATTCCACAAAATGACTATTTCTATATCTAAAATAATTGAAGATAATCAAACACTTCTTTTAAAATACCCCAAACATATCACTATAAATATCTAAGTTACATATAAAGAAGTTCTACTCATTAATGGGTTTATTCAACTTACACAACTAATTCTACAGTCACACCTAAAACAGCTAATTTAGTGAAAATAAATTATTGAGAAGCAAATCAGATAAAGAGTGTAATTGAGTTAACCATTGTTTAAGTGAGTGTCAGCCAAAATGGATGATTGTTGTGAAAATATACAACATCTCAGATTTCTTACTGTAGACAAGAACACTGTGAGTTCATTAAATTTCGCCAGCAGTTCTGCCAAGCCTGAACTATACAGTCACTCAGATATTGCCTGCAGTGTTCTTTCAAAGATTCTCCCCATTTTGAAGCTATTTGATTTTTCGAGATGGCATAATCATATATCATCAATTATTCTCATATTGAGAAAAGATTTTAACAAAAGAAATGCACTTGCTGAGTGAACTAAATGATTAAGTAAATTAAATAAATCACTAAATGCATTTTAACAAAAATAAACCTAAACATGGGTGAAAAAATAAAGTGACAAAGTGGTAAAAGAAAATTATCAACACAGAACAAATTTATTTTTAACAAAAAGTACAGCACACTATTGAAAAATATTGTTTTAAGAGTATTACATGTATACATTGTGTGTACATTGTTATTATTAAAAACAATATATGTATATTTTGTGTACATATAAAGTATAACAACATGATATTAAAATACTTTGGAAAATATAAATATTTTGGGAACAAAAACATCAAGCTCAAATTTTATTTATTTTTAAAATTTTTATTTCAGGTTTGGAGGTACATGTAAAAGTTTGTTACACAGATAAACACGTGTTGGAGGGTTTGTTGTACATATTATTTTATAAGCCAGGTATTAAATTCAGTACCCAATGGTTATTTTTTCTGTTCCTCTCCCTCTTCCCAATCTCCCCACTTCAGTAGATGCCAGTGTTTTTTGTTTTCTTCTTTGCGTTCATAAGTTATTATCATTTAGCTACAACTCACAAGTGAGAACATGTGGCATTTGGTTTTCTGTTCCTGCGTTAGTTTGCTAAGGGTAATAGCCTCCGGTTTCATCCATGTTCTAGCAAAAGACATGATCTTGCTTTTTTTTATGGCTACGTAATATACCGTGGCATATGTACCACGTGATGTATATGTACCATATTTTCTTTATTCAGTCTGTCATTGATGGACATTTAGGTTGATTCCATGTCTTTGCTATTATGAACAGTGCTGCAATGAACATTTGAGTGCATGTGTCTTTACAGGAAAATCAAGCTCAAATTTTAAGATAACATACAGTGGGATATAATAGAAGTGACTTATTAAGTTATGGCAGTTTTAGGTAAAGGTAAAATATTTAGGCAAAAATTGAACAATTCAATCAGTTGTGTTCATATTTGGTATATCAGAGCCCAACCCCCTAGATCTGAAGTCATTTCATTCAGAGGTTTAATACTCTATAGAATTTTTTTAAAACATTATCACTTACCATTAATGAAAAAAGGCATATTTTTATTCTGAAAGAAAATCTTGAATATATAAATAATCAGCTTCAGTTCAGTCTCAGGTAAATTTGCTACATTCTTCTGTACTAAAAATAATCTTTATGATAACTAGGAAAACTATTAACCATCTTTCTGAATCTCTAAGATTCACAAGAACTTTTTTATTTATTATTATTTTTAACTAAAAAAATTCTGTAATCATGACAAAAGAGTATTCAAATTAATGATCTCCTTTAGTGCCATTATATAATAGACAATTGAACATTTTTTTAAGATTTTGCTATTCTTTTAACAATGTTCTATTTTAGTTAAGATATTGTTCATCCAAAAAATCAATATTATATATAGCCACACATTTCATTTATGAATACTTATATTTGATTTCTTAAATGACATTTACTTTAAGCAACACAGGCATCTTTTGAGAAATTGGTACAATGCTTACAAACATTTAACTAATGGATGAAAAATAATTTTCTCTAAAGCAGATGGTACTCCTACTTCTTACTTCTAAGAATTCCCAGTGGGTGCATTTTTCCAATTCCTTGTAACCACTCAGTACACCAACAGTCAATTCAAAAAACAATTACAATAGGAAATTCAATTTTTATAAATGTGGGATTTTTTTTAATGTAGTCTCAGTTTTCTCTAATTTTCAAACTTGGTGACATTTAAATTTATGAGTAAGTATCCATTGTGTGTGTGTGTGTGTGTGTGTGTCTGTGTCAGTCTTGTTCCATCACCCAGCCTAGATTGCAGTGGCATGATCTTGGCTCACTGCAGCCTTGATTTCCTGGGCTTAAGTGATCCTTCACCTCAGCTTCCCAAGTAGCTGGGACTACAGGTAGGCACTACCAGACCCAACTAATTTTGTTTATTTTTTTGTAGAGATGAAGTCCCACTAAGTTGCCCAGCCTGGTCTTGAACTCCTGAACTCAAGTGATCCTCCCAATTCAGCCTCCCAGAGTGCTGGGATTAAAGCAGGGAGTTACTATGCCTCGTCTCCATTTACTTTGTGTGTGTGTGTGTGTGAGTGTGTGAGACAGGGTCTTACTCTCTTGCTCAGGCTGGAGTGCAGTGACACGATTACAACTCACCGCAGCCCTTACTGCCTCAGGCACCAGTAAGCCTTTTACTCCAGCTTCCCGAGTAGCTGTGACCACCCACTGGCGCCTAGTTTATTGAAAGTTTTTAGAGTAGAGGGGTGTTGCATATGTTGAACCACCCTTGCATTGCGGGTATGAAGCTGACATGAATGTGGTGGATAAGCTTGTTGATGTGCTGCTGCATTTGGTTTGGCAATATCTTATTGAGGATTTTCACATCAATATTAATCAAGGATATTGGCCTAACATTTTCTTTTTTTGTTGTATCTCTGCCAGGTTTTGGTATCAGGATGATGCTGGCCTTATAAAATGAGTTAGGGAGTGTCTCTCTTTTTCTACTGTTTGGAATAGTTTCAGGAAGAATAGTCCCAGCTCCCCTTTGTACCTCTGGTAGAATTTGACTGTGAATCTGTCTGGTCCTTGGCTTTATTTGGTTGGTAGGCTATTAATTACTGCCTCAATTTCAGAACTTGTTATTGGTCTATTCTGGGATTCTACTTCTTCCTGGTTTAGTCTTGGGAGGGTGTATATGTCCAGAAATATATTCACTTCTTCTAGGTTTTCTAGTTTATTTGTGTAGCGGTGTTTAGAGTATTCTCTGACGATAGTTTGTGTTTCTGTGGGATCAGTGGCAATATCCCTTTCATCATTTTTTATTGTGTCTATTTGGTTCTTCTTTCTTTTCTTCTTTATTAGTTTGGCTAGCCGTCTATTTATTTTTGTAATGGCTTCAAAAAAACACCTGCTGGATTTATTGATATTTTGAAGGGTCTTTCATATCTCTATTTCCTTTAGCTCTGCTCTGATCTTAGTTATTTCTTGTCTTCTGCTAGCTTTTGAATTTGTTTGCTCTTGCTTCTCTTGTTCTTTTAATTGTGATATTAGAGTGTAGATTTTAGATCGTTTCTCCTGTGGGCATTTAGTCCTATAAACTTCCCTCTAAACACTGTTTTAGTTGTGTCCTAGAAATGCTGGTATGTTGTGTCTTTGTTCTCATTGGTTTCAAAGAACTTATTTATTTCTGCCTTAATTTCTTTATTTACCCAGTAGTCACTCAGGAGCAGGTTGTTCAGTTTCCATGTAGTTGTGTGGCTCTGAGTGAGTTTCTTTTTTCTTTTCTTTTCTTTTTTTTTTTTTTTTTTTTTTAGAGTCTTACTCCATCACCAGGTGCCAGGCTGGAGTGCAGTGGCGTGACCTCAGCTAACTGCAACTTCTGCCTCCCGGGTTCGAGCAATTATTCTGCCTCAGCCTCCCAAGTAGCTGGGACTACAGATGCACACCACCACATCCGGCTAATTTTTTGTATTTTTAGTAGAGATGGGGTTTCACCATGTTGGCCAGGATGGTCTCGATCTCTTGACCTCATGATCCGCCCATCTCGGCCTCCCAAAGTGCTGGGATTACAGGTATGAGCCACCACGCCCGGCCCTCAGTGAGTTTCTTAATCCTGAGTACTAAATTGATTGCACAGTGGTCTGAGAGAGTGTTTATTATTATTTCTATTCTTTTGCATTTGCTAAGGAATCTTTTTCTTCCAATTATGTGGTCAATTTTAGAATAAGTGTGATGTGGTGCTGAAAGAATGCATACTCTGTTGATGTGGGGGTGGTGAGATCTGTAGATGTCTATTAGATCCACTTGGTCCAGAGCTGAGTTGAACTCCTAAATATCCTTGTTAATTTTTAGTCTCATTGATCTGTCTAATATTGACATTGGGGTGCTAATGTCTCCCACTATTATTGTGTAGGAGTCTAAGTCTCTGTAGTTTTTTAAGAACTTGCTTTACGAATCTGGTTGCTCCTGTATTGGGATATATGTATGTATTTAGGATAGTTAGCTCTTCTTGTTGCATTGATCCCTTTACCATTATGTAATGCCCTTCTTTGTCTTTTTTGATCTTTGTTGGTTTGAAGT
>NW_022436970.1:11405486-11416956 GCF_009761245.1 Sapajus apella | reverse complement strand
ATTTGCTTGGTAAATTTTCCTACACCCTTTTATTTTATTTTTATATAAAATTTATTGCACTTTCTGGGGTACATGTGCAGATCATGCAGGATTGTTGCATAGGTGCATACATGGCAATATGGTTTGCTGCCTCCATCAGCCTGTCACCTATATCTGGCATTTCTCCCCATGTTATCCCTCCCCAACCTCCCTACCCCCTGCTGTCCCTCCCCTAATCCCCCACAACAGCCCCAGTGTGTGATGCTTCCCTCCCTGTGTCCATGTGTTCTCAATATTCAACACCTGCCTATGAGTGAGAACATGTGGTGTTTGATTTTCTGTTCTTGTGTCAGTTTGCTAAGAATGATGGTTTCCAGATTCATCCACGTCCTTACAAAGGACATGAACTCATTGTTTTTTATGGCTGCATAGTATTCCATTGTGTATATGTGCCACATTTTCCTTGTCCAGTCTATCATGGATGGACATTTGGGTTGGTTCCAGGACTTTGCTATCATAAACAGTGCCACAATGACCATACATGTGCATTTGTCTTCATGGTAGAACTATATATAATCCTTTGGGTATATACCCAGTAGTGGGATTACTGGGTCAAATGGAATTTCTATTTCTAGGTCCTTGAGGAATTGTCACACTGTCTTCCACAATGGTTGAACTAATTTACACTCCCACCAACAGTGTAAAAGTGCTCCTATTTATCCACATCCTCTCCACTATCTGTTGTCTCCAAATTTTTTAATGATTGCCATTTTAACTGGTGTGAGATGGTATCTCAATGTGGTTTTGATTTGCATTTCTCTAATTGCCAGTGATGATGAGCATTTTCTCATGTTCATTGGCCTCATATATGTCTTCTTTTGAAATGTGTCTTTTCATATACTTCACCCACTTTTGGATGGGTTTGTTGGTTTTTTTCTTGTAAATCTGTGTTAGTTCTTTAGAGATTCTTGATATTAGCCCTTTGTCAGATGGGTCGGTTGCAAAAATTTTTTCCCATTCTGTTGGTTGCCAGTTCACTCTAATGATTGTTTCTTTTTCTGTACAGAAGCTCTGGAGTTTAATTAGATCCCATTTGTCTATTTTGGCTTTTGTTGCCAATGCTTTTGGTGCTTTAGTCATGAAGTCCTTGCCTATGCCTATGTTCTGAATGGTTTTGCCTAGGTTTTCTTCTAGGGTTTTTATGGTGTTAGGTCTTATGTTTTCATCTTTAATCCATCTGGAGTTAATTTTAGTGTAATGTGTCAGGAAAGGGTCCAGTTTCTGCTTTCTGCACATGGCTAGCCAGCTTTCCCAACACCATTTGTTAAACAGGGAATCCTTTCCCCATTGCTTGTTTTTGTCAGGTCTGTCAAAGATCAGATGGTTGTAGATGTGTGGCATTGCCTCCAAGGCCTCTTTTGTGTTCCATTGGTCTATATCTCTGGTACCAGTACCATGCTGTTTTGATTACTGTAGCTTTATAGTATAGTTTGAAGTCAGGTAGTGTGATGCCTCCAGCTTTGTTCTTTTTGTTTAGAATTGTCTTGGCTATGTGGGCTCTCTTTTGTTTCCATATGAAGTTTAAGGTGGTTATTTCCAGTTCTGTGAAGAGGGTCATAGGTAGCTTGATGGGCATAGCATTGAATCTATAAATTACTTTGGGCAGTATGGCTATTTTCACAATATTGATTCTTCCTAACCATGAGCATGGAATGTTTCTCCATCTGTTTGTGTCCTCTCTTATTTCCTTGAGCAGTGATTTGTAGTTCTCCTTGAAGATGTCCTTTACATCCTTCGTTAATTGTATTTCTAGATATTTTATTCTCTTTGTAGCAATTGTGAATGGCAGTTTGTTCTTGATTTGGCTCTCCTTAAGTCTGTTATTGTTGTATAGGAATACTTGTGATTTCTGCACATTGATTTTTTATCCCGCGACTTTGCTGAAGTTGCTTATCAGTTTAAAAAGATTTTGGGCTGAGATGATGGGGTCTTCTAAATATACAATCATGTCGTCTGCAAATAGAGACAATTCGACTTCCTCCTTTCCTAATTGAATATCCCTTATTTCTTTTTCTTCCTTGATTGCTCTCACACTTTTATTTTGAGCCTATGTGTGTCTTTGCACCTGAGGTGAGTCTCCTGAATACAGCAGCACACTACTGAGTCTTGACTCTTTATTCAATTTGCCAGTCTATGTCTTTTAATTGGGGCATTTAGCCTATTTACATTTAATGGTATTATTGTTATGTGTGAATTTGATCCTGCCATTATGATGCTAGCTGGTTATTTTGCCTATTATTTGATGCAGTTTCTTCATAGTGTCAATGATCTTTACGATTTGGTATGTTTTTGCAGTGGCTGGTACCGGTTTTTCATTCATACATTTAGTCCTTCCTTCAGGAGCTCTTGTACAGCAGACCTGGTGGTAACAAACTCTCTCAGCCTTTGCTTGTCTGCACAGGATTTTATTTTTATTCCTCCTTTGCTTATGAAGCTTAGTTTGACTGGATATGAAATTCAAGGTTGAAAATTCCTTTCTTTAAGAATGTTAAATATTGCTCTTCACTCTTTTTCTGGCTTATAGAGTTTCTGCAGAGAAATTCACTGTTTGTCTGAGGGGCTTTCCTTTGTGGGTAATCCGACCTTTCCCTCTTGCTGCCCTTCCTTAATTTCAACTGTGGTGAATGTGATGATTATGTGTCTTTGAGTTTTTCTTCTTGAGGAATATCTTTGTCTTGTTCTCTGTAGTTCCTGAATTTGAATGTTGGCCTTTCTTGCTAGGTTGAGTAAGTTCTCCTGGATAGGAAGTAACAAAGAAAAAAGAAGTTGAAAGAAACAGAAAAGGAAAAAAGGTAGGTCATAGTTTAGAGATGTCAGTAATGTTGAAAAGCAAGAATAAAGGTAATAATGGTAATGAATAGTTGAATGATCTGAACTATGTGATTTTAGAGGATATTTGAGTTTATCATTTCAGAGAATTAAATTGCCTTTGGAAGAAAAGCCTTTGACTCTCAAAGTGATTTTTACTGTTATTTACTGTTCTGTATTTAAAAAAAAAAGTCTGATTTGTATTTTTTGTTCTGTTTACTTATTTTGGAATAAAGAGTTGTCTAGCCTATTTACTATTCCTAGAAAAAAACATGTTATGGCATACAGTGGGTTTTCTCACTCTCCATTGAGTATACTTTTTAGATAGCATTAGAAAATACTTTCTGGGCTGAAGCCTTTGTTTATGTATTTAAGTGACCAGTTGGCAAAGTTTTGAATGACTGAAAGCTATGGAATAAGGAAGACCACTTTAATATATGCCACTTGATAGCATTTGTTTGCTTTCTGAACAGAAAGCTTTCTGTTTGGTGGAGAGAAAAAAAACAAGCAAATCTCAGCTTATTGACTTGTATACAGCTAGTGCTCGACTTACGACCATGATTGGGACCGGCAGACCACTCATAACACGATTTGGTCGTAAGTTGAGTAGGCTATATGTACAGTTGAAATGGTGCACGTGGAGATGGTAGTGCTGCCAGGAGCTGGTCCGCACTGTCGTACGCCCAGCTGGGCAACGTTTGTGCTGCCAGACGCGGAGCAGTTGTGGCTAGTGATTGCAGTCGTAAAGTCGAATGGTTGTAAGTTGCATAGGTCGTAAGTAGATCAATACCTGTACATAGATTGATGATAAAGCTTTTAGACCCATTTCATGGGCTGGAAAATATGTATGTAATGTGATTCCACTTGACTGAGCTATAATGGTCTTAAATAAAACATGACTACTTTCTTTGACACTATGCTAAATAAATGAATTCAGAAAAAATATATACTCCTTAACCTACTTGAACAGTGGCAGCCCTACTGGTGACCTTGCCAATGGAATTTAACACGTTTGGATAGTACTTTACAGGATATAATGTATCAATCTCAGATTCTCTGTGTTCATTCTATTTTTTAAAAAATCTTACATTATACATTATGAGAGGTACTTGAGAGGAGTGTAGCAACAGGAAATCAGGTATACTATTATCCCCTAAAAATCTTATGTCTGTGCAGTAGGAGGGCAGCTTCCAAGTTTTCTCTTGGCATAAATTCTGGTCTCTTACCAGGGGGAGGTTGTGGCACAGGACCAAAGCATATCTATACCATCTGCTCCAATTGGAAAAGCTCATGCCAGCTGCCAATTGTAATTCTCAATTCAGCCCCATAGATCTTGTACTTCCTTTCAGATTATTGTAATATTTTATAGTTTTCAGTATTATGACATTTGGTGTTTCTGAGTCATCATATTTGTTTTTAGGAAAAATTGATAGAAGCTTAGTACATTTGAAATTAAAGTTTATAGGTATGGATAATAACATTTAATATATTATATTTTGTATAAGTTTGCTTTTGTTGTTTTTACATGCAGATCTTAACAATTAAGAAAAATATATATTTCTCTAATTGTTTATATAAAGGTTTTAAATTTAAAAAATGCATTCCATTGCAAGAACCAGTAAGTCTTTATCAGTAATTTATGTTGGTATTTTGTTTACTTAAGCTTGTTTTAACTTTTTAAATTTGTATTGTTTAAGATTGAGTAATCAGATTTTTTTTTGGCTAAAATTAATGCTTGTCAATACTTCGGCTGTTTAATCTTAGACACGTTCACTTGGGCTTTTTAAGTACATCTTCTGAGCATTAGAAAATCCATAGCTCCTAAGTCTTACCAACGTCTGTAATGACACTTCAATTTTCAAGTTACTTGACTTATCTGAAATATGTGAAAGGATAGAAAATCCCATCTACTGGAATTTGTTTTTCTGATTTTTGTCTCCAGTAGAGTATGCCAACCTGAGAGTCTGCTGTGTGTGTATTTGATTTTCCACATTTTCTCTGTTCTTCCCATAGCTTAAATATACATGCTTCTCAAGATTCTCTTCTTGTTTCTCTTCTCCCTCTACTTGCTCTCCTTGGGTAATCTTAATCATTTTTATGGATTGAATCTATAATGATTCTCAAATTCATAGTTCACCTTGAAATTTATCATAAGCATCACAGCCTACATTTCCCTAATTTAACTAATCTAATAATAATAATAGAAAAGCCTGCTCTTTCTCTGACCTTATTTTTGACAAGGCACCATCACTGAAATAGGTGCTAGCTAGAGAATTACCTTTGACTCCTTTCTTCCTCATGTATCCAATAAGTCATGAAATCCCACTATAATCTCTAAAATATTTTTCATCTGTTCTCTTTCATTCTATTTCCAGGAACATCTCATTTTCACCAGCACTACTGTAATAATGTATTCTCAGGTCTCCAAGTCTCCAGATGCAGCCACACCATTCCTTCCCTATATGGCCAAGATTCTGAAAACAAAGTTTCGACGTATTACTATACTGATTACACCTGTTAGAGTGGCTCTTGCTTGAGTAAGAATAGCTTTTGGATGGCTTTCCAGAAACTACACATAAAATAGGAAATAGTTATGTGAGTACAAGAATGATGTTATTGGTAGAAATTATCATTTTTATTTTATTAAGTTTTTTTAATAATGTTAAATCACAACTAATGAAATAATAATAAGAATAAAATAACCACAAAAACCTAAAATAATAAAAGAAAGTGAGAAAATTATATAGATATCAGTTAAGATTGTAAGCACTAATTAATTCTAAGAATAAGTATAAAATTAAAAGCTTTATAAATAGGTTGAAGAGTAGTAAGAATTATATTTATAACATAACCCAGTAAATATTACTTTGAGGTAAACCCAGACAAATAGAACTCTGGAAAAAAATTTTAAAATACGAAAATAAATTATTGAGAAAAAATAATAAAACTACTATTTTCTGTTTTCAAGAAGAATGATCTACACTGAACTTTTAACAGTCTCTTTTGAAATAGAAAATTTTGTCAACTTCTAGAAGAATGTGTGACTTTTATATCAAATCATTAATGTACCGCTTTCTTGGGAGATGTGGTGAAAATACACAAGAATATTGTGATAGAATAGTGGCCTCATGAAGATGTCCATGTCCTAATACCTGGAATCTGTGCATATGTTATGTTACAGGGAAAAAGGGAATTAGAGCTGCAGATAGAATTAAATAAATAAGCATTGTTACCACTTCAGTTGTGATCTTGAAATATGATTTCCCACCAAAGAACTAAAACTTCTTGGATTAATGGCTGAATTTAGATATGGGCCAAGAAGAAAGTAAGAAATGTTCGATGGTTGTAATGTTTGTGTCTCCTTGCAAATTCATGTCATAAGTTAATTCTATCTGAAATTCAGGGGTTCCCAATGTGATAGTATTAAGAAGTAGGGTATTTAAGAGGTGATCAGGCTATGAAGGCTCCTTCCTTATTAATGGGATTAAGGCCCTCATAAAACAGGTTTCGTGCAGCATTAGGCAAGCTTGAAAGCTTACCTTTCTGCCTTCTGCCATGTTCAGCAGCAGAAAGAAGGTCCTTGCTAATGCCACACCAGATGCTGATGCCTTGCTTAGGACTTCTCTGCCTGAAGAACTGAGATAAATAAATAAAGATAAAATATGTTGGCCTTCAATAAAGATAAAATTCTATTGATCAAACCATTTTTAAATCTATTTAAATCCATTCATTCATTATAATACACACATAAACTATTTGTTCAACTTTTCAGGAAACTAGGAACCAACTTACTATGTTTAAAAACTAGTATATAAGACAAATAAATTCAACATTTCTTGTACATCATTATAAAAAACATACCATTGGGTAACTAGTAACTTATTGAAGTGTTTCTCATTAATTAAAATTAATGCTTGAATTAGATATTAGGCATACTCTTTTTACAACTGTGATAAATTGAAAGGTCTATATACTGCATATCAATGGCTAATAACTACACAGAAAAAAGTTGGCCAAGCATTGTATATCTCACAATAGAAGAACAAAACTTACTAAGTTTTTCTGGCAAAACGTCGTACTTGGAACAGAGCAAGGCTATGCAGTCAATCAATTTCTAGAAAATTTTAGAAGAATAGAGGAACATGTCAAACTACACCAGATGAATGTAATGAAAGAAATTAAAACTGGCACTCTCTACGGCAGTGGACTGAAGGTGGTCCAACATTTTTCACTGGTATGTGACAAATTAAGTACAGAACTTAAAAGTAAGCATTAATGATATTCTTAAAGGTTGAGTACCTCCAATTCAAAAATTTGAAATTTGAAATGCTCTAAAATCTGAAAATTGTTGAGTGCTGTCATGACACTCAAAGGAAATGCTCACTTAAGCATTTCAGATTTTGGATTTTTGGATTAAAAACACTTAGCCATTAAGTATAATGAAAATAGTCTAAAATCAGAAAAAAAAATCAAAATCTAAAATACTTCTGGTCTCAGCATTTTAAAAAAGCTTACTTAACCTGAAGCAATTTGATAGAATACAGTTGTCTCTGTGAATCAAAAAGTTTTTTGAAAAAGTACTTCTAATTTTCCTTTTTTAAATTTTATTTTGTATATAGATAGATTATTTTTAAAAACCTAAAATTCTTCTCAGCTTGATGTGCCATATGACTTTGCAGATTCTTGCAGATTCTTTATTTGAACAAAGAAGCCAAAACATCTTTATTCTAATCTTGGCGGTGTGACTTGGTGTAGCAACTGGAACATTAGCAAGTGTGACAAAAGATGTAAAAACACTTGCACATTAGAATTTGTCCTCTCCTGGTCTTTGGAACCCTGAGACTGCTACCTGATAAGGCCTATATGACAGGCTACCTGAAGCAGAGATGGGCCAGGCCATGGCCATACTGCAGTTAGTGCTAGACCAATGAGCCTGCCACTTGTGATATACGTGATAAGGGCTGTCCAGAACCTTCTAGACCCAGATGAACTAGCTTAAACCAGGAGAAACCTAGCCAACATGTAGAATCATGAGAAATAATAAAATAGTCTGTTTTTAAACCACAAAATATTTTTAATACATCTAGAGTTAACCAGAAGAAAAATTAGGGGATAGACAAAAGAAAAAATGGGATAGACATGTCTGGTTACAAGCTGATGGCCAAACCACAGAAAGAAAATTATTTAATACATTTGAAATCATAATTTGACTGTATTTTTCTAGTAGGACATATCCTAAGGAAAATAGGACCATTGATTAATTGATCAATTGATAAATAGGTATAGAAAGACATCTAGATAAAGTAAATAATTACTTTTATTTTACTAGAAATTCTTTTCTTCAGGGTCAGAAAAGTTTTATATATATATATACATAAAATCAAGATATATTTGTTTGATTTTGGAGACTTGCTCTTTTGCCCAGGCTGGAGTGGTACAATGGCATGATCTTGGCTCACTGCTATCTTTACCTCCCGGGTTCAAGTGATTCTTATGTCTCAGTCTCCCGAATAGCTGGGAGTACAGGTACATGCCAACACACCTGGCTAATTTTTGTATTTTTAGTAGAGATGGAGTTTCACCATGTTGCCCAGGCTGGTCTTGAACTCCCAACCTCAGGTGATCCACCCGTCTTGGTCTCCCAAAGTGCTGGGATTACAGGTTTGAGCCACCACTCCCAGCCAAGATCTGTTTTTTGAAAGCTATTGTTTTTTAATGTAATGGTCAGATACCCTCTTCAGGGTATCTGCATGGGCACCCACCACAACTGTTGGTGGCAGTACACATTTATATTTCTCAATAAATTTGCTTTCAGTTGAAGAACATTGTCTTGACGAAGGTTTTGCTTCTTTCCTGGGAAACGAAGGAGTGGCCGTGATTATGTTCAATGACTGCCTGATACATGCATCCAAGCGTCCATTTAGGGAAAACATCTGAAGTGGCATCCTAGCTTTAGTTCTTAGAGTAAATGCAACTGAAGTTTCAATTACATACTACTTGGGAGAAGACTTCTTTAGTGCAATCCTGCATTCTTCACATTCTTATAAGTGTAGCCCCTGACAGCACTTTGCACTAAATCTGTATGTAAGTAGTGTCTTAGATTGTGTCTTCAGGAATACCACAATCTAGTACAGTTGGTGCCAGAAATGACCTTAGAAAACAAATTTGAAAATGGGATTTAGAGAAATAATCACTTACTGGACAGCTGGCAAAGAGGACACTATTACAACTAGTAGGCATAATATCGGCAGCATATTTCATGTTATGTTGGTGTAGTTGTGAGATGTTCACCAACGGTATTCTGGGATGGAATTCTGATGAAAGATGTTGTGGCAGATTCAGTATCTCTAAAACTTGAAAGGTACGAAGAAAAAGCGAACTAGAATTGGCTGTCTGTTGCTTATTCATTATTCAATGGAAAGAATTAATGTTAGAATCAGGGTCATTAATCGTCAACTCAAGGCAAAATGTGAAAGCTAAAGACCTCCTTAGCAGCTTGTAAGAAAACCATAAGCAATGCAGCCAGTAATAAACAAACAAACAAAAAACGAAGGTCCAGTTATTAGTCATAAGAAAAGGAGAGCTTCGGGCACTTATCACTTCTAGCAGGTCTTCTACATCATCAGAGCCTGAATACGGAAGGAGTGGGACCCTGAAACTTGTGATGAAACTATGTAGCTAGATACCATCAACAAACTTCCATTCATATATTTTTCTGAATTCATTGGAGCTTCAGAAGTGGCCTTGATAAAAGAGGATACCCCTATACCTTGCCAAAAGTGCATGAAGAAAGCAGAAAGCGGATCTTTTTCAAGATGATATGCCTACCTCAAGATCTAAGTTCATCTCCCTCCTGGAAACTAAAATAAAAAGGATTAAATCCCAACAAAACCTCACTGGGGATGGGCTGAACCTACTAAGGGAAGAGCGAGCCTATCCTCCAAAGAATATCAGGTTTTGACTAATCTTCCAGCAGAAGTTAGAGAGAGAGGCATGGGACTAGAGTGTGAGATTTCTGTGTCAAGTGGGATAGAACATAAAGTTTTATATTGAAAGGTGTATTTGTGTGAAATTTAATACTTGGGTGAGGACCCTGGGAGATGGGACTAACATACTGTTGGGGGTGTTTTGAAAGTGTAGGCAAATTGATGAACTACATTTAAAGGTGTAGATGGGACAGAACTATTATGGTAGGTGGTAGAGGAAAGGATCAAAAGGTTCTAAGAAGTGAGCACACTCCAGTGTATATAAAGACTGGCAGCTACCAGACACTATGTTTCTTATGCCATAAAGCCCCGAGTAAACCCCAGGTAAAGAATGCTGTGAAGGAAAAGGCATCAGCATTGTTGAGCTTCTTGGCGGTTTTCAGACCCACAGGACTCACACAGGGATACTGCAATAGAACTGAACTCTCTGAAAACATTGACAAGAAACCAAACTACTACAAGTTAATTGAAGGCTCTAAATTGTCGGCAAGAAAATTAGCAAAATGATGAGCAAAATCACAGTAATAGCCAGAAGTCCTGACTTCCAGAGTTCCTTGGAGATGGATAAGAGAACATGCTATTCCTAGACATTATACGAACAGCCAAAAGTGTTCTTAATTTATGCAATCAAAACTAATTGAATAAAAAGAATCATAAGTCTTACAGCAGATATTTCACTAAAAACTTACAATTCATTGTCCAGTTTCCGGACCTGATCCACTCCCAGATTCGAAAACAATAAATGAAGGAGAGGCCATAGTTTCCAGAAAGGAGGACCCTGGAGGAAAGTTGTAAATGTGTTCAGTAGTATTCCATCCCATCTTTCCCCAGAGAACTTAAAGCACTTTTCCCCGGTCATCATCAGAGACAACATGATAGTGACTTACTGAGGAAGACAGGCCTTGGTACCGGGGGAGACAAAGCACTAGTATGACACCCTCTCCCCTTTTCAAGTGGTAATGTACAGGGAAAAGCTAATAAATGGGGTTTTGGCCAAGATCTGGCTGATCTGGCAAAATCTGGCTCAGTGAGTCCACTGAGCCCATAGATATACTTGGTGGTTATTTCCTCAGGTCCCTAATACACAAATGAAATGGATGTACTTGGCAATTGGCAGAACCATTATATTGAATTCTTAACCTTTAGGGTAAAACCTATGTAGAGAAAGCCAAGTAAGCCCAGGCCTGGTGGCTCACATCTGTAATCCTAGGACTTTGAGAGGCCAAGGCGGGTGGGTCACTTGAGGTCAGAAGTTCAAGACCAGCCTGGCCAACATGATGAAACCCCATCTCTACTAAAAATGCAAAAATGTTAGCTGGGCTTGGTGGTGCACGCCTGCAATCCCAGCTACTTGGGAGGCTGAGACCAGATAATTGCTTGAACCTGGGAGGTGGAGGGTGCAGTGAGCTGAGATGCCACTGCACTCTAGCTTGAGCAACAGAGCAAGAGTCTGTCTCAAAAACAAAACAAATGGACGAACAAAAGAAAGAGAGAGATAGAAAGAAAAGAAGGAAGGAAGGAAGGAAGGAAGGAAGGAAGGAAGGAAGGAAGGAAGGAAGGAGGGAGAAAAGAAAGCAAGAAAGCAAGCAAAAAGAAAGAAAGAAAGAAAGAAAGAAAGAAAGAAAGAAAGAAAGAAA
>NW_022436970.1:11366644-11405386 GCF_009761245.1 Sapajus apella | reverse complement strand
AAGAAAGAAAGGAAGGAAGGAAGGAAAGAAGGAAGGAAGGAAGGAAAGAAGGAAGGAAGGAAGAAAGAAAGTAAAATGAAGTATCTGAAATTTTGTATCCTACTCTGGCAGGCTGAAACAATAAATCAAAACAATATTGCATCCCAGGGAGAATGACAGAGATTAGCAGCACCCTCAAAAAAATTAAAAGATACAGTTGTGATCATCTTAGTCATATTCCTATTTAATTCATTGGCCCCTACGTAAAGCAGAAGAATAATGGCAGGTAATAATGATCTGTCACAAATATAAGCAATTGTAACTCCAATTGTATCTGTTGTGCCAAACGTGATTTTTTAATACATCAGGTAAAAAAGCCTATAACATGTGTCAGCCTTTGACCTAATGAATTAATTCTTTTTTTCTCAGAATTGGGATCAAAAGCCATTTGCATTTATGTTTCAAAGACAAGAATAAACATTTTCAGTCTTTCCTCAGTGCCACATATAGCCTTCTACCTTTTGTTCTCTGAGATTTCTGACATATTCTGCTACTCTTTCCCCTCTGACAATATTATTTTACTCTATGAATAACATTGTGCAATTCAAACCAAAGAACATAGATGCAAAAGCGTTAAGAAGACTGTACTTGTATTCTGGAGAGAAAAGTATTACAGAATGTCAATGGAGTGACATGCCAGTGACATTTTTTAAGAGTCCAGTTGTGCAGTGAATGCATATTGCAATTTCTGCCACTTAAAAAAAAAGATGTTTGATAAGCCTTTTTGGGGTTCAGGAGGCAGCATATTCCACACATATTATTTGAAGTACTGCTTTAAGCAACTTTCTGCTTATGCAAAAGACTGCCTACTTTGAATGCAGGGAGAAGACTAAGGAAGAAGAAGACTCTGATGCAGATCCAGGTCATAGCAGCAGCAACCTGGCAGACACTGAGGTATCTCTGAAGTTTCTGGGGTAAGCTCATACCATTCACATCAGATAAATAGCCATCATTTTAAAAATGGTATATGGCATACTACTATGCCTGGTAGAAATGGATTATCTGACCAAGAGACATCAAGTGATGCCATATGTAGGGCTGATCATCCTGAACTGATTTCTTAGACCCACCAAGTTAACTGAGTGGAAAGACCAGCAGCAAGTCATTAAACCTTGGGAGAAGAAGGCCCAGTTAAGTAGAAGTAAGACTAGATAGCACAACACATTCGTGCAGTAAAATGGCTCAAACCTTCATAGGATCTATTACTGTTATACTAACACCTGTACCTCAGGTCACTTCTACAGCCACAACCAGAGGTCTCCTATGCCTGGCTGTTAGAGAAAGGAAAAGCTGAACAAGGCTCACAGCTGACTTTGCTCAGTATGTATTGCAAGGTGAAAATAGGCTGCTGATGAACTACAGCCCTACTGAGAGTAAGAAAACTCCTCCCAATTAGAAGAAACCTGGTTGGTATTTCTGACAACTGTTTTATGTAGAAAAGAAGTGGTTCAAGGCAGAAATATAAACTTCACAGGCAGCAACAAATTACCTGGCTGATTTATTAGCTGTTTGGAAGTAGTCAGTAGAAAACCGGAGATAAAGAGCAGCTGTGTGTCAGAGACATAAGGATCTATCTATTGGAACGAGGAGCAAGTGCTTCTGGAATGCTTTTGCATGGAAAGTATGTGCCAAACATGACATGCAACACGGCAAATTAAAAAGAAAACTCAGTTGAAGTCAATCAATGTCTCTTGCTGGTCATCCCAATGGTGATAAAAAGGCTCATAAATAGAGTGATCATAGTGGCAGTGATGAAGTCTGTTCATGAGTTCACAAGCTCATAATCTATCACACCAAGGCTAATTTAACTATTGATAAACTTTCCAGAACAGGGACGAAAGCTAGGCACCTGATATGAGATTATATTCCAAAGATAAATTAACCTAGTTGGCTAGTTGAGGATACTGGATTACTTCAGGGAAAAGAAGTGTTTCCTCTTAAAATGGAATTGCACTACCCTGATTATATAGGGTTTGCCTTCCTATTGTATTACCTTGACAAGAATTCTAGATATGGAGTACTCTGTTCACACAGGCTGCTATGTAACATCACTCCAGACTAATCATCTATCTTGGAGCAAAATGATTGTAACAATAGCCACTTAACCATGGAATACGCTGATTCTATTGAAAACCTCAATCTAGAAACCCCTGTCCATGGGAATGGCTCCTTAAAGACAAAACTAATATGCTAAAATGGTTATGCCACCTTGTCAGAAAAAGGTAATCTCCCCCAAGCTGTAATATATACCTTATATTAATTATTATTGAACAGTATTGTGTCCTCAATTGGTAGAATAAACAGGTGGGTATCAAAGGATGGAAGAAAGATGGGCTCATTTATGATCACTATTGTTAACTGACTTGGATATTTGCCTTTCCTATGACTGTGCATCTAGAGGGCCATGTTCCCAGCGTGAAATAAGTTCTAGTAGAGAAGACCTTAAAAGTTCCAGGGAACTTTAAATAATAGGTATTCATTTTGATAGCTATTATAACATAATATATAATAAAAAAGCTTTGATAGCTATGTTGATAGATAGTGTCTATTCACTTTGGGTTCATCATGCTGAAAGAGTATCAGACAAGGAAACTGTCACCGTTTTCATTTTGGTATTGAATGTCCAAACTCATGGGTTGGATTTTGGCCAATTGAAATCAGACATTTGCAATCTTGGGTTTTTGAATGGAAATTATTGTAATGCTTATATAGGTATTGATTGACTTACGACCTATGCAACTTACGACCATTCAACTTTACGACCACAATCACTAGCCACAACTGCTCCGTGTCTGGCAGTGCAAACGTTGCCCAGCTGGGCGTACGACAGTCTGGACCAGCTTCCTGCAGCACTACCATCTCCGCGTGCATATGGCCTACTCAACTTACGACCAAATTGTGTTACTACCGGTCTGTCGGAACCGATTGTGGTTGTAAGTCGAGCACTAGCTGTAAATGAAAATGAAATCATTCAACCATCTAAGTCAGACATAAGAATAATAATAAAAAAGAAACATACTGGCCTTGGAAAAAAAATCTGGTATTATACTCTGGTATCAAAAAAAGGCAGGGCTGCCTCGACACAGTGAGGGCAGGGAGTAGACGATTAGCATTCACACAATAACCTGCGGACACTTGCCCCATTTTAATAGTAAATCAGCAAGTATAACAGCTAGTCTTCGATTGTGAGAAGAGCATGACAACCAAAATGAACATCTGCTCATCATATACACAAGGTGTCTGGACTAACAGAAATGCTAAAAAGTGGGGGGCGGGGCAGGGGTGCAGAATCTTCAGAGAAGAGGGATAACAAGAATCAGTTTCATTTTCCAGATGCAATGTAGCACCATGAGTTGTTATTTATTGCACTAGCACTTCTAAGTTTCACAGAAATGAGAACAAGATAGAAGAAATGTGCCTAGGTTCCCTCTTTTCTGCTAATACAACCACCTTCAGATGCTGATAGTATTTTTCTGAGCAGCAGGGAACTACCTTTCCTAAAAGTACACCTTTTTTTTTTTTTTTTTTTTTTTTTTTTTTTTTTTTTTTTTTTTTTTTGAGATGGAGCCTCGCTCTATCACCCAGGCTGGAGTGCAGTGGCACGATCTCAGCTTACTGAAACCTCAGCCTCCTGGGTTCAGGCGATTCTCTCTGCCTCAGCTTCCTGAGTAGCTGAATTATAGGAACCTACCACCATGCATGGCTACTTTTTATATTTTTAGGAGCAATGGGGTTTCACCATGTTGGCCAGGTTGGCCAAACTCCTGACCTCAGGTAATCTGCCCACCTCAGCCTCCCAAAGTGCTAGGATTACAGGCATGAGCCACCTTGCCTGGCCAAGTACACCTTTTCTGCCACTGAATTTGGCCCCAATTAATTATTTTATCCAGAAATTTTAAAATCATATTTACATATATATATATTAAATATATTTCATAAAGGAGTCAAATGTATGAATATTTGTTTTCTTAGTATTCTATCAACATACATGTACATGTATGTCAATAAAAACTATATATATATTTTTTATCAATGTGGAAGAATTGACTTGTCCTCAGCCTTTTATTCCATGGACAAGCACCAGTGATAGCTTATGAGAGGAAATGAAGATAATTTTTTAACCTACAAGTTGTTACATGCATCCTTTGCTTATGCAACACCACAAAAACAGGATGCTCTGTTGATAGATGATCAACAGAAAATGATTTTTAATGAAGGGATCTGTTTCTATAACAAATTTATACTATGCTTCCTTAATGTATCTTATATACTTTTTGTCATTCTTGTTAATTTCATTGAGAAATAATTTATGTGCAGTAAGCTGGATCCACTGAGATAATATAATTAAATATATTCACATTATATTTCAGTGACTTGAAACACAATCTTGACTATCTGGGCATGTATAATGTATGAGACTAAGTATATATCTATTTATTTATTCATTCTTATTTCAAAAATATAATGATAGTATGATTTCATTATCATAAAGAAGGAATAGCCTGAAAAACAAATTAAATATGATAACTAACCATTACTAGAAAAAAATAACGGATTGTTTTTTTTTAAACATAGTAAAAAATTAATATCAGTTTGGCACTTCTTCCACATCTGTTTTACATTCCCTAAATTGATTAGGAAGTTTGAATTACTTACTAAATTTTGCGGCAAATTAATCTTAGATCACTAAAAACTATGTTCTTAGTTAACAGTAAGCTAATACTGTTCATTCAATGGAAATTTTGTTGCTCAAAAAATAAATGCTTCATGCCATTTTTATTTCTTAAATTATGAGTGATGAATATTTAAAACTTTCTTGAATATACTCAATAATAAATTAATCTTTGCCATTTTTTTTGAAAGAGTGGAACTTTGAGCAATAGATAAATCTTTTTTTTTCACAGAGATGGATGAAAATTTGCTTCTTAAAAAAAGTCATACCTTTTTCTAGGCTCTTTTTTTTTTTAACGATGAGATAGCTATTTCTCAAAGCAAAATATTTAGTTAGGCTCAATATTACCCATCTGATAGCTTGATAATATAAGATACCCCCTTTCAACAACAGCTCTTCTGAATTAGCACACTTACACATTGAGCTTACTTCTGTGTTAGCACTTATTATCACATATTATTTACTTATACTGCCTGAGACTGGGAAATCTAGAAGACTTGGCATGTGACATACAGTAAGTCCTTACTTAAAACCATCAATAGGTTCTTGGATACTGTAAATTTAATTGAAATGACATATAACAAAACCAATTGTACCACAGGCTAATTGATATAGTAATAATTGATATGCATAAGAGTTAAGTTCTCACAGCATATTGTCATGTTTCTGTTCAGAGAAACATCAACAATCTCCTAAATAAAGACCAAAACACTTTTAAAATTAAACACTGAAATAAATATGAGTTATACATACATTTAAGAAAGATTAATTAAAACAAGTAAGATAATTAATTACCCAGTTATTCCAGTTCAGGTTATCAGTAGCTCCTGTCAGCTCAGGGAGCAGGGTGGGACAGAATTCAATAGAATTTCATTTCATCCCAGGATGGGACCATGTAGACATGTCATCAAACCAAGGGGGCACATCTTTGGGATGTGCTGGAAACTGGAGTACCCAGAAAAAACCTGGGCAGACATGGGGACAACATGCAAACTCCACTCAGAAAGTGGCCCCTGCCAGGAATATATATATATAATTATTTTTTTCTTATCAACATTGTAACAGAACAATGTGGAACAAAACAAAGTTATTCACCGTACTTATGTTTATATCAGCATGCACAGCACACTAACTCGTACATGGCAAGGTTCATCAAATATTAACTAAAAACACATAAATATTTACAAGAATAAATAAATTAGACTAGGCATGGTGGCTGACACCTGTAATCCCAGCACTTTGGGAGGCCAAAAGGGGTGGATCATCTGAGGTTAGGAGTTCGAGACCACCCTATCCAACATGGTGAAATCCATAATTATATTTTGTATTTTTTGTAAAAATGCAAAATTAGCTGTGTGTGGTGGCACTCAGCTGTAATCCCAGCTACTAGGGAGGCTGAGGCATGAGAATTGCTTGAACCCGATAGACAGAGGTTGTGGTGAACTAAACTGAGATGGCAAAGCTGCATTGTAGCCCGGCAGACAGAGTGAAACTCTTGTCTCAAAATAATTAATTAATTTATTAATTAATAATTGTATGAATCACAGTTACCATAAAATTTAATTCTTACTTTTGTTTTATAACTTTACATGAACAGTTTTAATACCTTCATTATGCTTTTTCGAAAAACTAGTTATTTATTTTAAAATGGCATTTTCTTCCAAATATACTTGTTGGTTAAAATAAAATGGTTATGAATAGAGGAAGGGTGACTTGTTATCATGATTTGTACTTTATAATGATTTTTTTTGCTCAACAAATATCAATTCCATGTATGATCATTGAAGCTATTCTATGTATGATTAAACTGATATATAACTATTGAAGCTATTTGGTGACTTAGTAAATATAATGATATAAATTTATATCATTTTATAAATGATAATCACATATGAATAGCACTTTCTGTAAGGATTTTATTTGTCCCAATAGGTGCGTCAAAGATCCCTATCAAAAAAGAGAATATTTATATATACAGCTACTGAGTGTGAAGAGAGTTATATTATAAATAGGATTAGTCAAATTGGCTATAACTCCTCAAAGTCTGCTTCCAAGAAATCATCACCTGTGTTTTGCTTCTCATGATAAGTACACTTCTGTATCACTTCCTCAGTAAAATAATTATAAAATTTGAAAAATCAACATTTAAATGAAGTCAATTAATTTCACATGGGAATGTTTTTATAATGCAAATGCAAATCTTATTTTTAAAGGGAAAAAAAAGCATTGCTAATTTTCTCAAGTCAGCCAGCTCATTCTCGTATATGTCCTCAATTGGCATCAGTTTTTTCTTACCAATGGAGGCCGTGCATCCTAAATGAAATCTCTGTGATTTCACTCACTGTTAAAATGCTGTGTAATTCAGCTTTAAAAAGAGAAGAGCTAGCTTACTGTCTTTGAATAACCCCTGGTTTATTACTGGCAACAGGATGATCAAATAAAATTCTAGCTGAATCTCAGTTACAGAAAAGATCTATTTATTTATTCTATGAACTTAAATAAAAGCTGTGTCAGTGTGTGATAGTAGTTTAACAATACTAATCTTGATAATCTCTTACATTTTTAGAACAATTCTCTCTGTTTCTTTCTGCCTGACATGCAACTAAATTTGTTAATCCACACCAGATCAAAGAAAACCAAACCAAAACAAAACAAAGTTTTCTTTCCAAGAAGACGAATAAATCTGTCCTTGCTAGTTTTTCAATTAAAAAGGAAAATAGTTCGTGCCACAAATCAGATAAAAACACTGTTCTAATTCAAGTATTTATGAACACAATTCATCTTTCAATTTCATCTAAGGATGCTAAACAGCAATTTTATTTCTATTTGTTGACTAAGACAAACATATTGAACAAAAAGGATTAGACTTTCTATCCCTATTGGATTTTATTTCTATGAATAAAACAAACTCAACAATGTTCTATTACAATATATATGAAATAATAAGTACCCTTTCTTTTCTAAATATAGTATTTTCCTCCTGATCAAATGGTAGTCCAAGTATTTCTTACTTATCAGAATCTAATCAGTCCCTGGAAATTGACTGGGTAATGAATTTTCAGATAGTGGACATCTATATACCATTACTTGAAATAGAAAAGCAATAACACATTTCAAGTCTATACACTACCCTAACTTTCTTCATGTGTCTTTAAAACACTATACAATACCTACATAAAAACCCATCGAGAATCTGTAGAACACAAACTACCTCACTACTAATCAATGAATGAACTGCAGTGATTGGCTTCTTTCTTTTGGTAATTACTCCTCTCTCCCTCCCTCCCTTCCTTCCTCTTTTCCTCTCTCTTTTTTTTTTCCTCTCTCTCTTTTTTTTTGATAGTGCACACAGTCTCAAATACTAATCCATTTTTTTTCTAAACTGCAGCAAATATTTGCTATTGCTACAGTGTCTATACTGAAAATACAATCCATCAGTTTTAAGTGTGAATCATATGCTGTTAATAATTATACCTGGATAACCAGTAAAAACTGTGCTAGTTAATCATTCAACTCTAATATTACTAAGAATCAAAATAACATGATAAGGATACATAAGGAATTCAAATTACACCAAGCACAATCGCTATTTAACATTGGAAGTGTTGCTGGAATATGTTTGGTAAGGAGGGCGATTAAGGAGAATTGTTAAGCAGGTTAAGGTAAGCTCCAAGGAAAGAGCCAGGGCAGCAGTAAATATGAGAGGTTAATCAACTTCTGAATCCAAGAAACTAGTATGTATGTTCATCTACTCATAATTTCAAGAATTCCAATACCATAATGACATGCCGTTACAATTCTTTTTATTATTATTATTTTTTATTTATTTATTTTACTTTAGGTGCATACTATATCTGGCATTTCTCCCCATATTATCTCTCCCCACCCTCCATTCCTTCCCCATCCCCCACTGTCTCCCCCTACCCCCACCAACTACCCCCAGTGTGTGATGCTCCTCTCCCTGAGTCCACATGTTCTCATTGTTCAACACCCACCTATGAGTGAGAACATGCGGTGTTTGGCTTTCTGTTCTTGTGTCAGTTTGCTGAGAATGATGGTTTCCTTTTATGCCATGCATCTGTTCACATCATGAATTATCATTAACAGGATTTTTAAATCTTTATTTTTGCATAACCTAAAATTTCAACTAAATTGTTGATGTCTGGTTTTCATGGCTACTCATCTTCTCTTCCCTCTAACCAATGATGAGCATCAAATGAATACACCAGGATTAAGTTCTTCATCAACACAAAATCCTGACCTCTCTGAAAGATTCCAGATGTCTTTAGTTATGCGAGTGGGGTGATCATACAGTCCTTTAACACTTTGAAAACTATCAAGACAGTGACAAAACCATTTCTTCCATTATCTTTTATTTCTTGTGACACTATCCTTTCAAGCCTAAGTGCCTCTTTGATCCAAAACTGTTTTGTAAGTCCTTCAGGAAATCAGTAACATTTTCATCAGCACCCTGAATCAGACACTGCTTAGGATATGCTGTGAATGTTGTGCATAAAATCTGGTACAAGAAATTGCAGTAAGTATGTATTTTGAGGCAAAAAGCTCACTTCACTCTACTCTCTATAAATCAGTAGTTTAGCCGTTAATAATTATATTCCTGATGTATTGCCTATTATCCAGAAGCACTCTTTGTAAGATTTTCCTTTTTTGTTATAAATGTCCCCAAAGTTAAATAACCTACTTTCTCACTTGGGCTTTACTCTTTGAGCACTACATAACAAGCAGTGCACACTTCACATTATTTTAAGTTCCCTGGAGTTTTGGAGTAATATAGCAAGAAAGATTTTACCTTTGCTTTCTTAATTTCTACTCCAGAGCAGAATGTGTCTATCTCTGGACACCTAAGATGGCACATTGTTTTTAACCTCCAATATGATTATAAAAATGGCCATTTGCCTCCAATGAGTATTGCTTTATTCAAATTACAATATTTGCTTTGCATTACAGCCAGATTGCTTACCAGGAGTGGCTAGTGCAATCTCACTTTCAACGTAAGGCATTTCACCAGGGATCTTCGCATTATATAGTAATGAAAGATTCTTTAATCTCCCAAACCGTCTCAAACTTGCTTTCAGACTCAATCCTCCAAGCCGTCTCTTTGTTTAATCACATTTTTTTTTCAGCTCCTCAAAGACTCTCCAGCACTTTCTGCTATACCAACAAGATTCTCAATAGTATACATAGGAACTATGACATTTTGATCTTTTGTGACAATGTTTATTCAGAAATTTCAAAAATACTACACAGTGTTCAAGTATCCCGGTGTGACTACCCAGCACCAATAAAGCTCTCATCAAACTGGTGCATGGCTAAGTTTATGTTGTTTAGGCATACACAACTCTCAGTAAGTTTCCTACCAAATACTCTTCTAATGAGTGAGTTTTTTTCTGGCTTCTTAGGCCTACCTACTTTCCTCTCAGGATTTTGCAATGTATATGACTCTTCTTTCTTACTTAAAAATGAGGAGTCTAGTAGGGCGCACTGGCTCATTCCTACAGTTCCAACACTTTAGGAGGCCTAAGTAGGAGAAACGCTTCAGGCCAGAAGTTTGAGGCCTCGAGGCAGAGGATCACTTGAGCTGGGGAGTTTGAGGCTACAGTGAGCTCTGATCCCACCTCTACACTCTGGCCTGGGAAACAGAGTGAGATTCTATTTCAAAAAACGAGAAGTCTATAAAAATGATAATGCACAACCACAACTACAAGATAAAGTCTTGTTATGAGGAAGCTGAGGTATGACTGCAGCACACACCACAGCTTCTCACTTGAAGATATGCAATTGGAATGCTTTCCCTCCTTGCATGAGCATGTCAAATTGTTAGCATAGACGTTGGGTTTCGGGTAAAATTCCACAAGTTATGACAAGAGAACAGGAAGAACTAAGATAAGGAGGAGTTGCTAAGCATTTTATTTCAGGAGTTTCTAAGTGAATTCCAGAAGTAAAAGACATTTTGGATGAAGTAAATTGGATCCTAATCCAAGCTATTATTTGTTTGTTATCCCTTATCATGCCAAAATGAAAAGCACTTGTTAGGAAGTAAATCATCTATTCTCAGCTCAACTACAGAGGCACCTGTCAGTAACCGGATATGGCGAAACTAAATTACTTGGATGAGTTTTTCCATTTCAGAGAGGTTTTTAACATACTAACTTTTGACCTATGACAAGCCGTATAATCTGATACCTTTAAAATGTAAGGATGGATCAGACTGTAACATAAAATGTAAGGATTGATCACTACTACAAAACAACAGTTATTTTTTTCAGTTCTTCTACTGCTGTCAAGACAGCTTATAAAATCATGTTCTCAAGTATAAACCCCTATGTCTTAACCTCCCCAAAGGAGAAAATCATTTCAGAAATAAGATTTAGTTGTGTCCAGCAAAGGTTTTGCCAACATCTGCCATTCATATTCATATGGATTAAATGTATGCTATTTAAAATGCTTTGTTTATGGTACTTACACATTTTACCATAAATATATTTGCCTTATTTAATTTTCACATAGCTATAGCTTTTCTTTTGAATAGATTATAAATTCAGAGAAGTGATGAACTATATAGAATCCCCTTATTTTTTGTAGTACCTAGCCCACTGTTGAAAAAGAGGTCAAACCTCTACAATACTTTGTTTCTTCAATTTTCAAAATCAATGTTGATCTCTAAATTAATCATAAATTTGACTTTTCATGATTCTGCCAATTTTTGAATCAACTAATTAATTTTTTCCTTCAATTTTTTTTTATTGCATTTTAGGTTTTGGGGTACATGTGAAGAACATGCAAGATTGTTGCATAGGTACACACATGGCAGTGTGATGTGCTGCCTGCCTCCCCATCACCTATATCTGGCATTTCTCCCCATGCTATCTCTCCCCAACTCCCCACACCACGCTGTCCCTCCCCTTTTCCCCCCCTACAGACTCCAGTGTGTGATGCTCCTCTCCCTGTGTCCATATGTTCTCATTGTTCAACACCCACCTATGAGTGAGAACATGCGGTGTTTGATTTTCAGTTCTTGTGTCAGTTTGCTGAGCATGATGGTTTCCAGGTTCATCCATGTCCCTACAAAGGACACGAAGTCATAGTTTTGATGACTGCATAGTATTCCATAGTGTATATGTGCCACATTTTCCCTGTCCAGTCTACCATCAATGGGCATTTGGGTTGGTTCCAGGTCTTTGCTATTGTAAACAGTGCTGCAGTGAACATTCCTGTGAGTGTGTCCTTATAGTAGAACTATTTATAATCCTTTGGATAGATATCCAATAATGGGATTGCTGGGTCAAATGGAATTTCTATGACTAGGTCCTTGAGGAATCGCCACACTGGTTGAACTAATTTACACTCCCACCTACAGTGTAAAAGTGTTCCTATTTCTCCACATCCTCTCCAGCATCTGTTGTCTCCAGATTTTTTAATGACTGCCTTTCTAACTGGCGTGAGGTGGTATCTCAATGTACTTTTGATTTGCATTTCTCTAATGACCAGTGATGATGAGCATTTTTTCATATGTTTGTTGGCCTCACATATGTTTTCTTTTGTAAAGTGTCTGCTCGTGTTCTTTGCCCACTTTTGAATTGGCTTGTTTGTTTTTTGCTTGTAAATCTGTGTTAGTTCTTTGTAAATTCTGGATATCAGCCCTTTGTCAGATGGGTAAACTGCAAAAATGTTTTCCCATTCTGTTTGTTGCTGATTCACTCTAATGACTGTTTCTTTTGCCGTGCAGAAGCTGTGGAGTTTAATTAGGTCCCATTTGTCTATTTTGGCTTTTGTTGCCAATGCTTTTGGTCTTTCGGTCATGAAGTCCTTGCCTACGCCTATGTCCTGAATGGTTTTGCATAGGTTTTCTTCTAGGGTTTTTATGGTGTTAGGTCTTATGTTTAAGTCTTTAATCCATCTGGAGTTAATTTTAGTGTAAGGTGTCAGGAAAGGGTCCAGTTTCTGCTTTCTGCACATGGCTAGCCAGTTTTCCCAACATCATTTATTAAACAGGGACTCCTTTCCCATTGCTTGTTTTTGTGAGGTTTGTCAAAGATCAGATGGTTGTAGATGTGTGGTGTTGCCACTGAGACTTCTGTTCTGTTCCGTTCCATTGGTCTATATCTCGGTTTTGGTACCAGTACCATGCCGTTTTGATTACTGTAGCCTTGTAGTATCAACTAATTTTTAACAATATTTGAAAGTTTTACAGCATGGGTCTTTTGTATCATGTCATACAGAATACAATACATTTATGCTAAGGCTGAACTTATTTCTTATTTCTCAATGACAAAAGCAAACTTCTACTTTCTGTTCATTCTACGTTTATTAGAGATGTTCTACATAAATCCATTGAAATGATTCACTCTTAGAAGTTGAAAGATGTTATGTCATTTTTGTCTTCTATCCAGATACAGTAATTACTAAAAGACATTAGGTATATTTTAAGTGCTATCGGTACCTTATAAACATCATGGCATAACATTAATCATTTGATAATCGATGATAAGAAGTATTGATGAAAATTCTTCCGAATTCAGTTTAGATTATTTTTATCCAAACCAATTCTTTGTAGGAAATAATGACAAACAGTAACACCATCAAATATGATGAGATTCTTTTCAAGCAAACTTATTCAAAAATGATATTTCTTTTTTTTTTTATTGCCATTGAATATAACTGAAATTTATTAGGTTTTTCTCAATGCCTGCAGTACAACATCTAAGCAACAGTTTGCTAAAGGTCTTCTACGGCTCCTAAGAAGACATTTTATTTCACAATAAATATATAAACTTTATGATATTCTATATATTTTCTGTCACATTTAACCATATGAACAGGGAAAACTATTGATGAAAGAGAGACAAATATTTAAAAAATAAAACTGCATGATGTTTGCAACTGGTTTAGACCTTGAAGATTAAATATTATGATCTTGAATTAAACACTGAAGATTTTTTGCTCTTAAATTGTCCATGCAATTAGTTGTACTTTCCATATCACGCTCCTTACATGCTATTATGAATTATGTCAGTCTGTATGATTTGAAGGAAACAATATGGGCTAAATTGTATCCCTCTAAAATTCATATACTGGAGTCCTAATGCCCATTACCTGAGAATGTGAGCTGATTTAGAGAAAAGGTCTTTAGAGAGGTAACTAATTTAAAATGAATTCATTAGAGAGGATCTTAATCTAATGTGAATAGTGTTCTAATAAGGAGAAAAAAATTGGAGAAAGGTACAGTGAGAAGACCATGTGAAGAAAAGGAAGACAGTCATCCATAAACCAAGAAGAGAGGCCTGGAATAGATTCTTCTCTCACAAGCCTCATATGAGCCAAGCCTGGTGATACCTGATCTTAAACTTCTAGTCTCCAGAACTACAAGGAAATACATTTCTGTTGTTTAAACCACACAGTTTGTGGCACTCTGTTGTGGCAGCTCTAGTAAACTAAAACACGGAGTAAATAAATATTTGCATAATTTTAAAAGGTTTAAAAATTATCCAGTATTGGATAAATAACAGAAATTTAGGTGGGAAGACATGTCTACAATACAACTGAAAATGAGGCTTGCAAGAATTTTCTCTGTGGTTGAGGTTGAACTTCATTCCTGGAAAAAAGCTGAGTGAGCAAATGATCAAACAGAACTTAGACATGACCAAGATAGGTGATCAAAAATACAAATGAGGACATAAGTGATCTCATTTTACTAAGAAATAAGAGATTATCAAATTGAATTTTAAATAAATAGATTTTTTTTTTTTTGAGACAGGATCTTGCTTTGTCAGCTAGGCTGGAGTGCTGTGAGTGGTGCACGAAAGACTTACTACATCCTTGACCTCCCTAGGCTCAGGGGTACTCCCGCCTCAGCCTCTAAAGTAGCTGTGACTACAGGCATACATGACCTCACCCCACTAACTTTTGTAATTTTTGTTATTTTTTCGTAGAGAGGGGATTTCTCCATGTTGCTCAAACTGGTCTTGAACTCCTGAGCCCAAGCAATCTGCCCATCTTTGCCTTCCAAAGTGCTGGGATTTCAGGAGTGTACCATGACACCTGGCCTAGAATTTTAACAGGTTCAAATGATCATACATTTCTGTAGACATAGCAAGAACAAGGTGATGGGCATGACAGCACAAAGTCTCATGAGAAGTACTAAACTGGAAAGAACAGAGCAGACAGAAAGTTGAAAAAGTTAGTAAAAAGTTTGAAAATTTGAAAGATGCCTAATCACTTATACTTAATTTTAGAGGCAACAGGGAGACCTCAAACATGTGGACTGAATGTTGACTTTCCTCTAACTAGTTTCAATAAACTTATGGCCCTTTGAACATAGCTGTAACAAAGGTGATACAGACTGGAAACATGCCCAGAAATCCTGTATTTGGAAACACTGGATATACATCAAGTATATACAACATGTATGAAGATGCATCAAGTGGATACTTTTATTGTTTCATTAATTTTCTTTTACTGGCCTTTTTATAAATGTGTTGAATGTCAAAAATATGAATGCACCCTATTATGTCATAAGTTCATTAATGTCTTGGGCTAGTTTAGCTAGGGGAGGGAGAGAGGGAATAAATGCATCATATTACCCCCTGTTTCATTTTAGCCTTGTATGGAGTTTGGATTCTTCGGATGGAAACTAATGAATACAAGGAGATTGAGGAAGACATCATGATGATCTGGATTAGGGTAATGGTTTTTACTATGTATGATAACAGACTGGGAAATTTGCTAAGAAGAAAAATACAAAGAAAAATGAATGAAAAAAAGGCAGATTGTTGTGTTGTGCCTTTAGAATTTCTGATTCTGTTGGTTCTAGGATGGGGGCCTTAAGAATCTACATTTTTAAAAAATTTCTCAGATAATGATGATGATGCTGTTTCCAGAAAAATACTGGGCTAGAGAAATGGAACTAAGAATGGAAGGTGAAGAGGGCGGGAAACAGCACTTCCTCAAGGACTAGACTGTTTTTGTTTCATTGCCTTGTTTAATGGAGTATTATACCCTGTTCTTTTATCCGTACAGAATGGGGCATAATAGAGTGTTCACTCACTACTCTATTACATTATTTTAAAATTAATTATCTTATTACCGTTTTTGACATTGTGTCTAAATAGTTTTGGGGGAACTGGTGGTTTTTCCTTATATGAAAAATGTTCTTTAGTGGGGATTTCTGAGATTTGGTGCACCTGTCACTTGAGTAGTGTACACTGTTCCCAATATGTGGTATTTTCTCCCTTGCCTCTCTCTTATCCTTCCCCCCAAGTCTCCAAAATTACTCTTTATTGTTATACTTTTTCTACTTTCTATTTCTGTATTTCCTATTTTTCTGTCCTATGGAAGATTTTACTTCCATGCCTTGTTTTTCCTCCATTTTTCCAGGTTTGTAATAGTCCAAAGAAATTGCTTCAAAGTACTAAGCTTAGTACCTGGGTGATGAAATAATCTGTACAACAAATCCCCTTGACACAAATTTGCCAATGTAACAAACCCACATGTGTACCTCTGAGCTTAAAATACAAGTTAAAAAAAGAATAGATCTTTAATGTAAGAGATTTTTTGTAAATTCAGGTTTCTTTCTGTTTCTGGAAAGAAAATGTGTTTTGTGTGTTATTCACATCTACTTTGAGCTTATTGCTAATTATATTAGGTAAGCATGGATCAACTTCTTTTTTGATGATGACTTTCATTAGCTTTAAAGATTCATACATTTGGATGTGTTTTTTAAAAATTGGTAGGTAATTAGAAACACTTTATTTCAATCAAGGAAAATTATGCCATCACGTATTAGAATAACAATGCAGATTCAAGAGCATATTTAATGGCAATTATGTACTACTGTACTTCCTGAGTAGCTAAAAGTTCACTATTTTATGAATACGTCAAAATGTTAGCAGGTAGAGTGGTCTAGTAATATTTGTGGCATTTGATTCATGTGATTTTTAAGAAACATTGCAATATTCATTGGTGGATTAAAGTACATTTAAAAACCTCTATATTTCTGGTAAATTTCTGTCCTAAATCGTAGAAAAATATCATGAAAATTGTCTATGTTAGTCATTTTGACTGTACTTTTGTGTTCTAAAATTTTACCCTCCAACTCAGAACGAACTCTTTTCAAAAACCACATGTGATTTGAAGTATAGGCAGCACATGCACATAGTGTTTCAGAAGACTTCTGTCACTCTTTTGCTTGTTATATATTAGTGCTTGATGAAAAGATATTGTTTCTTAGAAATGGTGAGCCTCTTGCAATTCAATTAAGTTCAGTTAATCACAATGCTCCACATGTTCTTGTAACGGGTAACTAGAAATGATATCTATAAAACTCTTTGTAATTCATGTCTCTTCTGAAAAAAAATTTAAGACAGCAAGAAATTATAGTCATATGCATTAAATGCTTGATTCTCAGGCTCTGTCTGTAATATTTATAACTGTGTGCTAAAAATTTATCTGAATTACCTACTTTGTCTGATCTCAAACAGTGAGAAAGTACACTGTATTTTCTTTGCTTGTATGCATGTCATTGCTGTTTAAAGAAGTAAGTCTGAGGACATGAATAACTACAGGAGTAGCTGACTCTGCTCTCAGTTATTTTTTCTGAAACCTGCCAAAGAGACTTAATTGATGATGGTGAAAAGATATCTGATTAAACTGAAAACACCTGTGGTGAGCTATTGGCAAACTAAATAAATCAGTTTTCACAAAGTGTATAGCTTTTCAATTGTTGATTTGGTGTTATTTAAATTCAACATATAAAAAACAACCAGCTTTGTTATTGATAGCACAGCTAATCAATTCTATTTTATCTACTAATAAAGTAAACTAATATTGTTGTCTAGAATGTAAAAGATTTATGCAGAGATACAACAGGAATTTATAATTATTTTAAGACCACTATCATAGTGTAATTGTGAACAAGAAAATCTGACACTGTAAAATCATTTGAAAGATTTAATTCACCATCAAATTAAATTCAGAAAATTTTAGAACCAAAAATTAGTTTCTAAAAAACAAAATGGGAGAAATAGTTAACAGAATAAATATTTGAGAATTATACTTTATACAATTTGTCTTTACAACTGTATTAAGAATCATATTTGCATATGTATACATATGTATGTATTTCGGTGAACAGTATTAAACATTTATGTCTCAGAGACTCACAATTCACTAAGTAATTCAAGTGTGATTCTTAGATAACCACCTCTGCTTAAAACAATTCAAATTCATAGAGGAAACCTAGAGGAGGTATTAGGGTTTTATTTGTTCAGAGAATCACCATTAATAAACTATATAAATTTTATTGTAATTGAAATTAGGTGTCAATATGGAGAGTAGAAAATATTATTAAATTATGGGAACAGTATAATAAGTTTCTAGAATACATATCTTTTTATGTAACCTCACCAAAAGTTTTTCATGATCAGCCTTTTATCAAGCTGTCCAATGAGGAATAACATCTACCTGTGCTTGGATTTCATGTCATTATTACCCATAAAAAGTCATGTTAAGGCATTATTTCAACAGTCTTGATACACTGATGGGACAGAAACAATGTAGCATGCCAAAATACAGGGCTAATTTCTCACATTTTGTAACATATTTGCATTTGTTATAAACAGAATAGTGCCCCTCAAAGAGCCACATCCTAGAATCCGCAAATCTTGTAATGTGTTGCTTTAAATGGTATGTGATTTTTCTAGGGCTTCCGTAACCTATTACCATAAACTGGATGGCTTTATACAAAAGAAATGTATCTTATATTAATAATTACGGAGGCCAGAAAATCAAGGTCTTGACAGGGTTGTTTCCTTTTGGAGAATTGGAGGGAGAATCCGCCTCTATCTTCTATTGTGCGTCACTGTCAAATTCTGTTCCATCTCTTATAAAGATGCTCCTCATTAGATTTAGAACTCACTCTAATTCACAAGATCATCCTATGATCTTTAACTACATATTTAAAGACGTTTATTCCAAATAAGGTCACATTCTGAAATTCCAATAGGCATGCCTTCTGGAAATGCCATTCAATCCACTAAACATAGCCAAAAAAGACATTGCACATGTGATTCAGTGCCTTAAAATGGGAGACGTTATCCTGGGTTAACTGAATGTGCCCTTTATAACCACAGAGGCATTTGTAAGAAAGTGGATAAAGCAGGATAGTCAGAGTCAGAAAAGGAGATGTTATAGTGGATGCAAGAGAGAGAAAGAGAAAATTGAAAATGTTTCACTACTGGCTTAGAAGATATAAAAATAGACCAGTCGCCAAGGAAAGCAGGCAGCCCTTAGAAGCTGGAAAAGACGAGTAAACAGATTCTGCTCCAGTGCCTCCAGATAAAACACAGCCCCACTTATACCTTGATTTGGGGACTTTTTATCTGCAGAACTGTAAACTAATACATTTCTGTGGTTTTGAGAATCAAAATTTGTGGGCTTGTTACTGCAGCAACAGAAAATAAATACACATTTTCACAAATCCACATTATAAAGAATTATCTATATCCCATCCTCCTATAGTAGGAATAATTATAAATTAAAATTCTCATTTGTAAGCCACATTGATACGTATTTTCAAATTATTACATATTAGTTAGATAACAAATTTCAAAAACATTTTTGTGGACATTTATAATTAGTAGCATTTTCCTTAATTGATCCTTGTTGATACAAAACAAGTGTTGAACTATGACAGTTTTTAAATGATTACTAAATGCAAGTTTTATGTGAAGAAATAAACTTTTTTATTTTATAGTTATTGCAGACACACCTGACAAATTCTTGTTGTCTATGGATAGCAATAATATGTTTCATCAAATTCTGGAGCTAACTTAATACTAATAGTTCTGTTTAACTCCATTTTGTTTTTTAATGTAATGAAGTTTTACAATTAGAAAAAAATCCATTATACTTTCACATCTGACAAGTTTTTGCTGCACAAAAGTGTTCAATTTATCTAAGCACTAACATTGCAGCTAGCAACAATTTTAGAAAGTTTAGTGCTAATGCAAGAAAACAAAATACTGTTGCAAAATTTAACACAATTGTTTACTTTCTGAAAATGAGCACTAAACCATTTGTATAACATCTGTACTGCTTGGAGGGCTGAAACACTAAAGCAATTAGCTCCATATTCTATAATGTATGTCGCAACAGAGCAACACTGAAATGGAGCTAACTTAATATTTAGTTAGAAGAGAAAAGGCACTTTATTTGCCCTTTGCTATTAGTGCTGCTTTTAGCCACCCAATCATGGTAAATGTGTTAAGAATCTTTTTTTCAAGACAGTTCCAGGAAACATTATTACTTGAGGAAAAAATCTCTAAGGGATATTCATTTAGTCTTTCTAATATGTGCCGGTTTACATCTGTTGTATGTATTTGACTATTACAGACTTTATACAGCAGTTATTGTGTAGTCTATAAAGCTTCGCATCCATTACAAAAATTATAAGAAATAACTTATAATAATCATATGCCAGAATGAGTGTGTTGATGTCAATTAGGGCCAGTACTTCTGATATCCTAAACAGGAGTCTGTACCTACACATCTATTTTAAGAAAATATGATATAAAAGAATGGTCATGTTTGCTTGTGAACAGTCATCAAATAATAGACTGTTTTCTAATTTCTAGATATGTTTAAATTATTTTATATCTATTAAATTACATTAAATTTTATATCAAAATCACCTTGATGGTATGTACTATACTTTAATTCTAAATACCAAAGTATCACTATGTAACTACATAGGTGTATATATATACCTGTACATCCATATATTCAAATATAAGCATTGCTATATTTTTATTTATAAAAATAAATAGGATGTGAAAGGGAAGTTTTATTACACAGGTATAGTGCATATTGGCAAAGTCTGGGCTTTTAGAATAGCCATCACCCAAATAGTGTACATTGCACTCATCAAATAATTTCTCATCCCTCAGCACCCCACTATCCTCCTACCTACCAAGCCTCCAGTATCTATTACTGCACATTCTGTGTCACTGTGTCCACATTATTTAGCTCCCTCTTATCAGTGACAACATGTGGTAAGTTGAATTATTTCACTTAAGATAATGGCCTCCAGTTTCATCCATGTTGCTGTAAATACATGACTGCATTTTTTTTATTATATATATACATACACCACATTTTGGTTTTTTTGAGACACAGTCTTCTTCTGTCACCTAGGCTAGAGTGCAGAAGTGCTAGCTCAGCTTACTGCAACCTGTACCTCCCAGACCCAAGTGACACTTGTACCTCAGCCTCCCAATCAGCTGGGACTACAGGCGTGGGCCGTCATACCCAGCTAATTGTTGTATGTTTGGTAGGCACAGGGTTTCGTCATGTTGGTGAGGTTGCATTCATGGCCTTAAGTGATCCAACAGCCTTGGCCTTCCAAAGTGCTGAAATTACAGTCATGAGCCACTATGTCCGGCCTATATATCACATTTTTTTAATTCAGTCATCCTTTGATGGATACTTCAGTTGATTCTGTATTTTTGCTATTGGTAATAGTGATAAACATGTAGGTGCAGAGGTATCTTTGTGGTATAATAATTGCCCAATTTGGGTCAGTGGACAGTTTGCAATAGACAATTTTCTTTTTTTCAATTTCCAACTTTTATTGTAGGTTCAGGAGGTATGTGTGCAGGTTAGTTACATGAGTAAATTGCATGTCACAGGGGCTTACTGGGCAGATTATTTCACCACCTAAGTAATGAGCATATTATCCAAGACATAGTTACCTTGGTCCTCACCCTACCCCCGCCCTCCACCTTTAAGTAGGCCCCGGTGTCTATTGTTCCCTTCTTTGTGTCCATGAGTACTCAGTGTTTAGTTCCCACTTTTAAGTGATAACATGTGGCATGTGGTTTTCTGTTCCTATGTTAATTTAATCAGGATAATGGCCTTCAGATGTATTCATGTTGCTACAAAGGACATTATTTAATTTCACTCTTTTCTATAGCTGCATAGTATTCAATGCTATACATGTATCACATATTCTTTATCCAGTACACCATTGATGGGTATCTATATTAATTCCATTTCTTTGCTTTTGTGAATAGAGCCCTGACATGTGTGTGCCTCTGTCTTTATGGAAAAATGATTTATATTCCTTTGAATATATACTCAGTATGTGGATTGCTTGGTTGAATTGTAGTTCTGTTTTTAGGTCTTTGAGAAACCACAATACTGTTTGTTCATTTCTTTTCATTCTTTTTTCTCTATTCATGTCTGTCTTATTTCAGAAAGATAGTCTTCAAGTTCTGAGATTCTTTCCTCCACTAGGTCTCTTCGGCTATTGATACTCGTGATTGCATTGTGAAGTTCTTGTGTCATGTTTTTCAACTCCATCAGGTCATTTATGTTTCTCTCCAAGCTGGCTATTCTGGTTTTCACCTCCTGTAATATTTTCTCATAATTCTTAGCTTCCTTGCATTGGGTTAGAACATGTTCCTTTAGCTTAGCGAAGTTCGTTATTAACCACCTTAGGAAGCCTACTTCCGTCAGTTCATCCATCTCAACCTCTGCCAAGTTCTATGCGCTTGCTGGAGAGGTTTTGCAATCATTTGGAGGAGAAAAGTCACTGGCTTTTCGAGTTTTCAGAATTTTTGCAAGGATTATTTCTCAACTTTGTGTGTTTATCTACCTTTGATCTTTGAGGTTGCTGACCTTTGAATGGGGCTTTTCAGGGTCTTTTTTTGTTGATGATGCTGTTGTTGTTGTTGTTGTTTTGTTTTTCATTTAACAGTCAGACTCCGCTTCCATAGGTGTGCTGTGGCTTGCTGGGGGTCTACTGCAGATCTTAGTTGCCATAGGTTGTCCGCACATGGAAGTATCACCAATGAAGTCCGCAAAACAGCAAATATGGCAGCCTGCTCCTTCCTCTGGGAGCTGCATTCCACGAGGGCACTTACCTGATGCCCACCCAAAAATGCTCCTGTAGGATGTGTATAGAGACCCCTATTGGGATATCTCACCCAGTCGGGAGGAACAGGATTGGGGACCTGCTTAAGGAAGCAGTCTGGTTGCCCCTTGGCAGAGTGCGTGCTCGCACTGGGGGGGAATGTCCCGCAATCAGAACTCTGGGACTTTTCAGAGCCAGCAGGCAGGAAACGCTGTTGGCTGAACTGCAGATACAATGGCCACCCCTCCCCCAACTGGCTGCACCCCAGGGAGCGATCAGAATTATTTCTTTTCTACTAGATTTGGGGTTGGTTTGCTCTTGTTTTCCTAGTTCCTCTAGGTATGATATTAGGTTGTTAATCTGAGATTTTTCTAACTTTTTGATGTGGGAATTTAGTGCTCTCTATAAACTTTCCTCTTACCACTGCTTTAACTGTTTCCCAGAGATTCTGGTATGTTGTATCTTTATTTTCGTTAGTTTCAAAGACTTCCTTGATTTCTGCCTTAATTTCATTCTTTACTCAAAAGTCATTCAGGAGTAAGTTGTTTAATTTCCATGGAATGGTATTCTTTTAAGATCTCTTTTTAATATCGATTTCTATTTTTGTTGCACCATGGTTTGAGAGTGTGGTTGGTATAATTTTAGTGTTTTAAAAAAAAATTGTTGAGAAATGCTTTATGGCTGAGTGTGTGGTCAGTTCTAGAGTGTGCAGATGAGAAAAATGTATATTAATGTGCAGATGAGAAAAATGTATAGTCCGTTGTTCTTGGGTGGTATTCTCTAGATTCCTATTAGGTACATTTGGTAAAGTGTTGAGTTTGGGTCCCAAATATCTTTGTTAGTTTTCCACTACATGATGTGCCTAATACTGTCCTGTTGAAGTCTGCCACTATTGTTGTGTGGCTGTGTAAGTCTCCTTTGTAGGTCTCTAAGAACTTGTTTTATGAATCTGGGTGCTCCAGCTGGGTGCATATGTATTTACGATACTTAGGCCTTCTTGTTAAATTGAACCATTTATCATTATGTAAAGCCCTTCTTTTTCCTTTTTGATTGCTGTTGGTTTAAAGTCTGCTTTGTCTGAAATAAGAATATCAACCCCTTTGTTCTTTTTTGCTTTGTTTGTTTGATGTATCTTTATGCCTTCATCTTAAGCCTATAGGTGTCATTGAATTGTAATATGGATCTCTTGAAAATAGTATACAGTTAGGTCTTGCTTTTTTATTTATGTTGTCACCCTGTGTCTTTTTTGTGGGGTGTTTAGCCTATTTATATTGAAGGTTAGTATTGTTATTTCAGGACTTGATCCTGTCATGTGTGGTTAGCTGGTTGTCACATATGGTGTCTACATAGACTTGCTTGTGTTGTTACTTTAAAGTTACAATGGACAATTTTCTACCAACAATACTGTAACTAATGTAAATGGATTCAGAAGTAAATAAAACTTATAATAGATTTATAATCACTGAAGAACTGAGTAAATCAAATAATCTTACCAATTTATTTTTTAAAAAGCACTGGACACTTGCTAGAAATATCTGGAGAAGACTTTAGAGCTATTGCAAGAAAGCCAAGGGAACTCAATCTTACTGAAATAAAAAGAGAGAGGATTTTTAAACGAAGGGGTGAGGTAATGGAAATGTTCTGAAGGACACTGAAGGGAGGCTGGTAAAAGCCATCAGTCCATTTGTATTTGCTGGCTGTTGCTTGATTATTGACTTTGGGCTTCCATCTTCCACAGAGATTGGGAGATAGAGGAACTATCTCCTTATACAATGATTATGATTATTACATTTCAAACACTTAACTCCCAGGTTTTTGAGAAAGATATTTCTTGGTTTTAGAAGATTGACATAAAAAGGAAAATAGAAATATTTTACAATCTTAAATTTTCTAAAGTAAATGCTCTAAGGGAGGAAAGGGACCTGCACTTTGAAAGAAACTTGTCTCAAGTTTACCATCTCAGCTATGGATAATGATAGAAATATCAAGATTAAAATTATCTTTGGCCCCAGCCCAGAAGCTTGAAGGTGGGAGAATGGAGAGATGATGGTCAAAGGGTACAAAGCCTCAATTATGCAGGATGTGTAACTTCTGGAAGTCTAACGTACAGCATGGTGACTATAGTTAATAATACTCTGCTGTACACTTGAAATTTGCTAAGAAAGTTTATCTCTAACTGTTTTCATCATACACAAAAAAGAATAAACATTACATGAGATAAGGGATATGGTAATTAGCTTAGTTGTAGTAATTGCATTACAATGTATCTCAGTCTATAATGTACATTATTGAATTAAACAATTCAACAAACATAAAACAACTCCATTAAAGGTGGTCAAAAATATGAACAGACACTTCTCAAAAGAATACATACAAATAGCCAAAAAACATATGAAAAATGCTCAACAGTATTAATCATCAGCAAAATGCAAATCAAAACAACAAGGAGATACTATGTCACACCAGTCAGAATGCCTACTATTAAAAAGTCAAAAAATAACACATGTCAGCAAGGTTGCAGATAAAAGGGAACACTTAGATCCAGTGGGTGGGAGTGTAAATTAGTTCAACCACTGGAAATGCAGTTTAGAGGTTTCTCAAAGAACTTAAAAACAGAGCTGCCATTTGACCCAGCAAGTGGGTATATATCCAAAAGAAAGCAAATCATTCTACCAAAAAGATACACACACTTTATCTTCATTACAGCACTATTCACAATAGCAAAGACATGGAATCAACCTACGTGTCCATCAACAGTGGATTAGATAAAGAAAATGTGGTACATGTAGGCCATGGAATACTATGTGGCCATAAAAAAGAAAGAAATCATGTTCTTTGCAGCAACTTGGATGTAGATGGAGGCCATTACCCTAAGGAAACCAATGCAGGAAACAGAAAACCAAATGCCAAATGTTCTTATTTATAAGTTGGAGCTAATCATTGGATGCTCATGCACAGAAAGGTGGTGGTCAAGTGTTGAAAAACAGTATTGGCTACTATGCTCACTACTTAGGTGATGGGATCATTTGTACCACAAACCTCAGCATCATTTAGTATATCCATGTAACAAATCTGCACACATATCCTTGAAGATGCAAGAGATCAACAAACATATGAACAATGCTCAGCATTACTAATCATCAGAGAAATGCAAATCAAAACCAAAAATGAAAGTTGAAATTATTAAAAAACCAAAATCCACAGCTCAGTAAAAAGAAGTGGGGGGCTGGTGTATGCATGTATAAATTCATCAAAAGGTATATATTAAATATGTGTTGTTTCTTGTACATCAATGATACCTTAATAAAGCTGTAAAAAATAACATTACAGTGTACTCCCAATATATGTAATTTTTTGCCAAGTGTACCTCAATAACACTGGAAAAATATAATTATGTTTCCCAAGTATATTAGTACTTTAAAATTTCAAGATGACTAATCTGAATAACAGGGTAGATATGAATGGAGAATTTCACACTCTAGTGTACTAAGAAAAGACTGACTAATTTTATGATTAAATATATCAGATTAGTTTTGTCTGTAGTATCTTTGCTGGGGAGTAAGGAACTTAAAACACAAATTTTAGGTAAAGATAGAGACTAGGAGTCTAATAGAGACAAATAAAGGAAAATATTTATTGAGTTTAATTTTTACTTATAACTGGGACTCACATGACTTCAAATTACAGAATGTTTCAAAAATGTATTTTTTTAACTTGAAGGTAAATTGTTCAGTATTTCATTTTACTTGGGTGAAGATTTTCCATGGGAAGTGTGTTTTCTTTTTTTTTTTTTTTTATTCAACTGAAACTAAGTTGCACTCCATCCTCTTCCAGGGTGCAACATGAATTTGACACAGATCCAAGTCCTGGACATAGTTTTTAACACTAGATGAGACACAATGAAATACTAAACCCTATTTTTAATTTTGTAATTATTAAACCTAAAAGGCCATAGCTCAATAAGATGATACACCTGAAATCTTTCTCAATTCAAGTTCTGAGCACATAAATTCCTCCCCATGAATGTTAGGCACTTTTTTAGGGGGTATTAACATTTTCATCCTGCTAAGGAATTATGCACTGCACTGCACAAATGATGTATTCACACCTGGTGGACTTAAAGTGTTGATGAACTTTTTAAAAATGCCATATTTACTCCATTTGAATAAATTGGGCATTAGGAGAGTGGAGAAGTAAAATTCAACATTGATTATCTGATTTCAATGCTGAGTTCCTTTGGAGAACTGGGCAACCAGAAGCACATAGATACTTATAAAATTCAAATGTACCTAATGTTGCATGATAAATCACTTCAGTAATTGTATTCATTTTGTATTAATAGGCTGCCACATTTTTTAATAGTGTGCTTTTAAAAATTCACATAGTCTTTTGATAAAGTACTATTTTTCAGTTATTTTAATGTTATACTTTTTCAGCTACCACTGCATATGCAATAGAAATTTGATATAGAATTGTAGTGTCATACAATTAAGAAAAGAGTGACCGAAGCTTTTAAAAGAAGCTTAGTAGAATATTGTCTTTACTACAAAGTTATTTTTTAGTGTATGTGTCATAAAACCATTATAACTAGACTCAAAAGATTAGCCTTTATCGTTTCTAACTAATCCTAACAGAAAATCTATAAATTCACAATCTAACAAGATCTCTCTATATGACATTCATATTTAGTTACTTTTAATTCTTAAGAATTCTTCAAACTTGCTCATATCAGTCTCATTAGAAATATATGCAATACCAACCTCAAGCAAAATATTAATAAAATTATCTAAAAACACTAATTGTCAAAATTATACTACTTTCACAGTAAAACTAAACTTTAATATTAATGTTGTTCATTCACATTTATTAGCTTAAAATAATTGTCAGTTTGATATTATAACAGTTCATATTTGTTCAAATCATACATAACCAAAATACTGTATACAACCAAAATAGGAAACTGTAAGGATAAACAAAAAAGTAATAAACAATACTGAAAATAGTATTACAGGATATTAAGATAGATAGACTCTTTTAAAAATATACATATGTCACAATCACTTGAAGTTCATACCGCACAAATATAATATTTTATACACATTTAATTAAATTATTAAATTTGTTTTAAAAAAACTAACATAAAACTGCTTATTTTACATAATCCATCTGTTAAATTTTTTAACTGAAAACCTTTAAATACAACTTAATTCCAATAGATTTTTTAAATGATGAATTAAGTCATGTAGGTACTATTTTCCTATAAATAGATGTACGTTTACAACCATATAGATGAGCCTCGACACTATAATAATTTCCAAAATAAAAGAATGCAATGAGCTTTCTTAAGAGACTCAGTTTTTAAAAACACATTTTAAATGGTCTTGTCAGTTTTATAGTTATAAACAGCTTGCAGTAGAAAGCATTGCTGATATAAAGAATGATGTTGTGGACCATGTTTTCAAAAATTTTTATTTTATTTTATTTTCTGACCAACAGCCTCACTTCTGTTTGGTCTCATCTAATTTCTTCAGATTATAAATCAATATAGGTTTACATCACTGATGCGGAAAGCCAGAATGATAAAACCGAAGTATCAAATCCTTGATGAATTTAAATTTACTTACAAATACCCTGCTGTAAATCAGAGCAGAAGAACTTGAAAAAATAATATAGAATACAATCTGTCAATGGGTATGAAGTAGTAAGGTAAACATTTGTTTTATTAATCCTTGTATTTATATATTAATAAAATAAATGTTTAAAATGGAAAAATACGTTATTTGTTAATTTTAAGAAAACTTTTGGTAATGCCTATATTTATCTATACAAAATTAATTGCCCTTTTATATCATTATCATCTTTTCATAATAAATGTTATATTATGCATATAGTAAAACAAATGTGATTGCTTTCTCTCTTATTATCTTCTTATGTTGCCTGTTTATCAGGCTTGTTGTGGCATAATTATACAGAAGTATTTTGTGTAATCCCAAAAAACAGGACAATTGGTAAGAGAAAAAAATCATGTCTGCATTACATATGGAGATTTTGATGGCAACAGAAAGGACTCATGCCTTCCAACAGGAGTAGGTGGAATATCATCACTAAGTTTATGAACATCAAGACACACAAAAATTGGGTGTTTCATGGATGAAATGGAAGAATTTGAGGAATAGGCTGTAAGAAGGCTATAGGATTGAACAGCATGACACCCATTTTCTATAATACATTTTTTCGATTTTTTAATGACTTTTTGCCTTAACCACCTTTAACTTCGCAGTAAAATACCTTTGGGAAGCATATCATTTATCTTTACATGTATTTATAGCTCAAATATATATTTAGGATTTTCTATTAAGAATAATATACTATTCTTACTTTGCCTGAATTCACACAGGAGTAATTCTCTACAGGACTACACTTCATTTACTTTTTAAGTATGTAACTCTGGAAATGATTTGAATATAATGAAATGCTGTTAAATGCACTTTTGTTGAACAGCGTAATAAGCCTCACTTTAATAACCAAAATGTAATCCGGTCATTTGTCTTCTTGGAGAACATTACATGCCTGGTATCAAAGGCAACAGGACTCTGAATGTGTCATTTCTTCTATTTTAATATCTAATCAAAGCCAAGAAAGAATTATAAGTTACGACACATAGATTATTTGCTAAAACCAAACTCATGGAACTATATCTATATCCTGGGGACAAAAATATTAAATGGATAGAAGCTTAAGAATACATTTTTATTTTTTGAAACTTTATTGATAAGAATAACATAAAAGGCATGTAAAAATGGTGGAAATTATAAGAACATCTTGTGGAATTATAAAGAAAAGTACACAGAATTATAGTGGGAGGGAAATATTTTGTGTTGTTAAACATTGGCAAGACCCTGACTGAAAGATTGTGCTCATTCAGACCTCTTCAATTACAAAATAGTAATTACTTTTGTTTTGCCTTTGTTTAAAGCCCCCATGCAGATACACTTAATAGAAACATTATTCTTTGGAGAACACTACTGAGATTTGAAGAGTCAATGGTTAAAAGAAGATGAGGTTCACTGTAAGACATAGATACATTTTAAGATAACATGATTTCCCTATTTCCTAATCTAGATTTAATCTCTTTCCCAAATTGGGTACAACACTATATAATATTCTCTTAATTTAAATATTATTATTTAGAAACACTTGCCTCCATTAGATATGATGATTCTTCCTTAGCATTGACGAAGTCTGTCTCCTTTGAACAAAACTGAAGTCAGGCTCCTCAGAGTCTTCTTCTGCTTGGCTAGGCCCAGTTTTGGACTTCCTTCTCTGTCCTTGTAGAAGCCAGTTTGAGTAAGAATTGCTAAATCAGCTTGTTGAAATTGCTCTTCACCCTCTGGTGGTACAGCACTGGACAAGCTTGGATATCTGATCACGCTGGCTTGCTTTCAGCAATAATCCCAGCAAGTCAGGTTAGCCCTTATCCCTGATATTTTCTCTCAGCAATTTTCCATCCACTGACACCCAATGGCTTCTTGGTTAAAAATCCCCACTTGTCCTTGTTGGAATCAGAGTTGAGTTCAACCTCTCTTTCCCAGTGCAAGACTGCATTTACCAATTGCAGTGGTCACCTGGAATAAAATAAATTCTTCCTTACCATCCTTAACAAGTGTGATGAATATCAATTTTTCTTTAATATCAGCACATGGACTCTGGTTGCTTTCATTTGAAAGATGATATAATTAATTTTATCCTCTTCAAAAAAACTTGTTTTCTAAAACCACCTGGTTTCATTCATGTTAAGTACTCCAGTGACCCTTAGTTATTAAAAATATAATATAGTCTATATGTAATTAGCTGCAGTCAGGTGTATGTGACTGAAATCTGCCAAACTTCTGAACTTTCTCCATTGCTCCTAAATGTACTTCCCTCTCGGGCTTCCTTATCTAAATTAATGCTACAGCTTTGGCCACTGGTCCATGCCAGAAACTGTAGGACTGTCTTTGATCCTTCCCAGACCGAAATCTCTAAGATTCTCTTTCTTACTTAATTACATTCAAATTTGACCTAGATTGTGTAGGAAATGCTATAAATTTAACCTCTTTAAAGAGGTTACGCTTAAGGCATAAGAAGTCATGTTTTGAATTATGACCAAATTTGGGTTTACTGAATGCTCTATGCAATGGTGCACAACCTGTCTGCCGGGAACCACCCGGCAAGCTGTAAAAAAGTACTAATGCTGGACTCTCACCCCAGAGACTCAGATTTAATTGGCCTGGGGTGTGACGTGAACAAATGTCTTTTGTAAAAGTGACCCGAGTCATTCTAATGTGCAGCCAAGCTTGAAAACCACTTCTGTTAAGTTAGAACTGTCTTACAGAGAGAAATAGAAATAGTTGGATTTTCAGAGACTGTGAATAAGTGAAGAGGGGACCTAGGGAACATTACAGTTGTGCTGCAATGATGTGTTACGTGGTTTTTCTCTTCTGTGTTCTCGTACTCTATAAACTCAGTGATGTGTCAGTTACTTGGGGGATGGCTATATGTTACATGAGATGGTGTTGTATTTCTACACATCTCCCACCCACAAGCTAAGAGAATGCTTAAAAGCCCCTCTATATCTTTTATAATTCTCAGCTAATTTTCAACTGTCTGTTTTAATTTGAAGCTCTTTGAGATAGATTTTTTTCATCACTTTATCTTAAGAACTTTGTAGTATGCTAAAATCCACTAAATATTTGTTGAATGAATATTGAATAATACCCAAGTTTAATGAATTGTTTAAGATTATTTGTGCAACTAGTTCAGTCTTTGTTAGGCTAAATGAAATATTTCCACATGAATACGGACTTTATGCCTTTCTGAAAGTTTTAAAGATATTTTCTTACAAAGTCTCAGATACATTATTTTGAGACCCAGGACTCAGTTAGGGTCTCCTTTATTTCCTTCTTTACCCTTCTAAAGAAGCTTCTGAAGTCATCAATATAGAAGTACCATCAGGAATAATGAATATACTGTGAATTCTTATAAGGAGTTGCCTTGATACCACTTCTTATATTTAAGCAGTTTATCTTGGCTAACTAAGAGCTAATATCTGGGTCTTCAGGATGAGCCTGATGATGCTAGAAGATTAAGGTAGTGTGCCTGTGCTAGCTTACTTGAAGAAAAATCTGCTTTACAGCCAGCCAGAGCATATCTTCTGATTTAACTGGATCCTCAACAGGTACGTTTTGCTTTTAACTGGAAAAACTTGAGCTTCCGTTGACTGTTCCAGCAGCCTGTTTTCCATTCAAATATGTTTCCCATTATTGCCCTCTAACCTCCTTCTCATCACTCTCCCTTCCCCATGTAGATGACTTTTGTTAGTCATCTCTGGAGCCCGCATTAACTGTTTTAAAAGATCCATCATTTCACCCTTGTGCTAAGGTCTTCTCTTTTTGATGTCAGGCATTCCAGCCATCACTGTCCGGACTTCAGTACTGTCATTTATTGACCTGTCACTCACATTCTCTGAGAAGGCTGACCACAGTCATCTTGCTCACCTGCCCCTTTTCTAGACTGCTGTTGCGGCCCAATTAAAGTGTTTAACTGTAACAACCTTCAGAGCCATCTCATGTTTCACGCACTCTCTGATCACAAGCCCCTTTCTTTAAGATGTTGCACTCTTATAATTCCACTGAATGTGTCCTTCGGCATAATTTAGAACGCTGTCCACCATCTACTTCCCTCATATTCATTTCTCCTACTGATAGTTGGCTTCGTGTTATATTATTTCAACAAATGTCTTATTTTCACACTCAATTTCCTCCACATCATATCTTTCAATCAGAACCAAGCCATTTCTGACTCTATGGTTATCCAAACGTACACTTTCTGGGATGGTGGCCACTATCCACATGGTCTATTGAGTCCCTGAAATATGATTTATATGAATTAATGTATGGTAAATGTGTGAAAAAAACGGTAGAGTTTGATGATTTGGTATAAAAAATGTAAGATCAAATTAGCAATATTTTGTACTAGATATTCAGTATAATATATATTGTATAATAAATATTTTATAATACATATTTACAATATTTATGTTAAAATAAGATTTTGGATAATTGAATTAAAGAACATATGGAATATAATTTTTAAATTAACACAATCTTTTCTTTTTTTAACCTGTTTCTACATGGTTACTAGAACATTTAAAATTACATATGTGGCTTGCATTTATTGTTTGCATTATATTTCTGTTGAGCTTTGCTGATTTACATGTGACAATCCGTATGTGTCCTCTACTGTCAACTCTGGAGCCTTGGACTTGTTGCATCTTTCTTGGAAAATATCCTAACCTAATATGTCAATTTTTAACCAAATCAATTTTTAGCCTAAAATGACCATCGGTACTTCTAAGATGGTCTTTAACTTGTCCGCAATGGGCTCAGTGCTCGATTACTTATTACAATTTATCGAGTGAATGTACAAAGTGCCTACCATGTCAGTCACTAATTTAGGAGTTGGCAATGGAGCAGTGAACAGCAGATTAAAATCAGTACTGTCTCCTGCTGGAGTCAGGCAATGGTACAGAATTCAAGTGGTCAGTCTGTATTGAAAATGGGATTCAGGGAGTGGGGATAGAAAATGTCAAGAGGGAAACATTGTGAAACTTTTAGGACTGTGACTTGAAAAGGTCTCACTGTGTTGTAGCATCTGAAGGAAGTGAAGAAGCTGAGCATGGCTTCCTGGGAAGAGCTTCCTGTTTGAGGAAACATCAAATAGAAAGTACTGAGCAATACTGGAACACACATAGTGGCTTTCAGAAAGGCACTGTAGCTAAAGTCAGAGATCCAGAGAGAGAGAGACATAGTTGAGTCAGGGAATTTGGGAGTGATGGTGTGTGTAGGGCTGAACATAGGCTAATTAAATAGGTCACCATGAGTATTGTGGCATTTATGTTAAGTATCTTGAGGGTTTTGTTTGTTTGGGGGGGTGTAACATAATCAAATGTAATTGTAACATTAGTCTGGATGTGGCAATGAGAAAAGTGTGAGGGGAGATGAGGTTAAAAGTGAGAAATGCCAGATATAGGTGATGAGGGGATGGAAGCAGCAAACCAGCTTGCCATGTATGTACCTATGCAACAATCATGTGTGATCTGCACATGTACCCTAGAACCTAAAGTACAATTAAAAAAAAAAGTGAGTAGGATGGTATGAGACAATTGCAATAATCCAGGTGAGAGGTGATGGTGTGTTGTGCCAGGGTGGTGGCTAAAGAGGTAAAGTGTCTTCTCTCAGAGATATAATAACAGCCCTTGATTGAATGCTCTGTGTCCAGTTAATTTACCTGCATTACGACCCAGCCTTACCTTGCCCTTTTTCTCAGGGGATGTGCCACCCAATTTCCTATGTAAGATTAATCCCCTCACTGTTCTTCTGAATTCAATCCACTTCCTGTTTGCCATGATTTTTCCGCTAATTGTACAATTTATTTTGGTTATACTAGTTTATGTAGACCTATTGGTTCGATAACTATAAAGTTAAGAGAATATGCTCCCCCTCAAACATTCATTGTCTTCCTGTCCTGTTGTTAGCTAAATTCTTTTTATTTCTTTCTGAGTTTTGCTTCCTGAAAGTATAGTCTGTAATTCTGATTTCCAAATTCTTACCTCCCTAATTACTTCCTCTAGCCATAGCAAAGTGACTTTAGTCATCATCATTACAGAAAAATCATACTGACCTTCTGACTTAGAACTTTGTAGATAATTTTAAAGCTTCACTTTATTTGACATCTTTGTAGCATTTCTGAAATTTGGACTTTTATCTGATCACGCTTGTGTTTTCACTGGTCTATAAACCATTGGAAAGAATAAAATCATATTCTTCTCCAATATGATGTGTGTAATACAATTTTGCTACCCAAAACATACATACATATATATAATATTCATATTTACTTAAATATAAAATAAGGATGTTAAATTTCAATTAACATGGAAATAACTCTTTCCCTCTGTTTCTTTCTTTCCATTCTTGAAAGAACTCAGCCTTCTCAAAGGGTCTATGATGACTCCATTCCAAAAAGTAAAGTAATTGTTTTCCTTTGCTCAATAGTTTTTGCAGACAGAGCCCTCACTACTCTCAAGGAAAGAGGATCCAGTTTTAGCTGCAATGATTTTGGTTCCTACTACTTCAAGATCTATTGTAAAGTAAAAGAAAATTAGCTTTCTTACCCTCCATCCTTCAGCTTTTGAGCATTGGATAATAAAGTTTTATGTTAGGAATTATAAGACAGCTTGGGAAGGGGGCGGGCGAGGGAGAAGTTTCCTGGGAAATGCTGAGCTGGTGGATCAGGAAACTGGGCAATGAGTGAGGGTCTAAAATCATTGAATCCAATTCCTCTGATGAGCCTAGTTAACGTCATCCCTCATGTGAATGGGATCCTCCCATTCCTGCACTCAGAGCCCATGCTGTTTATCCTTGACAGGGTCTCAGCAGTCATCCCTCCCATGGGGTTTGGCCGCTGTCTCAATACTCTGCACAGACCATATTGCAAAACGTAGGAAATCTGTAAGCCCTAAGTTTGGAAGGGGATGGAGAGGTGTGGTTAGGCATCTAACCTGGTGGTGTGTGCAAATGTGGATGTAGAGTGAGGCAGAAAGCTCCCTCAGGGTAACGGAGAGCATGAACTGGGGAAGCTCTCATGGTGCTAGTTATTGATAACAACTTTATCTAGATGAATTGCTTCTCATCATCATTGTCTGGGTTATTACCTACAAATTTGTAGGTAAATTTGTGTTTACCTACAAATCCAAATGGTTACATTTTCCATAGCATATGGATAATCAAAACAATTTTAAAAAAGAGGACATTTGCACAGAATAATGAATTAGAAGTTATTGAAAACCCCTTTATAACAGAAAATGATAACCATGCTTATAGTCCTTGAAGTAAATTTAATTGATTTTATTAATTTAATCTAAGAAAAACAAAACAAGAAAAACCCAGTGTGTCTAATATCAGGGGAGACTTTATTCAGGCAAGATAATATAGAAAGAAGAAAAAAATGTACCAAATAATGTATGTGATTTTTACATACTCTGGATGGGAAGAATTAACATAAAGGCTTTTAAGTATTTTTGTGCTGCAGAGAACAGTTTTTCATTTAATATAGATATAAGGATAAGATTTTTCTCTGGATTAATCTAATTTAACATTTTCTATGACATTTCCCTGATGACCTCTGATTATTTTGTACCCATATAGCTCTGCCTACAGGGGAGGAAATGATAATGCCAGTGAGACTGTTTTGATCCCTGTAAAAACCACCAGAAATTCTACTCATTAAAATGTACTTTTAAAATAATTATGAACTTACTTAATGTGGCTCAACAATTGAAGAAAGCTGGTGACTCTGGTGTGCTAACAAAATAGAATTTTTGAGTCTGAAAGCTTGAAGCTTGAGAGCTTAACATTATTTCTGAAATGCCAACCTGAAGTCTGAATCCAACTACTATTGGAAATTTCCTGTGAACTTACTTTTTTTTTTTAATTTTTAAATTTAACCAACATCTAAAAATCTAGATATTTCTTATGAAATCCAGATTTCTTGCTTTTTTAAAAAATTGATATGTGACAACTCATATTTCCACATGACAGCTACTGGCTGGAGCTGAGAAAGATTGTAACCTGGTAACTTCAGAATCCATGTAGATGTCCTCTTTGTTCCTGGATGACTCTTTAGTAACCATCCATTATCAGGGTCAAATTGAGGCTTTAAAAAATAACAGTGCCTCGACCCCACACCAAGAGTTTCCCACTTGATTTTCAAGGGAACTGGGAATGTTTTTAAAAGCTCTGGAGGTGATTTTGACATGCAATCAAGGTTGAGCACCGCTATTCCAGACCAGTGTTTCTCAAGCTTAATGTGCATTTGAATCACCTGAAGAACTTTCTAAAATGCAAATTCTGATTCAACTGAGAGTTTATACTTATAAAAGCTCCCAGATGGTCTAGTTGATGCTAGACCCTGGGTGGCATTTTTAGCATGATTCTAGAGCACTATTCAAAAGCAAAAGCTCCAAAATGTCATGTTTAGTGTTCAAATTTCAACAATTTCTCAGGAACTATAGAAACTCCCTCTGTTGAATCCAATACCTTACAAAGGCTATCCTATCCTTCTTTTCCACCCCCAACTCAGATTTCATACTTAGTAGACCTAATGAACTCTTTGCATCTACTTCGTATAATTTCTTTTTTCTGTATACTCCTGGTAAAATCCATGTCTGGTTAGAGACAAGGCTCTCCCTGAAGCTGAACAGCTAAACCCAGAGGATGTAAACATTCAACCACACAGATTACCTTGAAATTTAAGACTACAAATCTCTAGTGGACAATCAGCAGTGCAATTTAATTCTGCTAGTAATAGAATCACCCTCCCACTTGCAGATGGAACTTTCAGCAACGAAATAGATTGTAACTGTATTCCACCTTCCTTTCCACTGTTAGGCTAACCAGAGATGCAGCAAGAACCAACAGAAGCAGGCTGTGTTCACATCTTACAGGTAAGATGATTGCCTTTTTTATCTTTTTCTTTCCTTTCTTTGCCTTCAATGCTAGAGGAGTCCGGGCTTAGAAGGGGAAGGGAAAAATGGAATTTGAGCTCCAGAACCTTCCCCACCACACGAGGTCCACCTGCATGCACACAGCGCACTCTCATGAAAGTCATGGCTTTAGACCCACACTGTAGAGATGAGAAGCCCCTTGATCTAGTTTTGAAATTGTCAGTTCAAAGTCAACATGGCTATGTCTTAAACACAAGAATAGGATTATATGATGGTACATGTGGCCAAAAAAGTTAAGTATTTTGGGAAGAGTATTATCAAAGAAAGTGGATTCATAAATCTCAGAAGAAGAACAGCATTGAAGTTGGGAAAATATAAAGCCATTTTCGTTGAGATTTCTCAGTTTACCAGAGACATTGGTAACATTTTATCTCTTTTTTGGCCACTGTGTAGTCTTTCAATAGCACATTAGTTGTATTGATCATTCGAATCACCCTGTCCCAGCATTAGAACTTTTTACTTTGAATAGCCCAACTTTCTGCATCATTATCTCTTATCTGAAATAAATGTTTAAAGATAAATCAGCCATTGCTATGTAAATATTATATTTCCCATTATAATTTTTCTCAATTAGGAGACTATTTTTCTTTTATTTACATAATGTGTTTATCCCTTTGCATTAAATATTTGATTTCTAGGGTCTTATTTCAAATTTTTAGGTTCATTATGTTATCAGTCACAAATATTTACTGAGTTTTATCTGCATTCTGGACATCAGGAATCAGAAATAAATGAAACCTGTTCTCACTCATAGGAGGTTGTTGAACAATGAGAACACATGGACACCGGGAGGGGAGCATCACACACTGGGGTCTGTCGGGGTGAAATAGGGGAGGGACAGTGGGGATGGGGAGTTGGGAAGAGATAGCATGGGGAGAAATGCCAGATATAGGTGATGGGGAGGAAGGCAGCACATCACACTGCCATGTGTGTACCAACAATCTCGTATGTTCTTCACGTGTACCCCAAAACCTAAAATGCAATAAAAAAATGCCTAACTCCTTTCCTTGCCTCCCGTCCTATGCCTCAAACTCATGTAATACCAAGGATATGTCCCTGAATTGATTCACTAGGTTTCTACTGCTATATGGAACGAGGCTCATAAGTTATGTTTGATTATTAAAAAATAAAGTTAATTTCTTTCAAAAAGAAAAGAAAATTTTATTTATATCATAGTAATTTTTTCAGTTTCTATTCCTGCAACCAAATACTGTAAAGTTTTCATTCAAAAAAAAAAAAAAAAGAAAGAAATGAAACCAATTTCTTCAAGGGGCTTATAGTCTACATTAAAATTTGCCCAGCTTTTCTCAAGCTGGGTTTTATTGTTCTTAAAGTTATGGCCATTTTTAGATATATAAATGTTTCAATGTGTATTTTAAGAAAATAGAATTACCTTCAAAAAGCTGCATAAAAGTTTCTCTCCAATTTGTTTTTAAAATAATTATAGGTTTTTAAAACTAAAGAGTGTGTGTGTGTGTGTGTGTGTGTGTGTGTGTG
>NW_022436970.1:11299201-11366544 GCF_009761245.1 Sapajus apella | reverse complement strand
ATATATATATACACACATATTATATATATATCAAAATACATATATATTATATATATAATGTACATTTTATGCATATATATCCATACTTTGTTTAGAATTTAATAGATTGGACTTAGGCTTCATGGGAAGGAAAACAGACTGGAAAACCTACAATTTTGGGAAAAACAATTTTGAAAACTTTCAATAAATTAAGAAACTGCAAACTCCTGAATTAAAACTACATGTGAATGTTTATTTAGTAAAAACCTTAGAGAAAACGTAGCTAAAATTGATGGAATGCAAAACAAAAGTAATAAATTGAAATAATTCTGACATGAAGATGCTAATTGTAATGAAAAATGACTTCAAGTTATACAAAAACAGTAACTCAGGTAAAAGAAGAGATACATTTTGAACACAAGTAATTAAAAGGTTTTTGCATTGTGTTATAATCCAATTAATGAAGTAGAGTAAATAATATAAACATGTTGGAAAAATAAATTTTTATTGCTGATGTTACGTGAAATACTGATATGAACAAAAACAACATAAAGCTCACACCTCTAAAACCAGGACATTAGTACAAATTGGCCAATGGCTGTTGTCGATTTAAAGTGTGTGTAAGATTTCGTAATGCAGAAGGAAACTGGAAGCACTCTGCAGTCCTACATCTCATATGTAAAAAATATTTCTAGGAATTTTCTCAAATATGAAAAATAAATTCTAAAATATACTTGAATTTTAAAATTGATGAGGAATTGTTAGAAATTATAAATAATAATTTAAAATTGCTGAATGCATCCACAGGAAATACTGAATTATCCTACTATTCTCTCTCTAGAAAATATCACAAAATTGTTGTCAAATGTCGATACATTCAAAAAATACTGAGCCAAAAATTAGGAGAGAAAACTATTAAATAATGTGTCAGAGGGTTAATTAATAAAAGTATTATTTTTTCTGAACTTTAAGATGTTTGTAATATTTGCTAGCATTTTTAGTCTGTTGCTACATATATTCACAATCTAAATAACTATTTATTTTGGAACTGATCTTGCTCTTAACACCTTCTATTTTTTTTTTAAAGGGCCCCCTACCTCTGAATTAGTATCAGCTTCAGTACTCACAAAACTAGATCTTGCTTTTGCCTATTTTTCAGGCTTAACTGAGTATGTTAAAAATGATGAATGCAGTGATAATATATAAATGTACAAAAAACACCCACTTCTGCTTAAAAATGTGTGAGATATTTTCAAACAGATTTCACAAGCAATACTGATCGAACCCAAAATTGAATTACTAATTGTCATTTTTTAAATTCATAAGAGATTTTTCTTTCAAAAATACTTTTAAAGCAGTCAATAGCTTTTTAAAAATTACTTTATAAAATATGCATCAATTCAAAATTTATTCAAATTTTCTAAAATACCTATCCTCTGCTAGGTACTCTTAAGGTCCTTCAAAGGCAATGGTCAAAGATACCTCCTTGATTCCTTCATGCAGTGGTTCTTGGGAAGAAAATAAAAGAACAGGTCAGGCTCAGTGGCTCACACTTCTAATCCCAGAATTTTGGGAAGCCAAGATGGGCAGATCACGTGAGCCCAAGAGCTTGAGACTAGCTGAGCAACGTGGCAAAATCCTGACTCAAAAAATATTTTAAAAATTAGAGGAAAATAAAAGAATAAATAAACATAATTATTAATTGCCATAATAAAGAAAACATGGTCTTGTAATAGAGAATAATGGGAAAAAAGAATGCTATTTTAGGTAAGATGGATAGAGAACTTCCCCAGGAATGAGAATTAATTGTGGTACGTGAAAGTTGAGAAAAAGGCAGCCATCAAACTTGCCAGGAAGAAATTCATGTATAGGAAAGAACAAGTACAAAGTCCAAGCAATATTTAGGTATTTTAAATTGCAAGCCTACGTCTTAATATTTTCAATGCCTGTTCATTTATTTGGCTTAATTAAGCATTTTAAAAATATTTTCTCCATCAAATATAATATTCCTTATAAGAATCACTTAAATGTGTTTAGAAATACCAGGTACACAGTCAGTTTTGCCTACCTTTGACACTTCAATTAATAAGTCTCAAAAGACCGTTAGAATCCTGTTTAAAATGAGCTTCCCTACAACTTGATATTTGTCTTGAATTAATTACGAAGAAACAACATATGATGAAACTTGACAACTACCTGCATCACTAGCAAAGGAAGTGTTCTTATTAGGACCGTGACAAGACTAATCGTGACCTTAGTGCTTTTTGAAGAAATTTTATACTTGACAGCTTGCTGAAACAGCCTCTGTCAAGTATAAAGAGTAATAAGGTATTACTCTTTGAAAAGTAATGCAGCCATTCATCACCTTCATAATTGATAATATATCCTACAAAATGATTTCATTTAAGGACAGACAAATAAAGAATACCTTTTGGAAGGAAGTAATGAATTTGAAAAACCAAAGAAATTCGAAATAGAAAAGCGCATTATGAGGTTAATAATCCGTACAAAGTCTATTAATATGCACTTTATATTAGTCATTAGGTACAGGGCAAGGTCTCAAAAGTCATCCTGAGTTAAAATGCCTGTTCTTCCACTTTTCGCTCTTTAACCTTAATAACCATTTAAACTCTCTGTGCCTTAGTTTCTCAACAACAAATAAGGACAACAATAACTTCCAGGTTTATTGTAAACACATAAAACAGAACTTTGTAAGCAATGTCTATCATTATACATTATATATATATAATTATTATTTTGATTTTCTTAAAATATTAAAGAATATCTAACTTGTTAACTCTTTCAAAGAACGCCAATAAGTGAAAATACACCTCCTGCTGGTGGTTTGGTAAAACACATTGTCTTCAGGTGATGGTATTATATCGGTCAGGGTTCTTTAGAGGAGCAGAACCAAAAGGAGGGATACAGATGCATATGTGTTTATACATATGTGTATATTATCGACAATATATGTATTATATATAATGTATTATATACACAGTTTATATTAGATGGTAACAGAGATTTATTGTAGAGTATTTGTTATGTGATTACAGAGGCTAAGAGATCCCACAATCAGCCATCTGTCGGGTGGGCACCCAGGAAAGCTGGTGGTGTGGTTTGAAAGCCATCAGCAGTGCTGATGGTGCAGATTCTGGTCTGGTCTGGAAGGCCTAAGAAGCAGGAGCACTGAGGGCCAATCCGTGTTCTAACTCAAGCACTCACAAGTAGAGGGTGAATTCAACTTTCCTCTGCCATTTTGTTCTGCTCAGGCCCACTGTGAGAAACACACTTTCACTCATCCAAACCAAAAGAACGGACTCAGAGACATGAAGAACAGCAGAAGCCAGACTTTTAATGGCGGTCTTGCAAGATCAGGTGTCCGGTAGGCAGTCACACCTGGGACAGTTATAGCAGGTAATTTATTTCTTAGAATGCAAGTTCCTCCTCACCTTCCTCATTGGCCGAGTACTATGGGGTTGCAATCTTCCTGAACATCGCCTAAGTTTCATTATCCCCTTTATAAGGTTATACTCCATCCCCTTCCCCACGTAAGTTTTGATTTCCCAATAACGAACCTTTCTTCCATTTTATGGGCTCAGCCCTCCCCTACCTTCTGTTCACTTATTGCGACCTTCTAGGTGCATTAGCCATGTGGTTTGTTACATTCTGCGGGCTGGCAGCCAGTAATTAGATTTGTCATGCCTAGAAAATGGACCATTTAAAATGTTTTCTTACACGCACCCACATTGAGAAGGGCCATTTGCCTTACTCAGACCACCCATTTAAATGCTAATCTTATCTGGAAACACTATCACATATACACCTAGAAATAACATTTAGCCCATTATCTTGGCATCTCATGGCCAAGTCAAGTTGAAATGTGAAATTAACCATTACAGATATTAATTATAATCCTTTTCTTCTCTTTCCATTTACTTTGGTTGTATTTAAATGTTTAAACTATAATACAGTGAATCTTAAATATAAAATGACAATAGAGCTTGTATCTCTTTCATTAAAAATGGCTTACAGTGAACTGATCAAACTGAAATTTACCGTGTGATTCTTACACTACTTGACATGATTTGTGTCCTGGCCCAAATCTCATGTTGAATTGGAGTAGGGGCTTGGTGGGAGGTGACTAGATCATATGGGGGCAGATTTCCCCCTTGCTGTTCTTGTGATAGTGAGTGAATTCTCACTTGATCTGATGGTTTAAAACTGTGTGGCACTTCCCATTTCTTTTTCACTCTCTCCTGCCACCATGTGAAGAAGGTGCTTGCTTATCCTTTGCCTTCCATCATGATTGTAAATTTCCTGAGGCCTCTCAGTCATGCCTCCTGCAAAGCCCATGGAACTCTGAGTCAATTAAGCCACATTTCTTCATAAATTACCTAGTCTCAGTTAGTTCTTTATAGCAGTGTGAGAGTGGACTAATACACCTCTCCTGTGGTAATTATTTGAGATGTAAATATATGTGTGTATGAGCCATCAATTCCTTGGAGCCTCTTAAGGGTCTAACTCTCCTTCAAGGATCTTGTTCTTTACCCTACTACAAACTCTCAATCCCTATTCATAGCTTACATTTTGTCTTTATCAATAACTGCAATCCCTCTAGAATCCATTCTGAAGCATTCTACTCTCTGATCATCGTCAAATTGCATTCCTAAATTTTTTCACTAGTTTCAATTGCTAGTGCACCCTTAGATCCCACCAAAATTTAGGATTTATAGACTTGCTTTTTCACTCCATTTTTTTACTTCTTTCTTTACAGAGATGAAAATCCAATCATCATAAGCATGTCCTTGCATTCAGCTTCCACTATCTTTCTTCTTCCTAGCTTTGTCCTTGTTCGGCTGAACTTAGGCTCTGATTATATCTCATTCTTGACCTGCTTTGCACCTGTGTCCTGAAACTGAAGCTGAACATGATCAAAGGTAAGAAATACACCATTAGATGACCCGACTTACTAAACTCATGATTTTCCTCTCGGTCAATGCAGTTTTTAGTGTTTCTTGGCAGTCACACAATGTTTTACTCACTCATTGAGACTTACTCAAGTCTAGAAGAATGTTCCCCTGATATCTCCTCTGTCTTTAAAATCTTCACTATCTCCTCTCCCATCTTTTTTCATTGTTGATAACTTAGCTCTCTCTTTCCTTGAGAAAATGGAACAGACCAAAAATTTCATAAGCCCCATAACAATATTATTTACCAAGTTTTCTCTGTAATTGTGCTGATATAACCAATGACAATCTTGATAATATTGATGCACTTTCTATGCTGCCAGTAAAAACCAGTACTCCTACCTGTGTTCTTTGGGTTTGGATGAGTGAAAGTGTGTTTCTCACAGTGGGCCTGAACAGAACAAAATGGCAGAGGAAAGTTGAATTCTCTCTCTACTTGTGAGTGATTGAGCTAGAATATGGATTGGCCCTCAGTGCTCCTGCTTCTTAGGCCTTCAAGATCAGACCAGAATCTGCACCATCAGTGCTGCTGATGGCCTTCAAACCACACCACCAGGGAACAGGAAAACCCTGGACTCTTTTTATATACTCCTATAGATTTTAAAATATGCTACCAAATTTGAGAAGTGGCACTTTTCTAGAATAAGAATTTCTTTTAGAAGTAGAACTCACAGGAGAAAGCATCTCCACATGCTGGACTCACTTTTCTTGGTTTTAAAATATTTTTCTAGTTTTTGGGCCTATAATGCTTTACAGTCTTATTAGTTCCTTAATGACATTAAGCAGATTTGTATAAATGTAACCATATTTTCTATAAGGATTCAGCAGGGATATTGGTTAAAATCACTCTTTATATATTTTTTTCATTATTTCCTTATGTCTTGTCTTCAATTTCCTTCTCAATTTCATCATGGCCTCTCCAAGTCTCAGATAAAAATATTCTTTACATATAATGTAAATATAAATGAGGTTAAGTGAAAATTGTATAAATCATAGCATTTTGAAGTAAGTGTTTTGATAATAATGTTTTCTCTGATATTAGGTATTAGGTAATTGAAGAAATAAAAATAAAATTAAAAACTTTGTGTCTTTTAGGGTTATAATTAATATATTGTTTTCTACTTTTTATCTTGGCTTTTTCTAACATGTTTTATTTGTGAGAAAAAATTGTAAATTTTGCATGCAAAGGGTAATAATTAAATGCATTATAGGTTTCTACAACTAGATTTCTGGCACAAATGAAATAAATTAGATCAGGGTAAGTAAAATCCAAAGTGTAATAAAGCCTGTTATACACAGGACTCTGTGCCCAAATTTATTTCCAAATACAAGTAAAAACTTTTTCTATGGTCTTATAGTCACTGCTATTCCACTGTCTTCTTCCCTAAGGAATATCCTGTTTCTAAAAGTCCCCATAGTCTGAGAAGAGACTGAACATCACCATTTATGGCATTTTGGCCAATATCTGAGTAAAGGTCCAAGTTGGATAGGCCCTCAAGTGACAATGGATGGGGACAGAAATACCTTTTAGGAACTCAGTCAAGGAATTCAGGGCCAAATCTAAGAAGAGATGAAGTTTACAAAGGAGAGTAGTGTAGTTGACTATTGTTCGCATTATTTTGGAAAATAATTCAGTTCGTATAAGGTAGACAATTTTATTTTAAAAAGTTGTTTGTGTTTCAAGTTTATCATTCATGAATGAAGTGTGTATTGATAGCATTTCTGACCTATGGTAAAGATGGACATAGCTTTCAAAAGCAAAGCTAGAACTACAAAGGAAAAATAAGCAGTCTAAAAATCTTTGCTAAGAAATTGCATACTTATTTCCCGGAATTTCTTTTTGTAACTCACTGTTTGTCAAACCAAGAGCAAGGTAATGTTTAAGGGTGAATCTTCCTTGCTTTTAGTAATGGAAAAAGCAGAGACAGAGCAACATATTAACAATGAACACCACCAACTAAGTCTCATACAACTGAAAAATTAGCATCATTGACTCATATTTTATGCGTTTTGGTCTTTCTTTGAGAAAAAAATATCATCTGCTTCTGCTTGTTCTTGCCTACTTCTTTTTTTTTTAATTGCATTTTAGGTTTTGGGGTACATGTGAAGAACATGCAAGATTGTTGCATAGGTACACACGTGGCAGTGTGATTTGCTGCCTTCCTCCCCCTCACCTATATCTGGCATTTCTCCCCATGCCATCCCCCCAAAAACTTCCCATCCCCCACTGTCCCTCCCCATATCCCCCCAACAGACCCCAGTGAGTAGTGCTCCCCTCCCTGTGTCCATGTGTTCTCATTGTTCAACACTTGCCTATGAGTGATAACATGTGGTGTTTGATTTTCTGCTCCTGTGTCAGTTTGCTGAGAATGATGGCTTCCAGATTCATCCATGTCCCTACAAAGGACACGAACTCATCGTTTTTGATGGCTGCGTAATATTCCATGGTGCAAATGAGAAAGAAATGGGAAGTGCCACACAGTTTTAAACCATCAGATCAAGTGAGAATTCACTCACTATCACAAGAACAGCAAGGGGGAAATCTGCACCATTTGCTGGGTCAAATGGAATTTCTATGTCTAGGTCCTTGAGGAATCGCCACACTGTCTTCCACAATAGTTGAACTAATTTACACTCCCACCAACAGTGTAAAAGTGTTCCTATTTATCCACATTCTCTCCAGCATCTGTTGTCTCCAGATTTTTTAATGATCGCCATTCTAACTGGCGTGAGATGGTATCTCAATGTAGCCTACTTCTTATAAATATGGAAAGCCATAGGAGTAGAGATTTAAAATTCTCTAAACCTTGTTTGGTTGCCTTTAATAGGGTAATTGGGAGAAGAAGAAGGTGAGGACGTGATAGAAGACTAATATATATCTCCATGTATTTTGTACTCAGATGGTGTGTTTGTACATTTATGTCTTTTATGTACATTGCTCCATAAAAGTTATCACCTATGTAACACTGATCATTACAGCCTTATTCTTTAGACTCCTCTGCCACATTCACTTCACAAAATAAATTTCAAACCTGAAAAAAAAGATTGGCTACCGTGAAAAGAAAATTAAATTTTCTAAAACCTGAATGAAAGGCAGTGGCATATTAAGGAAAAGAAACTTTCATACATAGCCATAAACATCACTTCAAAGATCCTAAATACTGTGGCAATAAAACCACATTTAAAATATTCTTGGGCCTCACAGCTCTTTACTTTGTATACTTATTTTCCCAATTGTGAATCACCAGCAGTGAGTTTTTCCTTTTTTATTCCCTCTGAGAAAATTTTAAACTTTTTTTTTTTTTTTTTTTTTTTGAGACAGAGACTCACTCTGTTGTCCAGGTTGGAGTGCAGTAGGGTGATCTCGGCTCACTGCGTCCTCTGCCTCCTAGGTTCAAGTCATTCTACTCCCTCAGCCTCTAGAGTAGTGAGTAGTAGAGTCATGTGCCACCATGCCCAGCTAATTTTTGTATTTTTTAGTAGAGATGGAGGTCTCACCACCAGCCAGGCTGGTCTCGAACTCCTGACCACAAGTGATCCGCCCTCCTTGACCTCCTGATGGCTTATAGGCATGAGCCATTGAGCCTGGCTGGTTTTCAACTTCTTAATGCTGGAACTTAAATTACATAATTGAAAGTTTAGATAATTAATTAATTTTATGAATTTTAGATTTATTCTAAAATTGTATAGATGCTTTACATGTTTTTTGCTATGCGGACCTAAGTCCCCAATGTTTGAATCAAACATGAATCTAGGTGCTGCTGTAAAGAGATTTTGTAGATGTGAAGTCTCTATAAACAGCTGACATTTATTCAGTGACATTATCCTGAATGGGCTTCATTTATCCAATTAGAAGTTTTTTTTTGTTTTTTTTTTTCTTTTCTCCCCATTTATTTATTTTATTGCATTTTAGGTTTTGGGGTACATGTGAGGAACATGCAAAATTGTTGCATAGGTACACATGTGGCAGTGTGATTTGCTGCCTTCCTCCCTATCACCTACATCTGGCATTTCTCCCCTTGCTATCTCTCCCCAGCTTCCCACCCCCCACCCTCCCTCCCCTATTTCCCCCCAACTGACCCCAGTGTGTAGTGCTCCCCTCCCTGTGTCCATGTGTTCTCATTTTTCAACACCCGCCTATGAGTGAGAACATGCGGTGTTTGATCTTTTGCTCTTCTGTCAGTTTGCTGAGAATGATGGTTTCCATGTTCATCCATGTCCCTACAAAGGACCCAAACTCATCGTTTTTGATGGCTGCATAATATTCCATGGTGTATGTGCCACATTTTCCCTATCCAGTCTATTGTCGATGGGCATTTGGGTTCGTTCCAGGTCTTTGCTATTGTAAACAGTGCTGCAATGAACATTCGTATGCACGTGTCCTTATAGTAGAACGATTTGTAATCCTTTGGATATATATACCCAGTAATGGGATTGCTGGGTCAAATGGAATTCTATGCCTAGTTCCTTGAGGAATCGCCACACTGTCTTCCACAATGGTTGAACTAATTTACACTCCCACCAACAGTGCAGTAGTGTTACTATTTCTCCACATCCTCTCCAGCATCTGTTGTCTCCAGATTTTTTAATGATCGCCCTTCTAACTGGCGTGAGATGGTATCTCAGTGTAGTTTTGATTTGCATTTCTCTGATGACCAGTGATGATGAGCATTTTTTCCCTTTGAGAGAGGGAAATTGAATCTCGCCTCTGGATATCTTTCCTGTCCATGCCTCTGTAGGGTTATATTCTGCTCATGATCTACTTCTTGTCTAATCTATTTACTACAAGAATACAAACTATGGACTTGCCTAGACAGCATTCACAGTTGTTTAAAGCAATTCTTCAGTCTGTCTCTGTTTCTGTCTCTTTTTCTCTCCTCTGGTGGTTCTGCTTTTCAGGTTGAACCCTGACTGAAAATTTGTGCAGTGCTTTTAATAAAAACCACTTGTACTGTTAAATTAAAAAAAAAACTTGAACTATAACCTAAAGCCTAAGCTTCTCTGAAATAAAGTAATGGAAGTTTCCATTGAATTTCAACAAGACAAAGCTAAGTCATTTTCTTTACTTCTTAGATTAGTCCTGGTCAAGATTAATCACAATTTTTTAAATGTCTATGGGAAACATTATTTTCATATTGCACTCAGGCCTGCTTCTTCAAATGCAGTTTATTTCATTTTTCTTCTAGTTTATGCTAAATGGAATCAAACAATCAAACTTATAAAACAAAGTAGAAGTACTTCAAGGAATAATTTTCTCTTGGCTACAGAGTATATCATTGATATATTTTGCCCCATTCCACAGTTATATAAAGACATATCTGTGTCTCACAGTTTGTGAATTAAGCATATTCTAGCAAATTTACTATAAATTATTGATAGATAATTTTAATCTTCTATGCAATATCAGTGTAACTTTGTTGTGAGGTCAGATTAAGTTTAAAAGTTTTGGGAAAGATTGATATGACAGTGGGTTTCTAGCATGCCACATAATGTTATACAGAAGTAGATTTCAGCTGCTGAGATTTTCTAACCAACCAATTCTCATTCCCAATGAAGCAAGTTTTGGCCTGAAAATCTTTTCTGTCACTCAGTCTGGTACTTTTGTGGACCACAAGAATATCTCACATACATAATGAATATTTTAATGAGCCTCTGATTCTAATCTTAGAAAATTGATTTTCTCTTCTAGTTTCATAATGGTATATATTGCCTAAAGGAATTTAACCCTGACTGTTCTCTGCTCAAAAGTCTCTAAGATGGAATGTTATGGTTTTAATAAATAAATTAAGTTGCTACTTCATAACTATATTAAATTCAAATAGTTATATGTTAGATTTTTGAAAGAATGAGTATCTGCACTCTATAATACGCAGGGTACTTTGTCAATGTATGATTTTGAATATAATATTTTACTAATTGTCAAAGGAAAGTTTCATTTTGGTTTACTCCATATGTTATGAAAACATATAGCTTCTTTCTTTGAAGAAAAATGAATTGTCTTAGTCTTTAAAACACATTGCCAATAATTCACTTTAATGAACCTCTAAAAACTAATACAGATTTTTTAAATGACCACCTGTGGGAGAGGGCATTTTAAGAATTCTATTATGTTATTAGTTATATGAAAACTGTAATGCCATAGTATTTCAAAACAGTTCCAGTTCCATTTAGAACAATATATCTATGTTATATCTCTTTTTAAAAGATGAATTTGTCTGTATATAACAGAAAACCTAAGCAAAGAGTGTCATGAAAAAATAGCAACTTATCTGTCCTATATAATAATTTGAGAGCTAGGAGGCCAGGGCTAATGTGGCTATTTACTCACGCCCTCAGTAATTCAGGCTCTTACTGTCTTTTCTGTCTCCCATCCACAGTGGGTAGACTTCTATTACTATACTTGCCAATTCATAGTAACAAGAGTTCTCCTATTCATTTGTATGTTACAGGAAGAGAGAAAAAGAATGTTTAAAGGGTATAAATATTTCCACATAGCAAGACTTTGCTTTTATTTTACTATCATTATTTTGATTTGGGAAGATGCTTTATTCAGTGACTCCACCTGTATCGCACGAAACATTTTTATGTTTTGTGCGCCCTCTAGTTAAAAATATGTTACTAGGTGGAGTATTCAGTTTACTATTCCCAACATTAGGAAAAGCAACTAGGAATAAGTTGGTAATAGGTATTAAGTGAATTAACATTGCGAAATCGTTTTTTTGTTTTTTTTTTTTTTTGCTACTGTGTAATAAACTACCTCAGAATCTCAGAACCTAGTTGTCTAAAACAACAATTTCATTTGATTTTACATTTGGAAATCAAAAACTTGGGAAAAGCCCAACTATACATTTCTCTGTGATCCATAAGATATCAGCTAGGGCAGCTGGGAACAAATAAGAAGATTATTGAATAGAGCAGATAAAACATCAGAGTTCTAGCAATTTCATAAGGTTGAAGACACAAAATTTTGAGTTTGAGGGTTTTAAGGAAAACCAAGCTTTGAGGTCCAAAATTCCAGAGGGAAAAATAAAGAGAAATCTGGCAGTTCAGTTTTCTCCTGGATGAATGTGCTAATTTCTTAATCTCCGAAGTGTTAAGAGATAAAACGGTAAACTCTGAAAAGCAGAGAAGAGATTGTATCAGCCTTATAGTAACATGTGAGCAATAAACAAGGAATATACTCTGCCAAAAAGGAAAGAACCTATAATATTAAAGTCTTGGTGGGAGTTCTGATAAAATAAACTATAGAGGTAGGGATTAATCAGTAGTCCTACAAAAGCTATATTCAACCTTAAGTCAGCTCAGTTCCTGCTCTGCATGCTCAGCATATATTTGACAATGTTATTTTCCTCTAGAGTGGAAAATAACCAAATTGTTTTCTTTCCACTCTATGTTTCACAATATCTGGCAGCACTTTCTTTCATTCACAATATCCAGCAGTGCTTTCTCCTCAAAACCTATGTTCAAGTCCTTAACTTGGTAACTATGAATATGACCTTATTTACAAATAAGATGTTTGCAGATGCAATCAAGCTAAAATGAGGTCACACTAAGTTAGATTATGTCCTAACTTCAATGATTGATGTAAAGAAGTGAGGAGAACATAGAGAAACACACATATAAAGAAGCTATGTGATAATGGAATCAGAGCCTGGAGTGATACAGTTGGAAAACAAGGAATGCCATGGATTGCCAGTAGACACCAGCAGCTGGAAGAGACAAGGAAGGAAGAATTCCTCCCCAGACACTTGAGTGGAAATATAGTGCTGCAGAAAATTTGACTTTAGATGTCTAGCTACCAGAACTGTGGGATAATAATTATTTATTAATTTAAGCCACCCAGTTTCTGTTAGTCACATCAGCCTTAGGAAATGAAAACACAAGCATTTAATTATATATGACTAGAAATACTAAAAATTAGCTGAAGAAAAAGGTCAACAATAGAATCAGGCCAGTAAATGACTGGGTTATAATGATCAGAAAACCATAAAATATATGTTCAAGAAAATATATAATATGTTGGAAAGTTTTTAATCAAGAGAATTAACGTTGATAAAAAGGTCACATGTAAAGTCTAGAACAAATACATATATATAATACAATACGTATTTTGCATCCAGAATACACACACACACACACACACACACACACATACAGAAACATGAGGACACACATGCACACACATTATTATGCAAATAAATAATTTTAGCCAAATATTGGAATCAAATGAGGAGAAAATTAATGAATTGTAGAAAGATCAGTAGAAAACATTCAAACTGAACCTTGGACTATTAAAGGAATTGTTCCTTAATATTAAAAATAGCTTTAAAACTATATGTATTGGAGACAGTAAAAAAATCTAAAAGTTGGATTTCCACAAATTAGGAGACAGAGAATGACAAAAAAATTGAAAATATAATGTTTAATAATTTTCTAAGAGAAACCTATATCTTCAAGAAACTCTTTTAATATTGATAGGGTCAATAAAAGTAAAATCATCCTAGATTTTCTCAATGTAGAAAAATAAACATCCCAACAAAAGTAATATATTATAAGAATTCAGAGATTAATCATTTTCTTATAAAGGGCAAAAATGAGAAAAAAGGCCAACTTTTTAATGAATGGAATTATATGCATATTGAAGTTCATAGCCCAAATATATACATAAGTAAAGAATTGTTGAATAATAGAGATTTAGGTATCTGTTTTACAAATTTATAATGAACTTATTTAAAAACAGGATATCAAAAAGAAAAAGAAGGCAATAATAATGAGAAAAGGAGAAAGTAGTAAAATATATAATAAAGTCTATTCTATAATAGACTCAATGAAGCCAAAGTTATTATTGAAAAAGGAGAGGAAAGATTAATGAAATTGAAAAATTATTGCAAAAATTAGTCAATAAGAAGAAAAAATAGTGAACAATTTTAAAAAAGGAGACAATAGCACGGATTCTATAGATTTTAAGACGTTCATAAGATGATATGATAAATTATGGCAAATAAATTTTAAATGCTTCTGGAAGATAAAATAACAAAAGTCATTGCCCTTGACCTTGAAGCAGGCAAAGATTATTTTCAATCTGGTCTAATGTAAAGGATAACATAGAACAGCTGGACTGTGTTAAAACAAATAATTTCTATTCATTAAAAGACACAGAGTTACAATTATGCAAATAAGCCACAAAGGGTGATATTTGCAATATTTATGTTTGATTAAGAACCAGTCTTAAGAATAGAGAATTTTCTACAAATCGTTAAAAATGAAAGAAAGATCAAGTTTTTAAAATGGGCAAAACCCTGAGTGCCTGTTTACAAAAAGGAACATACATATGGTCAGTAAATTTATGTAAAGCCTGCTTGACCTTATTAGTAATTAAGAAAATACAAATCAATACTTCAATTTGATATTACCAATAAGATGACGACTACAATAAAGAAATGAAAAAGCCTGACAATCAAGACTGAACAGTGTTAAGGATGTGGAACAATTGGAATGCTCCAACAATGCTTGTCACTGTCGTCCATAGCACTTTGGGAATCTTTGTCATATACTCATACAACAAATTCATTGTTAGGTAAATACCCATCGAAATTGTTTAACAAATAATATGTACAAAGATGCTTATAGCAGTGATATTCATAATAAACAAAAACTGCCAACAAATGTGCATCAGCATTAGAACAGAGAAATACAGTAAGTTACAACAAAACACCATGAGAATGAATTAACAATTGCTGTACTCACAAGTTTTCACAAATACAATGTTGAATGGATGAAGATAGACACACATATATACTGAGTAACGGTCTTTAGAGAAAAAAATAACAAAACTCAAAGAGAAACAACAGATCTCTTGTGTTAGAAGTCAAGATAATGGTTATTTTTGTGTGTGTCAGGGGCACTTAATTATAAGGAGGGCAAGAGTTAGTTGGAATTCTGAGGTATGGATAAAATTCTATTTCTTGGTCTGTGTATCCATTACATGTTTGCTTTCATTTTATTAAGATTTTTCTGTTTGTGCACTTTTCTGCATGTATGCATGTGTGTGTGCTTATCTCCATAAAAAGTTTATTTAAAAATGATATGGAAGTAATGTCGGCCAGCAGCCACAATGGCCAAGACTCTGCAAAGCAGATGCCGGAGAGTAAACCACCTGGACTGTAGATTTGGTTAAAGGCAGTCACTTTAGAGTCAGCTTGCACTTAAATCTTAGCAGTATAACTTCTATGACCTTGGAAAAATCACTTAACGTCTCTGAACACTCAATCAATCATATTATTTGAAATACAAATCATAATACTTGTCTGTTGCATAAATTTTAATCCATTTGCTCCTTTTTCCATAACGTATGTTGTGTTAAATATAACAATGTGCCTATCTTTTAAAACAAGCAAACAAAAAACCCTGTTTTTCTTTGCACATTTTAAAAACATTTCTTATTTATTGTTTATGGCCAGTGCCAGTAACTATGTTAAATTCTGAAATACTAAATTGAATAATTCATGAATCTTTCTTGTAAAGAATTTGCAACTTTTTAGGGGAAACACAAGAAAATCTCTAAGTCTCATTTGAAAATATAAGCTCCATGACAACAGAAATCAAGCTTGTCTTTTTCATTCTTTTAGTCTAATAGCCTCTTATGAAAACGTTTATTGCACTAAACAACAGTCAATAAATATTTGTGGAATGAATGAACAGATGCATGAATGAAAAGTGCTGTGGCAGAAGACCTCACACGGTATCGTGGGAGAATGAAGGAAATTTTAAGCACCTATATCTAAGAGGGTTAAAAAGATTCTCTACACGTGAGGAAAAATTTGGCTGAAAGCTTAAACTGGGGCCAGGCGCAGTGGCTCAAGCCTGTAATCCCAGCACTTTGGGAGGCCACGATGAGCAGATCACGAGGTCAGGAGTTCAAGATCAGCCTGGCCAACATGATGAAACCCCCATCTCTGCTAAAAATACAAAAATTATCCAGGTGTGGTGGCGGGTGCCTGTAATCCTAGCTACTCTGGAGGCTGGGACAGGAGAATTGCTTGAACCCTGGAGATAGAAGTTGCAGTGAGCCATGCACTCCAGATCATGTCATTGCACTGCAGCCTGGGCGACAAGAGCAAGGCTCCATCTCAAAAAAAAAAAAAAAAAAAAAAAGCTTAAATTGGTAGGCAGTCACCTGGTAGGTATTCATCATCCTGTTTTGCTACAGAAGTACTGAAATCTTTTTCACCCAAAGAACAGAAAATCAGAGCAAGTTTAAAATATAAATAATGAAAGAAGCAGTGTTTCTCTGATACACTAAATTCTCATTAAGTTCTCCATAATTAAAATGCACTAGTTTGCCAGTGTTGATGACTATCTTGGTCTGCTATGCTGGCTAATCTCCCAAGACCAGTTGCCTTCCAGATGTAAAAGCTAGTTTACCTTGTTTCTTATCCCTCCTGGGATCTATAATTTAATATGGTTGAATAACTAATCTGATCAATGGATTTAAATCACAGTAATAACAACTTAACATTTTAAATTTATGAGATACTTTTTCAAAAGTCATTACTCAAAAAAAAAAAAAAAAAAAAAAAAGGATAACTTGAGGATTGCTCCATGGAAGATATTTTGACATATGCAGGCTTCTTTCCAGTATGACTTTCCTTTAAGATTTAGCGTTTCTGATACTTCCTTTGTTGCATCTTGTCTGAGAGGCAACAACACACATTATCCTTGACACTAGGAATAATCCATTGTGGAACAGTTTTGCCGGTGACTGCTTGTCTGTGCTTCTCTTGGTCTATGAGCTCATTGAGGCCAATTATTTTATTTCCATTTTTTTTTTTGTAGCCTTTGTGCCCAACACTGTTCTTAGCAATCAGCAATCAATAAATATTTGTTGAATGAATGAATGTATACAAAATAGGCATTGCCTGATGACAATATATGGTTTATATTGACTTGACTAGGTGATTTTACCTGGTAGCAATGTATGGTTTCCTTAGATATATTGTTTGAATACACATGGGCTTGTTTTAAAGTTAAGGTTTTTGACTCAAGAGGCTGGTTTTCAGTGTGAAATCATTTTCTAGGTAGGTTTTAATTTTTTGTTGTTAATTTCTGGTTGTGATTCCAGCTCACCATCCAACTTGCCTATGGTACGAGCTGATCCACTGTGTGGACTCAGGCCTTAGGCAGTAAGGGGTTTCTTTATTAAGATGTGACCCAGGTTGGAAGATGATTTTCCTGATGAATCCATTTATCAACAAACTCAGAGGCTCCTTGGGACAACATGTCCCAAGGAGACCCTTCTATTTCTCAGCAATATCAAGAGGGCATTGTTGAGAACAGACATAGTAAATATGCTATTACAGTACAAAATAATATTAATCATGAATACATTGCAATATATTCATAACAAATACATTATTGCATCAGGCATTGTTGCCCGGTTTCTAAAGTCTATTTTATCTCTTAGTCTTTATACCAATCTTATAATTTAGGTGAGATTGACCTTCCCTTACTGCAAGGATAGGTCTGATTGGCATAATGTATAAAATACAATCTCATTCTCCTTAGCAAACATAGGAAACTGTTCCATGGAAGAGAAACCTAAGCCATTCATCAGATGATGACAATCTCCTGGGTCACAGTTATGGGTTTGTATCTGTGGAAACACAGATGATTCCATCTTGGATGCTAATCTGCCGTGCTGACTTCTGATCAGCCACAGTCTCATGAATGCCTCCTGGTTTCCACATTAGTTATTGTCCTTTGTGTAAGAACAAAGCAACCTTGATGTTATCACACAAATTATAGGCTTTGACACACATAGCATTCTTGTCTGTTCTGGAGGGGGCCTTTAGTTGTCTTGCTGGAACAGGTATGCCCCTTCTTTTTGGTAGATAATCTTTGAGTCTAGGGAGTCACTGGGCAGAGATCTACTTGTGGCTGCTGGAGACCACACTTCCATCGGTAAGTTCTCTTAATAAATCACCCAATACTGACAAACTAGATTTGTCTGCCTCCTTCTTTGGTTTGGCTCCTTTAGCATTTGGGGGTCACTTTGCATATATGACCCTTTCATAGAGCAGTACTATAGAAAAAAAATCTGAGAATTTAAAGCACAACTGACATTTTTTTTTTTTTACTTTATTCCTGCAACCGTCAGTATGATTTGTTAAATGCATATGCAGTAAAATGAAAATTTTTCTATAGTAAGAAGTATGAAGTGCTGAAACTCACCAGCCTTTATTGAACGTGAATTACAATTCTGTATGTGGTATTATGCATTCTCAATGGGGTGATCTTGTCTTCAGTGGAGTAAAAATTGGTTCTTGTGGGAATAAGAAAAAAACATGGATATTAAAATAATATGTGGTTCTCCAAATGATATTTCATATAGAATATATCTGTGGGTAACACATTTTAGGGGAAAGGGTAATTAGGGAAAAATCTTTAAAAGATACTTAAAAGAGTGATAGTGAAAAAAAAGGGTAAGAAACACATTTACACATCACAAGTGGCAAAATACAAAGTCACTACTGGATTGTGTTTGTGTGTTTTCTTTATTCCCCCACCCTACTTCTCATTTTTAGATGGTATATGCAAGCTAATTCTATCAATAGTTCAAACAATCCTATAACTAGAAAGTCAGATCTATAGAAGATATGTTGTAAGACTACAATTTATCTTACAGCTGGTTACGTGTATCTCTGGGGCAATTCTGAATTCTGCAGTGGACGCAGCAGCCAAAGGCAATGCTCCCTGAAAAGAAGGCTGGTTTAGAGAATGCAGTGATAGGTGAACCCAGGTGTTGGCTGGGCTGACTCTGCAGGGGAAAAGAGGAAAGAATATCTATGTCACAGCCCCATTTAAGCGGCTTCAGTCACTGCCAGAAGCCTCAGAAGAAGAAGTAAGCAGGAAGGATAAATGTGGTCCTTTCCTGGGGTTCTTTATCTCAGCAAGGGACACTGTTGTGAGCCGGACAGAAGGACACCATCCTTGATTTCTTCATCACTCTTCCGACGTCAGCTCCTGATTATTTTAGCTTCTAAACGTCTCTTGATATTTTTCTACTTTTTGTATCTTTAACATCACCGCTTCCCTCAGTCGGGTTCATTTTTCATCTGGGCTACTATGATTGCCTCCTAACGTGCATCTGTATCTATTTTTGCAATTCCCCTTTCCCCATCGGTTTTTGCACTGCAACTAAAGTTTAAATGTAAATCATGAATTGGTTACTGGTCTTCTTTAAAACCCTTAAATAGCTTCTCACTCTTATTAGTATAAAGTTCAACTCCCCTATATTAGTTATTTTAGTGTAATGAATTTCCCCCAAAGCCAGAAGCTTAAAACAACACTCATGTATTTATCTCCTGCAGTTTCTGTGTGCTCTGGAATGTGGCTTAGGGTCTGTAACTGCTATTAGTGTTTTGGCCTGCACCTCAGCCTTCTTAAGGCTTGACAGAGAGTAAGTTTCCTCCAACTTCAAGCATGTGGCTGTTGTCAGTCTTCAAGTTCTAACTGGCTTTTGAATAGAGATATCAGCTCCTTGATACATAGTAGCTGGCTTGAGAAGAAGAAAAAGTTACAGGGACAGAGTGAAATGGATATCACAGCTTATGTAACCTATTCTTCTTAATGACTTGCTATCACTCTTATAATTGAATCATGAGCCCCAGACTCAATGGCATGAATACTGGGAGGAAGGAACCATTGGTGATCTCTTGGAGGCTGCCTATCACATTGCCCATCATGAACCTCCATGCCAGGCCCCAACTCACCTCTGTGCACTTGTCTCCAAATATACCTCCCCATACTCTCGCCACACCTGCCTTTGGCCCTCTTTCAGTCCCTTCTCTTCTCCAAGCTTTCTGCCACTGTGTTATTCATACTTCGCCTCTTCCTGAAAAGCCCTTCTTTTCCCTCTTTGTTTACTTAACTATTTTTATTTTATTTTATGTTGGTTTACTTAAGTTCTGGGATACATGTGCAGAACATGAAGGTTTGTTACATAGATATATACGTGCCATGTTGGTTTGCTGCACTTATCAACCAGCTATCTAGGTTTTAAGCCCAGCATGCATTGGGCATCTGTCCTAAGGCTCTCCCTCCCCTTTCTCCACACTCCCCGAGAGGCCCAAGTGTGTGATGTTTCCTTCCCTGTGTCCATGTGTTCTCATTGTTCAACTCCCACTTATGAGTGAAAACATGCAGTACTTGGTTTACTGTTCCTTGGTTAGTTTGCTGAGAATGATGGCTTCCAGCTTCATCCATGTCCCTGCAAAAGACATGAACTCATTCTGTTTTATGGCTGCATAGTATTCCATGGTGTATATGTGCCACATTTTCTTTATCCAGTCTATCATTGATGGGCATTTGGGTTGGTTTCAAGCCTCTGCTATTAAAAATAGTGCTGCAGTAAACACACGTGTGCATGTGTCTTTATAGTAGAATGATTTACAATCTTTTGGGTATATACCCAGTAATGGCATTGTATTTATAATCCTTTGGGTATATACCCAGTAATTCCATTGTAATGGGTTAAATAGTATTTCTGGTTCTAGGTCATTGAGGAATTGCCACACTGTCTCTCACAATGTTTGAACTAATTTACACCCCCACCAACAGTGTAAAACCATTCCTATTTCTCCACAGCCTGGCCAGCATCTGTTGTTTTCTGTTTTAGATTTTACATTTATTTCATTGTTTCCTATTTGTAGAGAAAAAATATCCCACTTCAGATCCCATGAGTAGGGTTGCCAGATAAAATGCAGGATGCTCAGTTAAATTTGCACTTCAGATAATGCACGAACAATTTTTTTTAGTGTAAGAATGTCCCAAATATTGTAAGAGACATACTTGTATTAAAATTTTTTAATCTGGAATTTAATTGTGCATTATGTATTTTTCTTTGCTAAATTTGTCAACCTTAATTCTGAGAGGCATATAATAAATTTCCCTGTTCCTAAGTCAGTGTCTGTCCTAACTAGCTGCAAGATAAATTACAGTCTTACAACTTATCTTCTGTAGATCTGACTTCCCAGTTAGAGGATTGTTTCAAGTATTGATACAATTAGCTTGAATATACCATCTAAAAATGAGAAGTAGGGTGGAGAAATAAAGAAAAGACACGAACACAATATAGTACTGAATTTGTCCAAAAATATCCATTGGATCCATGAGTGATAGTAATTTTCATTCTTGTAGGTTCTCAGAAGAAATGAATTATATAACCAATAGTGCAATATATCTTAGTTGCTTAATAACTCGTGACCATTTAGAAAGATTCACTTCTCATACTTTTAGGCAGGTTTTGCTCTTCAATGAGCTGACAGAAACTATTTATAGTGAAATTTTAATTTGTGTCCAATTTCTCTTCATTCAGCAAATCCCAGCATTATCACTCACTATCTACTAGAGAAAGCAATTTCTTTCAAAGTTATTTGAGAGGCAAAATTGTTCCTTTGCTCACAATTACCAAGAAAGCTTAATAATTGTGAGCAAGTAACATAAACACTTTGAGCCTCAGCTATTTTTTCATCAAAGTGACAGAGAGAATAGGGTTGATGTGAGGATTAAATGGGTCAATGAGCAAACAGTAAGAAGCATACTTGGCTCTTAAAAGGCAGTTAATGAATCTTTCCTTAAGCTCTTTTTATCTCCTTATAATGTATGCACTTTTAAATTAGCCAAGACAAAGTATATTGATGGTGAAAATAGAAAGCTTCAAAAATTTAGGGACTACTTCAGAGGCAAAGAACATGTATTATTGTACATTTCCAATCTATTTAGGGAATTAGCCAAGCTACTCTTCAGAAAGGTGGCTGAAACTTAGAATTAATGTTGTTTGTTTATCTTGTTTTACTCTTCTTTAAAAAAACAGAACTGAAGTATACATAAAAATGTTGCTTGACTTAAAAATGGGTGTATAGAATCTAAAACATGTTCTAGGTAATGATTTATATCTTTGGCTCTGTAGAGACATAATAATGAGCTTTAATAATGTCAGCTTAGGGCAGGAAGAATCAGAAGGATCGCTGAGCAAGGGAAGACAAGTTTGCCGCGCACTTCCTCCCCATTCAAGCCACATTGTTTAATTACTGGTTCAATGCAAGGTTAATAATTACTACCAACTGTCACATTCACTTAAGGCTTTCTGAGAAGATATTAACAACTCACTGACATTGTAGAGCTTGGGATTTCCATCAAGGAAGAGTGCCAGGGCAGGAAGCTTTATGGGGGAATCCATTATACAGTACAAGGCAAAGGTAGATTTACAGCAGCAGTTTAGCTAGTATAAATAATGTTTAAAACCTCATAAAAATCTGTAATTTCTCATACTTTATGGTTTTTAATGGAATTTTGGTGGGGAATAATACAGCTCAGGAAGACTGTCAGTCAAGAGAGCCATGATATACCATCTTTGAAGAATAGATTTCGATGAATAATTTTTAAGAAGTTAAATATTATTTTTATAACTTCTGAATAACTGTAATAAAGCACATTAGGCAATGCTTGCTGTTATGATAGAGGGAAAAGTATTTTTTTTTTGTGGAACACATCTACAATATGATCTATCTAAAATGACTTGCCTTGTTTCATAGGAGGAGATAACCTTGATTGTACAAATTTCAAGCTGTTTAAATAATTGGAGACATGACATCTATTTCAAAAATTTTTCTTTTGATGTTTGACAGAAAAAAAAACTCAACCTTTCTCTTCACATACTCAGAATAATTTAAATGTATGGATTCAAGAAGCTACTAATGGCTAAATATGTCTGTACTCTGTTTATGAGGATATAGAGGGAATAAAAGCCTAAATATGATAAGAAAATAGATGTTTATGTTTAGAGGACATTGAATCATATTATATATTTTTTACCAGGGCTTTAAAATATAATACATAACATTTCATTTGTGAAACTACTGCTATAACATGTTGGACATTCAACAGCAGTTAATTTATTTTTCTATTCAAAGTTTCACTTTTTAAAAAATGCATATTTTACATCTGTTTCCTTTAAAAAATATTTGCACTCTAGAAAAGAGGTTAGGTCTGGCTGCTCCTTACCCATAGTCAAAAAGTGACTATATTCACATTTTACTATTAATAATTTGGTCTTGACAGTCTCTTTGTATGATTTACTTCCCCACTGCTCAACACTGTTTGAACAACATGTCACAACCTCCTCTGCCCTAACTCTCTTCTGGAGGTTGGGCATCCCTGGAGACAATGACAATGGCCATAATCTCTATGATCGCTAACATATATTGGACTTTCTACTTCTCCTCCCACTTGAATATCAAACAGGCTTTTCACATCTCTACTATGTCCAAAATAATATTTATGGTCCACTCCTCCCCTCCACAAATAGGTTGCTGTGTTGCCAAACTTCAGTTTCACTATGTATTCATTTCCTGAGTTACAAGACTGAGCATTACTTAGTTATTTCACATCCTGTTTCTGGCAAGTCTTGGCACATTTACCTCTAACCTATTATCTAATCTGCCCACATCTCTCCATATCAGATGCTTATATTATGGCATAAGTATCCATCCTCTAATACTTGCCTGAACTACCTCCAAATAGTTCGTATATCTACAGTTTTGCCTTTCCTTCAGTCGTTTCTCCATTGAGCATCTAGGATGATCTTTTATATACAAATCAGAGTATGCCACTCCCAGTGAAAATGGCTCCCCATATCCTACAGTGTGGAAGGCAAATGCTTACATGGCCAACAAGATGCTCCAAGATCTGTCCTTCATAATGTTGAGGTCTTGTCCCTCATTTACTCTCCTTCCCTCAACTAATTGTTACTAAACTGAATTTATGTTGTCCCTAAAACATGCCAAGTCCATTCCTGCCTCAGGGAATACTTGCTTTCTCCTCTGCCTTGAATATTCTTCCTGATATTTTATAATGGTTCAGCCCTTCCCTTTATTATGTCTCTACTCAAATGTCACCTTTTCAAGAAAGGTTTGCCAGACTGCTTTATCCAAAACAGTATGATCTTTGTCAAAGGAGAAAAAAAAAAATTGCACTCAACAGAGTTAAGCAGGCAAAGATGTTATTTGAGCTTATTGAAATAGGAGAGGTCACAACCCGGTTTGACATCAACTCCCCTGAAATTAAAGAAACAGGGTTTTAAGGGCTGGGTTAAGGGAGAGATCACAAGCCATCTAAGTTTACTAATTGACTTTATCCAAAGGAAAAGTAAACTTTCTCTCATCTTTGTGACAGGAGATAATTGTGCAACTTGGAGCAAGATGCTCACCTAAGTTAGGCTCCGACCCTTGCATAGAGCCTGGGAGGCTGGGCTTCTATCATTCTTGCTAATTACATTTCAAAGAGATGGCTCCAAGGTCTTTGAGAAAGACTGCTTGGGGGTGGAACACTGGCAAGAGGGTGTTTAAAAAGATTTACATCTAAAAGGAGGAGAGACAGAGTTTGCAACTACAAGCTTTCAAAAGCAAATGCTCTAACAAAAGACAGATGAGAGACCTTGAGTCAAAAACACTCCAGTCCAAGGCTTAGTCATGCTGAGGGAACATTAAGGCTGTCTTATTTCCTTCTTCTTCTGTCATTTTATTATCTTACTCAGCTTTATTTTATTTATTTATTTTTCTTTTAACTTGATTATTAGCATTTTTTCTCCATAGATCATAAGCACTACAATGGTGACAATTTTGTCTGTGAGGTTCAGAATCGTATTCCCAGAATTTAGGTCTGTTCCTAGCACACAGTATGTAAACATTTAAATTACTTGATCATGATACTGAACAATCATCTTATTATAAAAGCATAGTAGTGGAATATTGTGAAACATTAAGGTTATATAAAATGTACATCAAAATGCACTTAAATTTAATTGACAATTTTGAGGATAAGAAAATTAACAAAGGCATTGAACTACTATATTTTCACCATCTTTATTTACAGTGAAACATATGAGTTAACGCCAATATTTCAAAATAGACTGACCCTTTGCTGCAATATCTCTAAATCTCAAATATAGGGTTTCTAAAAAGGTGATAATAATTCCAGTCTTTCACCAGACCTGTAGGGAAAGGTGAGAATGAGAAAAATCACTGTTACTGTCATGGTCCAGGGTTCTTCAAGTGCACCTGAGGCCAAAGCTCCTGCATTAGTTAACTCTTTTATGGTAGTATGCACTCCTAGGGATTAAGAAGACTGATTTGTGATGAGCTAATTGCTCAGTCTCATAAGCTGTCCTCATTAAGCCTCTAGAAGACTATTGTATCTATGAACCACGTCTTCAGGAAGAGACAGGGAGAAGAGTTCATCTTCCAAGCTTACATGTCATGGTCCACTTGAGGACAAGGCAGGATGTGTCTGTGAGCCTCTGCAGGAACCAGAGCAGCTTTCATGGTAGCGCTTGGATTTCTATAACAGCAGCAGTGGCAACAAAAGTGTGGGAAAAGTGCAAACTGTTTGCAGAAAATCTCCAACCTGAAATCAAAGGAATTGCACAGATATGTGAATTGGATATAGTCTACCCTTCAAAGGGCCCCTCAGATCAGTTTGCAACCTCTTATCCAGTTCTCTCCTGAAATTAAAAACAAAATGTGGTGTTTTTTGTTTGTTTGTTTGTTTAATCAACAAATGGAGGAAGAGAGTTGATTCCCAAAAATCTGATAGCAAATTCCCATCTCCTAAAAAAGAAATAGGAAGTGCTGCTCCTCTGGCCTGGAAGCTGCTGCTGAGAACCAGTTTGCTCCTCCTCTACCTGCAAAACTCAGTTTTCTTCACCTTGGACATGGCTTCAGCTAGTCTAGTTTGCGGGTCTGGTTGTATAATCAAGATCTTAATCTTCATGTGTTTGGAGTCCTTAGTTGTCTTGTCCATGTTGGGTTGTGGTTGCTGCAATGAACTATTAATGGCTATCACTGGGTACGAAAACACAAAGATAGATCCCAGTGAATTCATTTGATCCCAGACACACTGCTCTGCTCTTGAGTGGCAGCAACTCCAGAGGCTGATGGTGGTCAAAGTTGATGATCCCTGCCAGATATGTTACTTCTTCAGTTGTCTCCCAATGCACCAGCAAGAGAATACTGAAATGATCAGATGCCACTCATAACTTTAAGTTAACTGAAGCTAACAGAAGCTTTCTCGACCTATAAACCAGAACCTTTAACTGGTAGCGTTTAAGATTGTGGACTGAGAAACAAGAGTTCATTACTGAGTTCCCAGACGGGTGTTGATAGGACCCAGATTTGCTGTCACCATTTTCTTCCTGACCTACATATTCTAGGTATTGGGAATACCATGCTTTATATCACCCATTGGGTCATTGGATATAACGTGTTGGGGTTCAGAAAGCAATACCCCAATTTAAAGGCCTCAGCAGCATCCTAAGAAGCAATTTTTATCTGACCCTCTCCTGTCCTCCTGTCTCTCAGTCCCATTCTCTGCTGAAGCTACCTACAGAAACTAGAATCCCTCTGCCCCAAGGTGGATCATAGAAGCCTGAACTCCTTTTCCTGAAAGACAGCCATAGAACCTAAAAACATTCTGAGGATAAACTGACTATAAACAAACTCTCTAACCTACCTAATTTGACTCCAGGTGGACATAAGACCCCATTCCAGAAAGGTTCCTGCCCCACACCCAGAAGGAAAGAGTACATGCTCAGAGAGGCCAAGAAGAATCTAAATAGACAGGCCTCACTGGATTTCCCAACTCAGCCTATTAACATTAGATCATATGCTTCTTATCCAATCATATTTCTACATAGCTGTCCATACTTTGTTGAATGTAAGTATAGAAATGGACAATTTCCCCTACATCTTTGGGTCTCATTTCTGTAGGCTCTCCTGTATATACTTTAAACAAATTAGTATGTCCTTTCTCCTATTAATCAATCTATCTCATGTCAGTGAACTTCAGTGAACCTTCAAGGGGAGCCAAAAGCCTTGACCCTTACAAACCAAATGGAGAATAGTAAGTTCATCTTCGCAGATTACCATAGCTAAATATCATAGGCTGGGTGCTTATATAACAGAAATTTATTTCTTATAGTTCTAGAAGCTGGGAAGTCTAAAGTCATATCAACCTCACAGCCAATTCTGTTCCTAGTGAGGAACAGAACTGGCTGTCAATTCTGTTCCTAGTGAGGCCAATGTATTATTCAAGCGTATTGAAATAGGAGAGGCCACAACCTAGCCTGGCATCACATTTCATCACAATCCTCACTAGGAACAGAATTGGCTGTCAAGTTGTCTGTTTCCTTCCTGGCTTGCAGATGGCCAGCTTCTTGCTGTGCCTTCACATGGTAGTAAGAGCGAAAATGAACTCTGTTGTGTATTTTTTTTTAGAAAGATTCTAATCCTATCAATTAAAACCCTACCATTATGACCTCGTTTAACCTTAATTACTTTTTTTAAAGGCCCTTTTCCAAATATAGTCACATTAAGGGTTTGGGGTTTCAAAATATGAGTTTTGGGGGCACAAAATTCCATTTATAGCAAATAGCATTCTCAATCCAGAATACATTTTCCATGAGGTGGCAGCTTAGCTGAGCTGAATTGGCCTAGGACTGATGCCAGCTGACATCCAAGGTCAGGTCATCCCATCCACCTGCTAGCTGAGGGCCTCCTCTTGGGGAGATTCCCCCTGGCTGGCATTAATATAGGTTCTATACACTTGATGCCCATTACCACAAGGACATCCAGAGGGCATTTTCTTAGAGTATTTTAATCTTCCAGATGTTTCTCCCAGCCCCTTGACCAAGCAGCTAATCTGTTCAGTATTGCTCAGTAATTAATGTGCATCCATAAGTTGATTAATTCCTCCTTGGTATGAAATGAACAATCTCATGTACTACTTGCAGCTCTTCTCACCAGAATTTCCATTGGCTGACAATGGTCAGCCACTACTGTAAGGGCTATAATTGATGGGAGTTCAATTTTAACCACAATGAACATATCACATCAACCACTATGTGAAGCAGGCCTGAGTTATCTCCTATTCTGTCAGTTGGCCAGAGGTGTGAGTTGAAGGAGAAGCATCAGGGCAACAGAAGTGATGACAGAAGGGATAGATACCTGGGATATCTGCCCATGCATTTACCTTTTCTTTCTCCTTTCTCCAAGGCCCATTCCAAATAACTGTTAACATTTGACAGTAGAATGCTGGTGTGCTTGCTTGACATTGTCCTTAATGGATCTGTAATGTACAACTCATAATAAACAATTTCTTGGAGTAAGTATCACTCTGCCTCTATTTGAGCCACGTATCACACTAACGTGTGTGTGTGTGTGTGTGTGTGTGTGTGTGTGTAAGTGAGAGAGAGAGAGAGAGAGAAGGGAACTAGGTCTTTGACACAGAATGGTATGGGCTTTTTGCTCAATCACAAATGTCTGTATTGCAGCTTTCTTATGTGAGTTTGTTAAAGAATCTGCACAGCATTTTTCTCAATTTGTATATTTCTAGCATTATTTTGATCTGTTTGTTTATATGGCCAAAGAGCTAGGGAAGCTCACACTGCAGTCCGGCCCTGCTGTAAAGTCCTCTCTTAGTCTAGATTAAGATATGTTGAAGCAGTATTTTCGTTTTACTTCTGAAATAAAACGGCCCACCCAGTGCTGTACTTCTTGCACAGAGCAACATTTGTCCTCTATCTTAGAGGAAATGCTCAAGAGCATTCCAAATCACTGGATTCCTTAAAATGTACTAGTGTTGGAGGCTCCTGAATCCTTTTGTTGTTTATCTATCACGTTTGCCATGTGTGTATTTTATTAGAGCACCTAAGGTTCTGGCCACTTCCTGTTCACCTTGTTTAATTAAGTCAATTTTTCATTTATATATTAAAACACAGTGATGCCATCAGGAAGACCAAAATTATTATGATCCTTACAGACTGTCTGACAATAGAGAGCAAGATTGTTAATTTATATCTGTGGCCAGCACCTAAGGTTCTGGCCACTTCCTGTTCACCTTGTTTAATTAAGCCAATTTTTCATTTATATATTAAAATACAGTGATGCCATCAGGAAGACCAAAATTATTATGATCCTTACAGACTATCTGACAATAAAGAGCAAGATTGTTAATTTATATCTGTGGCCAAAAAACAAAACAAAACAAAAAAACCAATACTGTCCTTAACAGGTTAAAATAACCTGATTTCAGCCCTTCTTGCTAAGAGGATTGAGAGAAGTGCCCTTAACAAATCCAAAGCCTTATACCAATTTCAGAGGTTGTCCTAATAGCAGGCAGGAGCTGCAAATGAGGCAATTAAGAGTGGTCCACCATCAATTACAATGATCCAGCTTTTTGTTCTTGTTAACTGAGTTTAGACTGGTGAACTGAAAGATTGGAAGAAGACATACTGGAGGCTATCATCCTTAAATCTTTCAAATATTTGACGGTGGCATTAATGCATGAACTTCCTCTTCAGGGGAGATATTGCTCCCAGTCAAACTTCTGGATGGGAATGTGGGGTGGGCTGTTTCCTTGGCTTTCACTTTTCCATTCCTACAATAATGGCTCTTACTTTACAGGCTAGATAATCAACAGGAAAGTTCTGCCAGCTGGTAAATGTATTGAACCCAATTAAACTAATCAGGAAGCATTTTAGTACTTAGTAATATAGCTTGAGTCCCTGGACACACTGTATCTACAGTGAGAGAGACTTGGGCCACATCTTCATTCATTCATTGATCTCCATTCTCCCTCTTTGACCTGAGAAACCTGATTGCATTGGCCTCTGGTTTCAGCTCATACATTATATAAAAAATTCTTCAAAGTGTCTGTTTTCCCCATTTCCTCGGTGTACAGCTCCCTGAAGAAGTGGCTACACGTCCTTCAAGGCATGATCAGTGTATTTTTGACCATATTTATTTATGGTATTGAAGGACCTTTTCTCAAGATGATCTTGTCTTCCTGTCAGTCAATATATTATGGTCACGTGAACTAATTTTACATCCGAAAACTGAGATAAGGATACATATTTTGCAGTGTAGTGGATGAAAGTTTGCTAAATCTCATTCATTTTTACTTATTTGTACAAATTGTGGAAACCTCTGCTTGAGACTGTCATACCCCTTGCCTTTAGGACACCACTCTGTGGTAGGAAGGTTCAGACATCTTTACTGTCACTTTTCTGTACCTATTTAGTTATTTGCATTCTTTGCTTCTGACAACATGTATTGCCACTGGCCTCTAACATCCCAGATTCTTATTAACCACATTGATATGGGGCTAATTCTCCATATCTATGTAGTTCTCCAACAGGGCCTGCAGCTCTCAATACTCTTTTCCAAGGACACCAACCATTGAGCTTCTCAAACATTTTGAATGACATCTTCATTAGGACATTTCACACTGCCTTAATGAAAGGATAGATTCTAGAACTTCCTGAGAAGCAAAGGTGAGCCCTCAGGTCTTATAGTAAATTTATTAATTCATCCCTATATGCTTTCTGACTCTTACTGACACAGTATATGTGGGTATGTATATATACACAGACTAATTATATGTATACTAAACATATATATTATACTAATTTGTAATCATAAATATATTATATAATTATAAATATATTATATACAAGTATAATTATAAACATATTATATATAATTATAATATAATTATAAACACACACACACACACACACACACACACACACATATATATATATACTATTTCCAAAGCAGGAATTGAGCTTTACCACAAGTGCTAAGCCATGCCTAGACTCCGGTTATTGGTCTAGAAGTAATATCCTTGCTCCTTTCTAGAATACTACTCACTTGTAGCTTATTACAGTTAATCATAGGTGAAGCTTTAATAATGATGATGCTAGAAACGATGTTCATACTGGCTTCAGATTTCTTGACCAACTCCAAAAGCCCATATGATCATAGGCTTTCCAGAGTAGCTTTAGCTACTCAACTTCTTAATCTGAGTACCTCAGAAAAGAAGACTGCATGTGAAAATTTATGAACCAACATTTTATTAGAGAGTGGGATCCTAGGGGAAGTGATCAGAGGCAAACAAGGAGGAAAGAAATACATGAAAATGTACCACCAAGTTTCACAAAAAATTAAAATTTTCAGCCTAAATGGATGTCTTCAGAGAGCCTGAAAATAACGACTGCATCTCTGAACCGTGGCTTGTGGGCAGGACAAGACAGCAGGCGCATTCATCCAACATCTCTTGCTCCTGGTGTAAGCTCACTGAGTAAGGACAGCCACAGTACAAAGCGTCAGCAGAAACAGGGGACACAGGGTGGAAGGTGAGGTATGGATGTGGAGCGGGAGGTACCAGAGTCTGGTACCAAAGACCCTGGTAACACAGGCTTCAGCCACAAACCAGCAATGCCCTGAGCTATAATGCGTATAAGCAAGAACCCTTACATACACATTTATGAATATACTTAAGTTTTAATTTAAATTAAGTCTTATAGGAAATGTAACATGCATTATAAAATTAATTATTATTCATTAATTTAGCACCTAGTGGCCATCAAATACTAGGAGGTAACTTTTATATAAGAGAGAGAGGTGAGCAAAAGGACAATGACAAGCACATAAATAAGGGTTATTTGGGGGTAAAAAAATTATAGCAGAAAGACAAATGAGTGGAAAGACTATAACACATGTAGGTGAAGAGCCAAGGTAAAGAATGGTTAGTAACTTAATCTGCCTAATTGTTAATTCATGTAATACAATATGCAAAATAACAATATGAAATGTGTAAAAATAAAGTCAATTATCTGCAGGATATCATTTTGGTTTTCAGTCTTAGAGACTTTGAATAATAGAAAAAAAGCATTTGGTGCCCCTATCTGTCAACATTTTCTAATTATTATAACAATGGTATCTACTAAAGCAGAATATATAACTAAGAACAATATTTTTATTCTAGAATAGAAATTAAATAATTACTATTATTTACTAAATACATCCAATCTGTGATTTTGTGTGACAGAGAAGGTCTTTAAATGATTAAGATGGAGGTTTGTAAGTAACACATGTATAGAAATTCCTTAAACGCTCATGCAATATGCCACTGAGTACAAATGATACAGAATTTCTACTCTTAGCAACTGCAATCAGATCCCAAATAAACCAAACAAAATATTCATAGATAAAATACAAATGACTTAAAACTTTAAATATAAATCTCTAATTTCAACTTGAAAGCCTATGTATTTCTACAGAGGTCTTAGAGCAGCTTATAGATAAAAAACACTTTGGATCTTTCTAGCCCTCCAAATAATGAATATGTTTGAATTGGGTTTAAAGTATATGCACCTTACAGGATATGAGTTCTGTCTTTTAGCATGCTGAACAAATACAACCTTGAGGCTTAATTTGCTTCTCCTTGTGTGTATGTTTTGAGTATGAAGAAAAAGATGAGAATTTACGTGGAATTTTTACTGGAACTTTTCCCCCTAGATTTAAGACAATATCTATCAATCACATGCCAAAAGCACGTTATAAGCAGATTAAAGGAAAGGAGCTAGCTTCTGAATTATTTAGTCCCTGTCACTCTGCATCTGACAGTATCTTTATATTTCCCCACATTGTCTAATTTGTGCATATGAAAGTTACTGTGTCCTCAGATATTAGAAGATGTTAGACCAGAAAGAATATAAAGAATATATGCTTCCCACACAGCTGTTTCGGGAACTTAAGCAAAAGAACAGAAAAAAAATGTATTCTTTTCTCATTTCTAGAGTTTCTCTTGGATGTGTTTGACTCTGTGTCAAGCAATTCAATGCCACGTTAACACTTCAGTGCTTACTTGCAGAGCTAACATTTGACGAAAACAGTGGCCAAGCTGCCAACGCGTGTGATAAATTTCTGTTAGGCTTTACAGTACCAAGAACATCACGTGCAGTGTCCCTCTGGAATAACACAAGTGGCAGCATGTGGTGGGGCACTCTGACTTCCAGGCATGCTTGCCAAGCCCAGGCATCCACCAAGTTGTCGTGTTCCACAGGAAACTTGATTGATGGTAGCTTCCCTTGTCTAAACACATTCCTTAGATAGAAAATCCCCAGCCTTAAACCTCACATCCTACTAGTCTATACAGGACCATTCCGACAAGAGTAAATCAGTATTTCACGTTATGCTTTACTGTAAGTTTGTACTTATTATTAACTCCTTCAGTTCTGGTAAGGCAGAAAATAAAATAATTCAGAGGTTATTCGGAAGAAAGATCTGTTGCTTTTATATCAGTAAATACTTTGGGCCCCAGATAATTAAACAGTCAAAAATATATTACCATTTGATGTCAGAATATTAATCTATAACACAATTACCCATATACCTCATAAGATCTCTGCTCTAGTAAGAAAACATACATGTAAAATTGAGACACTATGTAATCTTTCTAATGCCAATGTTAGAACAGACTATCTCTGTGCACCAAAAATATACATAGGATCACCTTTATTTTCTCTAATCTTCTCAATAAAGCTCAGCCATCAGAGAGCTATTTGCTCTTAAGTATGCATTTTACATCGCCGAGTACATCTCTTCCTTTTTCACAAGCTGTCTGAGGTGTTGGGCTTGTCAATGGCAGACTCTTTTCCACTTTGACATAGTTTATAGCTAATAAGCTACCAAATTCCATAACTCATCAAAATGATAAAAACTGTAGCACAAGAGAAATCAAGTTCTCTGTTAGGGAAGGTGGTGACCCACACATGCCAACACCAGCACTCACAGATTTTCTGTCCCTTTAAGCCTTTCCTGGTTCTCCTGAAGAAGAAAATTCTGATAAAATATCTGGAAACATGACTAGAAAATTACAAAAGCAGTGAAATGTATTTTAATACTGCTTTCTTTCTCTTAAACATTAAGAACACCTCCTTTTTAATGTGAGTAAAGGAGGTCGGCTTATTAGTTTTGGCACTGAAGAAAGACATTCCTCATATTCCAGAGAAGAAAATAAGTAAACTATAGTGCCATATTGTTTTTTTCATATAGCAGATACGTGGTAGAGAGAAACCTGGCAAGATTTACTTCACCTCTTAAATGGTTATGAGATAAAAACTGCCATTTGCAGGAATAAAAAGCATAAACTCCTTGAGCATGCAAAACAACAACAACACACATTGTTGGTTTGGGTCATTTTCAGCTTGCAGTCTTGCTCTAAATAGCAAACACAGTATGTGCTTCACAGTGCTAACGTTTTAAACTGCACACTTCCAAATCAGATTAGAGTGGAAATGGCAAAACGGTTTTAACACTTGAAAAATTCTTTGGTTTGAAATTTCGTCTAGCACTGAACATGTTGGTGAACAAGCTGAAAATTAAAACTTCATTTCATTCAGTAAAGGAACAGAACCACCAAATTAACACTGAGATATTTTTTAATTAAGTAAAATCTGTTTATCTTAACTAGATAAAACCACCATTCACAAAATCTTTACTCTCAATATTTTGTAAAGATTTTGTCAATACAATTTTGGAACGAATACTGATGTGATTTCTTATCCTATTTTCACTTTCCAGTTTTTGCAATGTGCCCTTTTACAAGATAAATATCCAAGTAAAGATCTACATTACAGTTATGAAAAAGAACAAAATATGCAAACACACATAGAAAAAAAATATGTGTCCATCTATGCCTATATAAGTGTGTCCCTTAAGAAGGCAGGCAAGGAATAATTTAGTTACAGCAGTAATGCAATAGCAGATCCTATTTGCCCATCTAAAAATGTTTCTAATATTTCATAGTAAATGCCTAAATTATTAAAAAGACAAATATTTCAGAATAAAACTATTGGTTTCCAGTAAATGTTTATTAAATTACATTTCAAACTATGAGTTTGAAGTAAGTCTAGGGCTTGAACAAAGCATAATACACTCTCAATGCCTTGGTGCATTTGCAGCACTGCATGGCAGAGGGTGGTTCATGACAGTCCACCACATGGATGCATGTAGCTTGAAAGTTTCTTGGCAAATTTAAAAGGCGATTAGGCTACATTTAGACAGTCAAATGACCTTTCTAATTAACATAAAGAGGGAAAATCTTGTTTAATATTTGGATGATTTGAATTAGTGGTATCAGTATTATCAAATATCTCCATGGCAAATATATATCAAATGTGGCCTATGTGGAGACAGGGGACTGCAGAGGTATCTTCTGTTTTTGTTTTTAAATGATATATTTATTTTCTTATTTATATACTTGCTGACTTACAATCACTTTTAGCACAAGGGATGTGTTTGCCGCACTTCTTTGAGTCACCTGTGTAGTAATCTTTTACCACCCTGGTTAGCTGTATTTCTAGGCATTTTTTTATTTTCATGTGAAATGCTACTAATTTTTGTACATTAATTTTGTATCCTGAAAGAAATAAAATGCCTGCAAATAGGAAGAGAAGAAGTCAAACTATCCCTGTTTGTAGACAATGTGATTACATACATAGAAAACCCCATAGTCTCTGCCCGAAGGCTCCTAGATATGATAAACATTTTCAGCAAAGTTTCAGGATACAAAATTAATGTACAAAAATCAGTAGCATTTCACATGTCAACAACATCCCAGCTGAAAGCCAAATCAAGAACACAATTTCATTCACAATAGCCATGAAAAGAATAAAATGCCTAGAAATACAGCTAACCAGGGTGGTGAAAGATTACTATAATGAACGTTACTAAATAGCCCTTGAAGAAATCAGAGATGACACAAACAGATGGGAAAACATTAAATACTTATGCACAGGAAGAATCAATGTTGTTTAAATAGCCATACTGCCCAAAGCAATTTACAGATTCAGTGCTATTCCTACCAAAATACTAATGAAATTCTTCATAGATTTAGAGAAAAAAATTATTTTAAAATTTATACAGAACCAAAAAGGAGATTGAATAGCCAAGGAAATTCCGAGTAAAAACAACAAAGCAGATGCATCACATTACTCAATTTCAAACTATATACAAAGCAACACTGATTAAAAACAGCATGGTACTGGTACAAAAACAGACACACAGACAAAAAGTTAAAAGTTCAAAGTTTTTCATTGAAAAGGAAAATGACATAGGTAAGGAACTTGAATCAAATAATTTAGTTGCATTACAGAAGAAATTAATCAAGCTAAAATTATATAGTATTATATAAAATTCTATAGAATAGAAAATAGATTTTTTCTTTTAGATTTTATTTTCTATTCTATATTGATTTAAATTTCAGTTTGTTGAAAGTCATGATATTAACAATATTGTAGCACATAAAGAAGTGAAATGAATAACAGTGAAGCCATAAGGAATGGGTGAGAGGAATTGGCAATACTTGGTTATAAGCTACCTGCACTGCATGTAAAGCAATAGAGTGTTATTTGAATGTGGAGTTAGATAAGTTTAAAATGTACACCGTAAACTCTAGCATCTCTGATAAATTTTTTAGAAGTATAACTGATGTGATAAAAAACAAGAGTTAAAATTGGATCTTATGAAATGCACAATGAAAATAAGAGATAATCAGAATAGAGGAAAAATGAATAAAACAATTGCAATTACTAAAATACATTTGCAAACAATGGTAGATATTAATCCAACTATATAAACAATCACTCTAGGTGTTAAGGGTCTAAATACACCAATCAAAGAAGATTATTAGTGTGGATCAAAATAAAATAAGACCCATTTATGTGTTTTCTACAAGATATTCAACTTAAATATAAAGATTCAAACATGTTACATAATGCATAAATAGAAATTATACTTCATTAGTTTGCTTTAGATGCTATAAAAGTACTGTAGATAGATTGGCTTATACAGCATTTATTTTCTCACAGCCCTGAAGGCTGGGAGCTCCAAGATCAAGGTGCCAATATATTTAATTCTTGGTGAGGGCCCTTTTTCTGGAAGATTAATTAATAAAGCACAAATAACAGTTCTATGAAGTAGGCCTAAAACATAGATTTAGGTCCTGCAAACTTGCTAAAATGCAAGTGCATTAAGCAATGGGAAGCAAATAGCTATAACTCACCTTTCTTTTTTTTCTACCTAATCCCAAATTTGGGAATACAATTATATGGCACTTCAGCGTTTCAGAAACGATTGGACCAGAAGTTTATTTGCCTGTGACCATATGTCATTTATTTTACTACTTATTCAACACAAAATAGTTTTAATTTAAACTTTAATATAAATTACAAAGACTACAAAAAGTTTGAGTCTACACTACACTACCTTTTGAAAAAGTCCTTGATAGTTGCCAGTAGATATCTATAACTCATCTATAAAGTTCTTTTGCACACCTTTTTAAAAGAGCAGTGAGAGTAAAGATATTACAAAGCAATTAAGAATGATGAATAATCATACTTCAAATAAGAAAAGATAAACACTACTGAATCCATGATTTATCATCTATACTGGAAGAACATTCAATCAACATCAAGATACTTCTATTTCTTTATGAAATTAGTTATTTTTTTTAAAAAAAGGAAATAAACTTTGTAGTATGATCACTAATGAAGTAACTTTTGGGAAAATCATATTATTTTAGTGAAGTATTTGCAAAGTGCCAATTTATAACAAAAGCATCAAATAAAAATTGGCTAAGAAACATTTTTCAGTGACTTTTTTCAGGATTGTATTTTTTCACTTTTATGGATAATATTTGTAATCATTCCCAGTACTATGTCAACTAAATTAAGTAAAAATTTAATATGATTTGACAAATGTATGAATAAACTTCTTAAACTTTATTGATTTACTGGGCACTAAACCACATATAGCTTGAAAGAATTTAGTCTTTCATGAGTCACCGGCCTAATTATTGAGATTTTTAAAAAATTTTAAGCAGATAGCCTTGCTATTTTTCTCAATTTGGCAAAACTAAATTTAGCTAGTGCCTAAAAGCATAGATTCAATGATCCCAGATCATTTAATATTCAAACTGCTCAATATTCTTCTAAAATAAGGTATCTGATTATTCTAAAAATGAGGATTTAATCTTTGTTAAATATGGGGATATTATTCTTGATAGATAACATGCATGAATCTCATGTTTTGAAAAAAACTAAATCTGTGTAACTGTTAATTTTCTTAATATAAAGCTATAGGACAAACAATGTCCATTTTTGGGAAGATATAAAGCTGACTTACAGATAAGATGGTATTGGATGTGCTACTTAGCTCTCTAGTTAATCTGCAATGTTTATATATATATATATATATATATATATACATACACACACACACATACTTTATACAATTTCATATAGTGTAGTTAATATGTAAATGTATGTATATACTTCATATATATACGCACATACATGTGTGATACACAATACAGAGTTAACTAATCTGCCATCAGAGGCTTCTCCAATCCATAGACGGAAGAGAAAAAAGTTTGATCAAGGTCACATCAGGATTAACTCATCTCTGTGTGAGAGTGTCAGGGGAGGTTTAATGCTCGCACATACCAGACAAGACCTTGGTTTTACGGTCTCACCTGAAAGACCCTCACATACTCTACTCTATAATTAATTTACCTCAGCAAGGATGAAGGTTGATACAGCTGGGATTTTAAAGCGAGTTTTAAATTCCTCAGTTGTACACATAGAGGAACTAAGTATGTTATACTTTACACTCGTATTTAAGCCTTATTTATTAACCTAATAAAAATAATTATAAATGTAATTCACCTCTTTTCTTGGATTGTTTTCATTGCTTTCCCTCCCTGACTTATTTCTTCTTTCTCTTTCCCCACTTCTCTTTTACTCTTTCTCCTTTTTCTCTTTCTTCCTTCCCTCTCTCCTTCCTTCCTTCCCCTCTTTCCCCCTTCCCTCCTCCCTTCCTTTCTTCTTCCCTCCCTTCCTCCTTTCCTCTTTCTCTCCTCCCTGTCTTCCCTTTCTTCCTTTCCTTTCAATTAGACCTCAATGAATATAACAAGTTAATATTTTCTGGAATCAAAGTTTACCCTATGGTTCAAGTTGGGAGAGCATACTGACCCTTGATATATTCTGAACTTATCTCCTAGACATAGAGCTTGACATAGAAAAGCAAAACATTTATTCGCTAATTAGCTAAACTAACATATTCATTTTTCAGGGGAAAGACATTAAGGTTAAAGCTGTGAGAAGGTATCTCAAGACTACTTCTGAATTTTGCTACTCCTGTAATCTGTTCTAGTGACTTGACACATATAAAAAAATATAACGAATACAGATATGATACTTGTTCTCTGTGCTTCATCCTGAGTTATTTGCTTCATCCTGAGTTATTTGGTTTACTTTGACAGAACATTCTTTTATATATATCTGTATAATATGTTTTAGGAGAAAGTGCTTAAGAGGTTCTTTTTTCACATATTTTAAGCTTTTTAAATACTTACATTTAAGTAATATTTACAGTACCTTCTTTTACCTTCAACTTTTGCAAACCAGATTCACCAATCAAGCGGAACGGTGAAGTAGCAATACCATCGTTATTTAGAAATACCATCTTGTCATGATGACGAAGTAAATAAAATACGAATTATAAAACTGTCCTTTTACAGATCCACAATCAAAATAAAACATGGAGAAATTCTCACTGCAGAGGATGCTGTGAAGCACAGTGAGTATTTCCTTTGAACATATAAATTCTACTTTTTCCATTGAAATTACAGGCTACATCACCGAGACTGTGCTTATACAACATTAACATTTCCAGTAAATTAAGAAAATGTGGCAATTTTCTGAATAGTAATGTTCATGATGATAGATGCTGAGATGTTCACCACATCTCTAACACCGAATAGTTTCTGCATAGTTGAGTCTATGAATATTGATGTTTGAATTAAGTATTGCCAGAATACACAAGCATGACAATTAGATTATTTTATGTATTTATTACAAATAACATTGCATAACCTATTCTTAGCCATATTACCTGGTAAGAGTGATAATGTTGGAGGAATTTAGAAAATTAAGTAATGTGAAATTTAGATGTTTGTTCTCTGGACATGTTTGCAGTGACATTTATGAGCATGAAAACAGCAGTTCTAACTAGCAGGTTACTTCAAGCAGTCTCATTTACTCCATGGGGTTAGTCATGTTTATTTATGTCTACATTCAACAAACTTTCATGACAGGCTGCCAAATGCATATCACTCAGCTAGATGCTGAGGAGGCAGCTGAATTGATCCTTATCTTCTCATAGTCTAGCAGGCACAGTAGACATTAACATGTACTGAGACATGTTACATGGGAGAAATTATATAACAGGGTCATAAACAAGGAAACCTAATTCTTCTGAAAAAGGAATACTTCTCAGAGAAATTATGTCCATAGAATTTGAGATGTATGAGTTTTGAAGGATAGGTAGATATTGGTTGGTGCTTACGTGGCAAGTGTTCAGGCAGAGGTAAGTGAACATGGAGTAGTGCTGAGGTGAGAGAAAGCATGAGTCTCTAGAAAAATGTGCAAGACAGAGGATGTGAGTAGAACACAGAGGGTGAAGGAAAAACCCGTTTAACCTGTGACTTTTTAAGGAAGAAAAGTCATAATATGCATGGCCTTATAGGTCAGGGGAAAACTTTAAGAACACCAAAAGCATGGGCAACAAAAGCCAAAAAAGACAAATGGGATCTAATTAAACTCCAGAGCTTCTGCACAACAAAAGAAACCATCATTAGAGTGAACCAGCAACCAACAGAATGGGAAAATTTTTTGCAATCTACCCATCTGAAAAAGGGTTAATATCAAGAATCCACAAAGAACTAACACAGATTTACAAGAAAAAACAAACAAATCCATCCAAAAGTGGGCAAAGGATATGAACAGACACTTTTCAAAAGAAGACATATAGGAGGCCAACAAACATGAAAAAATGTTCATCATCACTGCTCATTAGAGAAATGCAAATCAAAACCACATTGAGATACCACTTCATGCCAGTTAGAATGGCGATCATTAAAAAATTTGGAGACAACAGATGCTGGAGAGGATGTGGAGAAATAGGAACACTTTGACACTCTTGGCGGGAGTAAAAATTAGTTTAACCATTGTGGAAGACAGTGTGGCAATTCCTCAAGGACCTAGAAATAGAAATCCCATTTGATCCAGCAATCCCATTACTGTGTATATACCCAAAGGATTATAAGTCGTTCTGCTATAAAGACACATGCACATGTATGTTCATTGTGGCACTGTTTACAATAGCAAAGACCTGGAACCAACCCAAAAGCCTATCCATGACAGACTGAACAAGGAAAATGTGGCACATATACACCATGGAATACTATGCAGCCATAAAAAATGATGAGTTCGTGTCCTTTGTAGGGACATGGATGAATCTGGAAACCATCATTCTCAGCAAAGTGACAGAAGAACAGAAAATCAAACACCACATGTTCTTACTCATAGGTGGGTGTTGAACAATGAGAACACATGAACACAGGGAGGGGCGCATCACACACCGGGGTCTGTTGGGGTGGATCAGGGGAGGGACAGTGAGGGGGTGGGGAGGTTGGAGAGGGATAGCATGGGGAGAAATGCCAGATATAAGTGACTAGGGAATGGAGGCAGCAAACCACATTGCCGTGTATGTTCCTATGCAACAATCCTGCATGATCTGCACATGTACCCCAGAACCTAAAGTACAAAAAAAAAAAAAAAAAGAAAAGAAAACATGAAACTAAAAATAAAAAAAAAGACTTTGCCAAAGAGACATTGGAAGCCACAGTCAAGTTTCAGTCATTGGAGTCACATAATCCGGTATATACTTTTAGGGAATTGCAAAAAAAAACAGACATTTTCCAAACCCAGAAAACTCCACAAAGTAGTAAACCTTCCCCGGGTGCCCCTGCATAGGCAATCTGTTAAATGACTACAGAGAGAGAAATATCACCATGTTATACAGCCAAGCAGATACAAACCATTACACACATTTTCTCATGATTAATGATAACTAGTCCTCAAATGAAGGGACTTGACAGCACCACTTGTCACTCACAGTTCTTCCTGAATTTGATAGGTAATTAAGGTGACTATTGGTGGTATCTAATTTGTATATCCAAATGAAAAATAGACTTCTCGTATCTTCATGACATGAGGTTGTCTTGGAGCAAGGCCTCAGACCGTTAGGCTCTGATCCTACCACATTAACAAGAGAAAGAGAGGCGCTGTCTTCACTGAGGGGGCTCTTCCTTCCAGAGACAGAGATCCGCAGGGCTTGAAGAAAGTCATTTCTTTTTGTTGTTGTTGTGTCTCTGTCAGGTTTTGGTATCAGAATGATGCAGGCCTCATAAAATGAGTTAGGGAGGATTCCCTCTTTTCTGTTGTTTGGAATAGTTTCTGAAGGAGTGGTACCAGCTACTCTTTGTACCTCTGGTAGAATTCGGCTGTGAATCCGTCTGGTCCTGGACTTTTATTAATTGATAGGCTATTAATTACCGCCTCAATTTCAGAATTTGTCATTCATCTTTGTTATTCAGAGATTCGATCTCTTCCTGGTTTAAACTTGGGAGAGTGTATGTGTCCAGGAATTTTTCCATTTCTTTTAGATTTTCTAGTTTATTTGCGTAGAGGTATTTATAGTATTCACTGATGGTTGTTTGCATTTCTGTGGGATCCATGGTGATATTCCCTTTACCATTTTTTTAAATGTGTCTACTTGATTCTTTTCTCTTTTCTTCTTTATTAGTCTGGATAGCAGTCTATCTATTTTGTCAAGCTTTTCAAAAAACCAGCTCATAGCTTCGTTGATTTTTTTGAAGGATTTTTCGTGTCTCCAACTCCTTCAGTTCTGTTCTGATCTTAGTTATTTCTTGTCTTCTAGGTTTTGAATTTGTTTGCTCTTGCTTCTCCAGTTCATTTAATTGTGATGTTTCAGTGTCAAGTTTAGATCTTTTCTGCTCTCTCTTGTGTGCACTTGGTGCTATAAATTTCCTTCTATACACTGCTTTCAATGTGTCCCAGAGATTCTGGTACATTGGGTCTTTGTTCTCATTGTTTTCAAAGAACTTTTATTTCTGCCTTAATTCCGTTATTTACCCAGCAGTCATTCAGGAGCAGGTAATTCAGTTTACATGTAGTTGTGTGGTTTGGGGTGAGTTTTTTAATGCTGAATTCTAATTTCATTGCATTGTGGTCTGAGAGACTGATACCAAACCTGGCAGAGAAACTACAACAACAACAGTCAGGCCAATATCCTTAATGAATATTGATGCAAAAATCCTCAATTAAATACTGGTAAACAGAATTCAGTTGCACATCAAAAAGCTTATTCACCATGATCAAGTTGGTTTCATCTGCGGGATGCAAGGCTGTTTCAACATATACAAATTAATAAACATAATCCATCACATAAACAGAATCAATGACAAAAACCGAATGATTGTCTCAATAGATGCAAAAATGGTCTTCAATAAAATTCAACACCCCTACATGCTAAAAACTCTCAATAAACTAGGTATTGATGGAATGTATATCTAAATTATAAGAGCTGTTTATGACAAACCCATAGCTAATATCATACTGAGTGGGCAAAAACTGGAAGCATTCCCTTTGAAAACCGGCACAAGACAAGGGTGCCTTCTCTCCCCATTCCTATTCAACATAGTATTGGAAATTCTGGCCAGGGCAATCAGGCAAGAGAAAGAAAAAAAGGGCATTCAAATAGGAAGTGAGGAAGTCAAATTGTCTCTGCTTGCAGATGACATGATTGTATATTTAGAAAATGCCATTGTCTGAGCTCACAATCTTCTTAAGCTGATAAGCAGCTTCAGTGATGTCTCAGAATACAAAGTCAATGTGCAAAAATCATAAACTTTCCTATACACCAATAATAGACAAACAGAGAGACAAATCATTAGTGAACTCCCATTCACAATTGCTGGAAAGAGAATAAAATATCTAGGAATACAACTTACCAGGGATGTGAATAACCTCTTCCAGGAGAGCTATAAAACATTGCTTATGGAAATAAGAGAGGACAAAAACAAATGAAAAAACATTCCATGCTCATGGTTAGGAAGAATCAATATAGTGAAAATGCCATACTGCCCAAAGTAATTTATAGATTCAATGCTATCCCCGTAAAGTTATCATTCACTTTCTTCACAGAATTAGAAAAAACTACTTTAAATTTCATATGAAACCAAAAGAGAGACTGCACAGCCAAGACAATCCTAAGCAAAAAGAACAAAGCTGGAGGCATCATGCTACCCGACTTCAAACTATAATACAAGGCTACAGTAACAAAAACAACATGGTACTGTTACCAAAACAGAGATATAGACCAATGGAAGAGAACAGAGGCCTCAGAAATAACACCAGAAATCTACAACCATCTGATCTTCGACAAACCTGACAAAAAGAAGCAATGGGGAAAGCATTCCCTATTTAATAAATGGTGTTGGGAAAACTGGCTAGCTATATGCAGAAAACTGAAACTGGACCCCTTCCTTACACCTTATACAAAAATTAACTCAAGGTGGATTAAAGACTTAAGATGTAAGACATAAAACCGTAAAAACCCCAGAAGAAAATCTAGGCAATACCATTTAGGACACAGGCATGGGCAAAGACTTCATGACTAAAACACCAAAAGCAATTGCAACAAAAGCCGAAATTGACAAACGGGATCTAAGTAAACTAAAGAGCTTCTGCACAGCAAAATAAACTAACATCAGAGTGAACAGGAAACCTACAGAATGGAATAAAATTTTTGCAATCTATCCATCTGACAAAGGACTAATATCCAGAACCAGAATCTACAAATAGCTTAAACAAATTGATAAAAAAAAAAAGTGGGTGAAGGATATGAACACACATTTCTCTAAAGAAGATGTTTATCCTGTAACCCCAGCACTTTAGGAGGCCAAGGAAGGTGAATCATGAGGTCAGGAGATAGAGACATTCCTGGCTAACTTGGTGAAACTCCCTCTCTACTAAAAAATCAGCCAGGTGTGGTGTCACACTCCTTTAGTCCCAGCTACTCAGGAGGCTGATGCAGGAGAAGCAGTTGAACTTGGGACGCAGAGGTTGCAGTGAGCCAAGATTGTGCCACTTCACTCCAGCTTGGGGACAGAGCAAGACTCTGTCTCAAAAAAAAAAAAAAAAAAAGACATTTATTCAGCCAACAAACATACGAAAAAAAGCTCATCATCACTAGTCATTAGAGAAATTCAAATAAAAACCATGTTGAGATACGATCTCATGCCAGTTAGAATGGCAATCATTAAAAAATCTGGAAACATGAGATGCTGGAGAAGATGTGGAGAAAAAGGAATGCTTTTACACTGTTGATGGGAGTGTAAATTAGTTCAACCATTGTGGAAGACAGTGTGGCGATTCCTCAAGGATCTAGAACTAGAAATACCATTTGACCCAGCAATCCCATTTTTGGGTATATACCCGTAGGATTATAAATCATTCTACTATAAAGACACCTGCACAGGTATGTTTATCGCAGCATTGTTTACAATAGCAAAAACTTGGAACCAAACCAAATGACCATCAATGATAAAGTGGATAAAGAAAATGTAGCACATATGCTACATGGAATATATGCCATGGAATACTATGTAGCCATAAAGAAGGATGAGTTAATGTTCTTTGGAGGGACATGAATGAAGCTGGAAACCCATCATTCTCAGCAAACTAACACAAGAACAGAAAACAAAATGCCACATGTTCTTACTCATAAGTGGGAGTTGAAAGGTGAGAACACATGGACACAGGAAGGGGAACATCACACACTGGGGCCTGTTGGGGGGTGGGGCACTACAGAAGGGATAGCATTAGGAGAAATACCTAATGTAGATGACAGGTTGATGGATGCAGCCAACCACCATGGCACATGTATACCTATGTAACAAACTTGCAGGTTCTTCACATGTACTCCAGAACTGAAAGTATAATTTAAAAAAAAAAAAATGTCCCTGGGTTGCTTAACTGACAAGAGACTTATTTGGCATTTAAAATGATTTGCATACATTTCAAAGACACAGGGAAATAAAAGAATTACAAGTTTTCTAAAGTAACTGCTCTAAAGAAGAGAGTGGGAAGAGATCCTTTCCTTTATGTTCAAAAGATAGAATTAAGTGCCTTTTAAAATCTGCTTTTGTCTTTAACAGCTGTTTTTTTTTTCTATTTTTAACATTTCTTTTTTGTTTTTTGTTGAGCCATAAATCTCATTGTCTATTTCTGTATTAATATCAGAGTCTCCAGATTTCTCTACTTTTTGAGAAATTCTTAACATCAGGTAGCATATTTCTTCACATTCACTCCTCTATGTTTTTTATTTCCTTGTTTTCTATTTTTATTTTTTCTTTTAGAGATAAGGTCTTTCTGTGTTGCTCAGGCTGTCCTGGAACTCCTGGTGTCAAGTGATTCTCCCACTACAGCCTCCCAAGTAGCTGGGATGATACACATGCGCTCCACTCTGAATTTGCTCATCTTTTTAAAGGTTATTTGCACTTTTCTAGGCCCTTTTCTTTTCTCTATTTTGTAATATGCTTATCAATTTTTTCAAAAAAATGCCCACTGGGATTTTGATTGGGTTTGTATTGGAACTAATTAATTTGAAAATTATAATTACTCTAACAACATTAAGCCATCCAATAATAACTATAATATATTTTCATGTATTTGTCTTCTTCAAATCTTTCAATAATGTTTCTTAGTTTTCCATGTATCTACCATGTACGAGGTTACACATTTTTATAATTTGAGGCTAGTGTAAACAGTATATTTATTGTATTTTTCATTTGCTCATTACTATTAGACAGAAGCACAATCACTTATTTTGTTGACCATGCAATTGGCAATATTATTAATTTATTTTTTATGGCTAAAATTTTTCAGGATTCTCTACAAACACAAATAAAGACAGTTTTACTCTTCCTTTTCAATCTTTCTTTTGTTCTTCTTGCTTCCTTGAGAGAGCCAAGGTTTCCAGCCTCAAATTGACTAGCACTATTTAAAGTGGATGAGGTAGGCAATGTACGTGGGCTCACAACATTTATGGAAGCATTCGATGTTCTCAGATGGAGATCCTGTACTTACAAGGCTCTGACCCCCTTAAGAGAGAGGACCTTATTATCTAGTCATGAGAGGATCATTTTTTAGGAGCTTATTCCTCTATACCAAAAGCATAGTAATCTCTACAATTGAAAATTAATTCTTTCAGTTGTTTAAAAGAAAAAAATAACTTTACAAAATTTTAGCTGTAAGATGATTATTACTTTAGTTAGTGTACATCAGGCTTTGTCTAAAATTATAATCACGTCAAATTTTCTGAGGAGGCCTCCATATTTTCCATCTTAATTTATTTATGTTACTAAGAGAATTAGGATTATGTTATTTTCTCATGTTTAATGCATAGCTCAGACTGTCATGTGTTACAGCTGGATGAAATAACTTTGGAATCTTTTTAAACATTTTTTTTTAAAGTGAAAAAAGGCGAATTACTGATTTTTTCTTATTCTAAGCACTATACTAGTTGCTTCATATATATTGTTTCATTTAACCCTTCCAAAACCAATGCAAATTAGATATTCTTAATCTCCATTTTACAAGTGAGGAAACTGAAGCTAAATTTATCTACAACCTGCTTGTGAGTTACTGGTGGAAGCAATCCTTTAGATCAGATATTTATAATGATAATTATTATTATTTTGTGTTTTTTTCATTGTCGTATTCCAAATCTTAGAGTAGTATCTGGCAAGTAAACAATGAGCAATTAATTAACATTTGTTATGTGGATAAAATAGTTTTTATGCTCAGTTTATTTTTAATTTCTGTTGTTCCCTGTGTTTGCTGGTAAAGGTGAATATCTAATTATATATTATATGTGTATATAATTGCCATATTTTCAAATTATATTTGAAGCAAATTTATTTTCTCACAATAATAAAACATTAGGAAAGATTTGAAACCATTCTTTAGACTTGCCTATCTCATAAGGTCATTTGGAGGCTGTGGTGTGCTGACCTTCAGGATATATTAAGATAGATCAAAAGTCCCAGTCATACAGCTTGAACCATGATAAAGGAAAACAGTATCATAGTAGGTAAGCATTTTGTCAGGTTATGAGTCATACTCATAATGCAAGACCATTAGCATACTAGAATATCTGTCTACAGGCAACAGAGTATGGACAAGAGCTTCGGATTCAAAAGATGGCAACTGGTGAAAATTAATTCAGGTTCTAAGAATAGAGACTAAAGAACAATCTGTTATAAAAATAATAAATCTAAAAGCAAGTATAGAAAAATAGCTATATCCTGGGGAACAAAATGGAAACAAATGAGCAATATTTCATATGTCCTGGTGAAGCCTTGTAGACAGTAGTTACATTTTCTTGAGTGAAGGTATTGATAAAGTACTCAATGCTTTAAGTCAAGATAAATCTTGCAACTGGGAGAAGACTGAGTCTACAGAACAGGAACTTATTGTGTTTTTTGAAAATAACTAAGTGAGTATTGTCAGAAATAATCTTAGTTAGGACAGCTATTCAGAGACCGTGTTTTATGTGTAGCCTGGGGAAATCCAAGTTGTTCCTAGGCCTCAATTTAGTGTCTCTGAGCTCTATTGAAATACGCAATTGTACAAAATGTATGTGTCCCAGCTCTCAGGGAACTTATTGCCTTGTGTGAGAGATAGACATTAATAAAAATAGCATCATAATTACAAATGTATTACATAAGGCTTACAGTCCAAGATAAGTGCTCTGAAGCAAAGCAACAGGCTTATGGGAATGTCTAGGAAAGTCCATGATCTATACTTGGTGTATGGGGAGGTTTTCCTCAGAAAACAGAAGTTCAGTTAATACTGAAGCCATGGGTGACCATATTACTTGGGGTGTGTAGAGAGTAACAAGAAAACAAAACAAGACGGAATTTAGTCCTGAAGAATGCCATCATTTTTGTTAGAAAATAAGCAGCAGACAGACAGGTAGATATAGCACAGGAGAGAATCTCTCCATGCAAGTCAGGAAAGATAATATTTTTTAAAAGTTCTGCTCCTGTGAATTTTCCACTAGCGTTGTTCTCAGCGTAGAAAGGGAGTGGTGATTCTACCCTCTGGAGAAGAAATATGGCCATATCTTGAAGCAGAAAAGCCTCCCACAACAAACACTCACCCCAAATGTTAGTGGTGCTAAGCTTGAAACCAAGCACTAGTGTGAATGCAAAGATGGTAGAGTATCTGCAGACTGAATGAGGTGAGAGGAAGTCACAGGGATTTTTTTTTTTTTTTTGAGCTGGAGTGTTGCCTAGGCTGGAGTGTAATGGAGCGATCTTGGCTAACTGTACCTCCGTCTCTTGGGTTCAAGTGATTCTCCTGCCTCAGCCTCCCCAATTGCTGGGATTACAGGCACCCACCACCAGGCCCAGCTAATTTTTGTTTTAGTAGAGCCAGGGTTTTGCCATTTTGGCCAGGCTGGTCTCAAACTCCTGACCTCAGGTGATCCACCCACTTCGGCCTCCCACAGTGCTGGGATTACAGGTGTGAGCCACCTCCTCCAGCCTAGTCACAGGGATTCTATGACCATTGTCTGAGCACTCCTGGGAGTCCTGATACCAAGAGCTGCATATAAAAGAAGCAGTTTATAAGAGTTTGGGTAAGAGAAGGTAAGCCAGAAGTTATTCATAGCGTAAGAGCTGCCACAGTTGGCAGCAGTTATGGGGAACTACCGTTGCCAATAGGAGTGGAGATATAAGGCCTGAGTGTATCCTAAGAAGGACAAAGATACACTGCGGTTACGACACTCGGGAAACACTTTCTTTTGGAGTTGGTGGAGATGAGTATGCTGTCGGACTTAGAACCCATGAATGTTATCCCACCATTTGGTTCATTGACATTTTACAAAATGTTAGAAATCCTTAGATCTACTCACTTACTCCTACTTGAGGTTATCAAATTAAAAAAAAAAAAAGGTTGTTATTAGTCATTCTTGCACTGCTGTAAAGAAACGTCTGAGTAATTTATAGAGAAAAAGGTTTAATTGGCTCATAATTTCACAGGTTGTACAGGAAGCATGGCTGGGGAGGCCGCAGGAAACAGTAAGTCATGGCAGAAGGGGAAGCAAGCACATCGTATGTGGCTGGAGCAGGAGGAAGAGAATGAAGAGGGAGGTGCTGCACACTTTTATTGTGAGAGCTCACTATCATGAGAGCAGCAGGGGGGGAAATATCCCCCCATGATGCAATCACCTCCAAGCGGGCCCCTCCTCCAGCATTGAGGATTACAGTTTGACTTTGCGTTTCCGCGGGGACACAAATAATCCAAACCATATCAGATAAATTGGCGTGAAAGGCCTTGAAATTTCAGAACAAAACTCTAACTTTATTCTAGAATGAGAAAACATTCAAAAGAATGTTCAGTGAATTAATTTATTCTTTACATATTAAGTGCATCCTATGTATTAGATGCTCTAGATATTGGGATTTCACCAATCAACAATCTTGACAATGGCCTTCTCCTCCTCAATCATACATTTCAATTGGGAAGAAAGAGATAGAAAAAAAGGAAATTAACAGGCAAGATAACTTTAGAACATGGTAAGTTCTATGGAAACAATGAAATTGGGAAGTGGTGTCGGGGCAGTCCTTGATCACTTTAGCTTATACACCTCCCCACTCACTTTCTAAATATTTACCTGATTTCACTGCCATCTGGATTAAGACTGAAGTGCTGGAAAAGATCTGATTGTGGGATCCTGTAGTGACAGAGTCTTTCAAATTGTGGCTAGAACAAGGAACAGAAAGAAGTCTCAAGTGCCTGGATTGTGCCTGAGGGATGCGAATAACGTAGTTGTAGTAAGAAATACCACATCGTGGAAGGCTTGAAAGCCATGGAAAGGAGATCGAATTTATTTCTGAAGGCTGAAGAGATAGCCAGAAGGTTTTATGCGAAGGAGTGATATGAACTAAGATATGTTTTAGAAGGCAATTTTGGTCCAGTAGAAGAACAGCGGAAGTTGAATGATAAAACCAGGGTCATGACAGTGGAAATGGAGAAAAATAGAAAGTTCGTGGACTTTGCTATGGAATGCAAAGGAAAAAAGATTTTACATGAAAATTTTGCTTACATGCCATTGTTGGGGCATTTTAATAAATTTTAATAACTTGTGAATTATAGTAAATTTACTAAGATTAATGACTTGGGAAAGAGTCATATTTTGATATGCTAGGTTGTAGCTGCTTAGAAAGCATCCAATAAAGTTACCAAGTCACTATTGCACTACAGCATCTAAATTTCAGGGAATTTTCAGGTATCAAACTGTTGATTTGGTAGTGAATGGTCTATAAAGTAATACAATTACATAAAATATCAGAGAGATACTGCTCCGAGAGAGGATACAGACAGAGTGAATGTGAGGCCAAAATCTGAGCTGTGGATCATTCTAGCATTTAGTAGTCAAAGAGTAAACAATTAGCAGGAGCAGCTAGTAAAGCAGCTGGGAGTCAAAGAGTAAAGCAACTACAAGGGAGACCAAGAAGAAGCAGCCACTGAGGTAGGAGGAGAATCATGAGAGCATATCACATGGAACCAAGGGGCAAAAAAGTGTGCCCAGGGAGAAGCATTAACAGGAAGGAATGCTTCTGTGGGCCTGACTTCCTCAGGACAGGAGAGTGGAAATAGATATTGAGAGGAGGCAGGTTATGGATTTTCTTTTTGAGACGGAGTCTCTCACTCTGTTGCCCAGGCTGGAGTGCAGTGGCGCAATCCCACCTCACTGTAACTGTCAACTATTGGGTTCAAGCAATTCTTCTGCCTCAGCGTCCTGAGTAGCTGAGGTTACAGGTGCTCACCACTACACCTGGCTAATTTTTGTATTTTTGGTAGAGACGGGACTTCACCATGTTGGTCAGGCTGGTCTCGCCGTCCTGACCTCTTGATCCACCTGACGCGTCCTCCCAAAGTGCTGGGATTACAGATGTGAGCAACCACGCCTGGCCAGGTTATGGATTTTTTTTTTAAGACTGACTATTATGGACTTACAGAGACTACTCCAGTCCAGCATGGATTGAAGAGACTAAAGAAAGAAAGTATTATCAGCAAATGCTCGCAGCCTATGAGGAGTTTTACTATAAAGGGAAACAAAGAAAATGAATGAAATCTACAGTGAAATCAAAAACTAAGAGAAATTTTTATAACAGTAAAACCATATAAATATGTGTATATACTATACATATAGTGCATATAAACATATATAAATATACATTTATATATTATACATACATTTATGTATATATACATTTATTTATACATATATGATAAATATTTATATATAAATGTGTATATACACATAATATAAATAAACGTAACAATATACAATCGTTACTTGATATTTACATTTGGATATTTGATTAGCTGCTTAAACCTAGCATGCCAAAAGATGACTATTCCATTTTCCTCCCCAAATACATTTCTTTCTATTCTTTTACCTACCTTCATGTCAGTAAACCTAGTAAAAGAACTACCATTCGCTAGCTTTTAAATCTTTTAAATTGTATGTTAAGGAATGTTTTATAATTTTGTTTTACAATCTACCCTCCTTCCTCCTTCCCTTTTAATCTCCTCCATATATACTTAATTTTATGAATTAAATATGTAATTTTCTAAGATATATTAAATATATGTGTGTGTATATTTATGTGTATGTGTATATATATATATATATATATATATATATATATATTACCTTGGATGCGCTATGTGGTTGAAACTTTTCTAGAAAACTGGTAAGATCAATGGCTTAGAAAGTTTCTCTGGAGCTCTGGAGTGGTAAGGTGTGAGTAATTCAGTTGGTGAGCTATAAAATTATATGTTTGAATTAGGGATGAAGGAATTGCTTACAAAATTTTCAAATCCACGGGAGTAGATAATTGAAGAAAGTAGAGAAAAAACAATTTAGAGATGAGGGTGAAATGGAACTACACAACATTTTGCATGGATCATACATGTTTTCTGAAGTTATTAGTCATGACGGCAAAAGTGGTGAAATGGAATCTTGTTATACAAAAAAAGAAGTAATCAGTTGATTGGTAGCTAAAGTAATGACTAAAAGTAGCAGATTGAGCTTCAACTATATCTATAGTGTTTGGCAAATGGAGGATCGGAAATATTTAAGGCATATCTGTTATTTCATATTTAATACTTAGGTGTATTGCTTAATTTGTTAGTATCAATGCAGCATTAAAATTCTCATTCATGTGGCCCTTTTTAAATGGATATTTTAAGTAAATATTGACAGAAAAAAATTAAGAACAATATCGCCAACAGTAGCTTAGAAGTTTGTGAAAACGGAGAAGAGGTTACTTTAAATTTTTGGTAAAATATTGCTTTTGAACACATACTACCTCATAAGACCATACCATTCTTGATAAAATACAAATGCTTTCATCATTGTTGGAGCAAATGAAGTGACAAATTACTGAGGTTTGATCTATCTGGAATTGTTTTGGAAATTTATCTCTAAGGCTAAATAGTGTGGCACCATAATTATTGAGTTTAGATGAGGGAAAGGAAGCAAGGACACCGTTGAATAAATGAAATGTCAAAGCAGGGTTGAAGGCAATAGTCATGCCTAGCATGGAGGAAATCCTTAATGACACTTTTTACAGAGTTCAAAAAAATCATTGCAATTCCCTTTAACTGACATGAATAAGAGTAATCTGTCAGCAAGAACACTTAAGGCTAGCCAACTAAATTGGTTTGAGGCATCCTGCAGGAAACCAAATCTAATATAATCAATAATACTGACACACCAAAGAGAGGTACGTAGGAGCAATTTTAAAAAAGAGGAATAATATAAATTTTAAAATGTCAGATTATTTTCCCTTTTAAGCTCCTGAGAACTAAAATTTAAAGTAACATTTATGTAGTTTAATGTTTTCTCCAGTTACAGCAAAACCACTATTTTACTGTTGTTTCCATTTGAGAGATAAATGGCTTAACATTTAATTATACATATATGCATTCCTGAATATATGTGTGTGTATATACATGTATTTCTCAACAGAGATACATGTGTGTGTCTTTGTATGTATACATGTAATATAGTATAACATACATTATTATGTACATAATACCTACTATATATGCAATAATATATATTATTAATACATAGTATAATTATAATATAGCATACCGTTTTACTCTGATAAATGAGAATATTCCATCATGGCTTTTTCTTTTTATTTCACATTATGTTTTGCTTTTTTTACTTTAAATTCTGTTTTTCTTTCTGCTGCGTAGTTATATTTTAATCCCACCTAAAAACATTGGCTAATCAGAACTTCAGTAATTACCAAGCATAAAAAATTCTTCTTATCTTTTACCGACTCAGCTGCTTTCAGCAACCTCACCTCAAACTTACAAATGTCTCTAATTGGGCTATTTGCCCAACATTTTCACATTTTAATTTTATAATTGTCCTTGAAGAAATTGTTCTGAGATCCCACCAATAGGAGTAATTATAGCTCCATTATGCCGCTTACTTAACTCAGGAGATATTTAAGCTTTGATCAATGTATTCATTACACTTATTGATTGATAATGATAATGCATTACTTGCCGACTTTCCTGCCTCCCTCATTAATTGTCTTGCCACAGTCCAGAAATATAGTTGCTAGGCATTTGACATGCATTTTGCCAGAATATTTTACTTTGTTTTTACACTTACTTGGTACTTCATTGTTCACTTCTATTATTACAAACCCATTTTCTTATTTATCATAGCTTTCTGGCCCTACTCATAGGGATCCAGGCAGCATTCACCATTCTTATGTCCCTCGCCCACACCTTAGCTATGCTCCTCTAAACTTACTTTTTCCAGAATGTTATAAAAAATAACTCAACATAATTTATCTATAATTACTCCAGGATTTATGATTTATTTAGATTTTATTTTTAAAGTGTTAACTAAAACCTTAAATATGTTAAGCCCTGTGGATATTACTATCTGTATCTGTATTTGAACAAGGTTGATTTAAATACACTATCGTTTTATTTTTTTGAGATGGAATTTGGCTCTTGTTGCCCAGGCTGGAGTGCAATGCCACAATCTAGGCTCACTGCAACCTCCACCTCCTAGGTTCAAGTGATTCTCCTGCCTCAGCCTCCTGAGTAGCTGGGATTACAGGCATGTGCCACCATGGCCAGCTAATTTTGTATTTTTAGTAAAAACAGAGTTTCTCCATCTTGGTCAGGCTGATTTCCAACTTCTGACCTCATGTAATCAGTCCGCCTCGGCCTCCCCAAGTCCTGCAATTAGATGTGTGAGCCACCGTGCCCAGCCACTATTACTTCTTAATAATGTAACAATACAATTTGAGAAAGTGGTAGAATTCAAGATATTCATTAGTGTACAAATGTGTTTTAATTGCATCTTTTGGCAAGTAATACATTATTTTTGTTTAATCATTTTACTTCATTATTTAAACTACCTTAAATTATTTTCTAGATCTAGACAGAGCAGCTTATATTTATTTGTGACTCAAAATATGAATAACAATGCTGGGTATTCTTTTCACCAGAAGAATAGGACTCAACCTTTTGTAGACACTTCAAATAATGCTTTCCCTCATGAAAAAAAATTGCTTAATGTGTGACATTTTCCTTATCTGCCCACTTTTTGGTCATGTTAGTAATAACGCTTATCATTTAATGCCCCTTCCAAGTTTATGAAGTTCCCAGTACATTGTCTTTACTGTGAATATTTTATCCTGCTTTGCATGTTTATGTAATATTTTAACTCCATATTCCAATTTTGTCACTAGGGACTAGATCTCTATTCCCAGAACCTAGCATATGGAAGGTTTTTTTAATGGAGTTGCTCCTCAACTTCTAATGAGGTCATGTCATGATAAACTCATCAAAAGTTAAAAAACCATTTAACACTCTGCCTGCCTTTAACATGCTCAGAATGCTCACAATAGCCCATAGTTGAACAACATCGCCTAGAACAAAGCCTATTTTATAATAACGTGTTGAATATCTCATATAATTTATTGAATACTGCAGGGAAAGTGAAAAACAGAATGGTTGTTTGGATCCAGGAAGAATGGTTTCTATTGAACATGTATCCCTTTTGCACCACCACAAAGTCAAAACATTTTAAGTTAAAATATTCTAAGTCAGGGGTCATCTGTATATGTTGATTTGTAAATATATATGAAAAGGGAAAGTAAAGAGGTGACTCAATTTATAATATACTCATTTTATAAATTGCATATGCATTAAAGACATATCAAAAGTTAAAGGGGCATAGCTATAACAAATATCAACAAAGGCAGTCATAACTGTTATTTGGTGAAAATGTTTCCTTAACCCATCTGCAGGACTGCATTATTACCTTTTGTTTTATCTCATTTTGTGATTTTAATATTTTTCTCAATTATAGTTCATTATTCCAATGTTTAATCACATTGTTGCCTAAGAAAGTGGTATTCTTTTTTTCTTTACATATGCTTTCTTTTCTTTATCTCACAGCTTCTTCAAGCAAACTCTCAATAGCACCTTCTTAGCATAAGTGTTGGCTTTTCTTATTGCCTACCTTGTAATTGGAGTTTTAAAATAGAAAGGGATTTAGTTGGTAGACAAAAATTGAGCAAAGATAAATTTTAAAAAATGTAAAAAACACTGACTGAAATAAATTTTATGTTTCTAAATTTTAAAAATATTTTTATCTATGTTTAACATAAAACAATATAAGCATACAGAATAGTTTATAAATATAATCAATGCAAATATATTATGTAGAAGAGAAATTGACACATCCAGAAATACTATTTTTAAAATTGAAAATAAAAATAGTGTTCTATGATGCTTAAATCATGATACATTAGAAATAAAAAATTTAACTTCCAAAAAGTTCTATTAGATTATGTAGAAATATATTAGTTTCAACCTAACTTGCAGAATCAGAGAACTAGATTGCTATAAAATGGGTGGACTCTTTTGAGTGCCATTGGATTCATAGTTGCAATATGTAAATTATAAGTAAAAAAATCTTGATTATTTCCTGTTATTTTACAAAATATTAACCCTTGTGATCTCCCTCAGATTACCTCACAGGCCCAAACAATTTAGAAAATAAATTCTATCCATCCTGATTCAATGCAGTTTTTTCATACTGAGCCACTTGGAAGGCATTGGATTATTTTCATGCAAGACCTTGGAATATATCTGAATATAGGGAGGTAGAGAGGATAGGAAGAGAAAATGTTGAAAATATTTAAATGCATTTAAAAATAAGTTGATTAAAAATCTGTTTACTCACATGCTGTTACACACATCCCAAGGGCTATTTGCTTATTCATGCGTAGTTTCAGTGTAAAAACAGTTAACATTTTCACTGACTGTGATCTAAATTAAAATAATGTCTCAAAATAATTCATGAGTTAGCAGTGGAAATGAAAGTAGTACTTCAAGTGTACTTCCATTTGGACAGCTGTTAATCTATACTGTGTTGAAAACAATTTAGCATTTTACCCTGCTTTGCTGTACTATTTTAAATCATTTCTAAAGAAATGTTTTCATTTTGAAGATTTCTAGATTAATCTCTGCATTTTCACAACACCTTCCATTGTTTAATTATTATTATTATTATTTTGAGAGGAAGTTTCATTCTTGTTGCCCAGGCTGGAGTGCAGTGTCACCATGTCAGCTCACCACAACCTCCACCTCCTGGGTTCAAGTGATTCTCCTACCTCAGCCTCCCAAGTAGCTGGGTTTACAGGTGCACCACCACACCAGGTTAATTTTGTATTTTTAGTAGAAACGTGGTTTCCCCATGTTGGTCAGTCTGGTCTCAAACTCCCAATCTCAAGTGATCCACCTGCCTCGGGCTCCCAAAGTGCTGGGATTACAGGTATGAGCCACTGCTCCAGGCCTTCCATTGTTTATGAATAGCTTCCAAGACTAACGTTTTTAAATAGAGACAAAGGCTGATACTAATAAATCAATAATTCTACATAACAGTTGTCAGAAATAGCTTTTACCTAATATAATGCTTGCTAAGTTGTAAAACCTGCTTCATGAGTGATGGTAAGCTGAGAATGAAAGTCAACCATTATTTACAGAAATCGTTGAAGATGACATGGTACCTTCCATTTTTAGTACATATGCTGATTTAACATATTACTGCATTTTTAGGAGTCATATATTATTATTACATTAGCATGAAACAATGTTTTATTTTACTGCCTCATCTATCTAATCAAATTATGTAATTGATTTATTAAATGATACTGACAGATAATATAAAATAAATAAAATATCCCAGTAAACTTTTCTAAGGTAAGGAAAAACTTCATCCACTGGTAATAAAATTAGAAATTTATGCTTTGTTACTAATAAAACTGGTTATATTTTTAACCTTAAAATTGTATGTTGGTGTTTATACTTTTTCTATTTTGTCCCATATATAATATTAAATGCCATTTCTAAACAGAAAATAGTAATTTGTATAAGTCTTAATATTTGGAATAATTTTCCTGATTCTGCCCACCTACAGTTTTTTGCATATTTGCAATCATAGTGTAATATGTATTTTGCATTCTTTTCTGCTAAATATATGCCTTATGTATATTGTGGTTGACAGAATCTTGTTCCCCATGATTTTTGTCCCCTGTGTTATGTCTGCGAATATGCTACATTACCTGACAAAAGAAATGCTACAAATGTAATTGTGGTTATTAAACAGCAGACTTACAAAATAGGAAGATTATCTTAATATCCTGGTGTGCTCAGTGGAATCACCTGATCATTAAACAAAGAAGAGAAAATCGGTGAGATTTGAAGCAAGAGAGAGATTTGATGTTCCTGAAACCATTTCCTACCTTTAGATTGCCTTCTTTATAATACTAGTGTCCATGTTACACACCAGTTTAATAATCTGAATTTTGAATTGTAGAGAGAAAATGTAGAAGGTATGAGAGGGAATACACTCTACCCAAAACTGTTGTGTCTGAATGAAGACCCAGAGCCCCAGGTGAGAGCAGCATCCTTGGCCAATAATTGATTTTAGTCCAGTGAGACCCTTAGTAGAGAATCCAGCCACAAAAATCTGGACTTCTTCTATAAAGAAAATGTGACATTATAAATGGTTTTGTTGTGGTGACGTTATAAATGGTTTTGTTGTAAGCTACTAAATTTGTGGCACTTTGTCACTCAGCAATAGGAAACTAATACATATGTTTTGTTCCCAGTTCTTCATTAAGATTCAATATTCAGATTATTAAATTGGTGTGTAACATGAACACCAGCATTATAAAGAATGCAGTCTAAAAGGTAGGAAATGGTTTCTACCCTTAAGAAACCCACAATAGAACCAGAAAGGCAAACAGCCACACAAAAAAAGTGAAAATATTTTTATTTTTGTCACAGACAGAAGTGTTTGGGAGGTGTGTCAGAAGCAAGAGACACTGCTATGGAGCTGTTTGCTGGAACTAACAGCTACAGGAAGAATTTGTAATGTAAGTCCCTGTCATCTAAGTGATGTTCAACATTATCTCATTAACTTTATTTCCATTAACATTTCTGTAGTTGAATGGCTGGAAATGAGAAGAAACTTTAGATAAAGTATTATGTTAGATATGCCATAAGATCAGACAGGAAACCCTATAAAGGATAGGGTGGAGATGAACATAACTAAAATAATTTGTGTACTTAGAAGGATTTCTGTAATTTCAGCAAGTGCAAAAGATTGACTCCTAAGTTTGCATATCATATTTTTGGATATGACAATTTAGGAAGCAATGTTAGGATGGCTTGTGCAGTATAAGATATGATATCCAGGATACAGGAAGGGTAAAAGCCAAGATTTACTCCAGGATTTCTACTTTGGCCACTGGGGAGAAAATATATAATTAAAAGAAATAACATAGTTTAACAAGTCAATAACTGAGCAGAAGAGGGACTATAAGGGCTTATTTTAAAAATTATGATATATTTTGTTATGAATAAATGAAGCTATAACTCCAATTTTCTTTACAGTGAGTAAGTCTATTACCTCAACTAATACCATACATGGTTGTTAGTTTTGACATTTCAATGTCATCTAGAACTCCAACTTGAAGAACAATTTAAATGCATATGCTACTTAGCTTCATTTAGTCATTCCACAATATATAGATATTTCAAAACATAATATTTTACAGGATAAATATATATGACTTTTATTTGTTAATTTAGAAAAATAAGAAGAAATAAACCAGGATGACAAAAATTATATGTTTCTATTTATATGAGGTACCTAGAATAGACACATTCATAGAGATAGAAGGCAAAATAGAAGTTACCAGGGACACAGGAGGGGAAAGAAAAAATTATTTTTTAGTGGGCAGAGTTTATGTTTGGAATAACAAAAACATTTATGGCATAATAGTGGTGATGACTACACAGCATTGTGAATATATTTAACGCCACTGAATTATACATTTACAAATGATTAAAATCATAAACATTATGCATATTCGATCACAAGAAAAAACAGGAAAAAAAGAGTAGCTTAAAACACAAGGGAGAAGTGTGATTCTCCACAACATGTTTAAGAAATGTCATAAAATTCTCAATGCTACAGAAAAGCAAAGTGAGATGAAAATTGATAAAAGATGACTTGATTTGAGGAGTTGTAAATCAATAGTAATGTTAGATACAGTGTTTAGTAAAGAAGACTTTTCTAACCAATTGTGGAGGTAGAAGCCACAGTGAAAGAATAAAGCAGTGAGGAAGTGCAAATTACATGGGTTGGCCGCTCCCTCATGGCATTCAAAATCGACGGGAGAAGCGTGCCAGGGAGTACAGTGTCAATGGAACTTTTGGTTATTGCTTTTGTTGTCACAGTATATTATCTTAGTTTAGAGAAGAAAATATTATGCAGTTTGGAGAAGAAGATATGAAGTTTTAGATGAAAAAATGGGCAGTATATATAAAAAGGTTTAAAGTTTAACTATGGAGGACATACATTTATAGACTAATGCCCTGGATAGCAGAATCTAAACTTATAATTTGCACATTACAGATTATCAATACCCCTGAGAATGCCTTTCTCTCAATAGGAATCAAGCTGAAATTTTACTTTAGCGATAACAGGAGAAACTACAGAAAAGAGGAAAAAAGAAGATAGCAGGTAAACATACCTGGCAGTTTGTTATAGAATCTAGGGAAGTTGAGTAGGTTCATACTTACTGATACCAATTTTCCAGCAAAGTACAAGTTAATGGAATCAGCTGGGAATAAAGAGACAGAAATTTCAGCCTTCTGTAAAAGCTTTAATATGTCCTATTTATTCCATTATGTGGCAGTGCTTTATATGTAATTATACTTCTTACTTGATGAGAGATAAGAGAACTTAAACCAAGGCAGTGCTAGTTGCAATACAACCCAATATAATCACATAATGTTTCTTTCTAGCTCTAGTTCATCCAGCCTTTGATTAATTTTTTATTGTATAGCTTAATTGTGCCTGGTTTTATTTTTATTTTATTTTACAATGTCGCTCTTAGATATTGTGCCTGTTTTTAAAATATTTGGCTTCCCCAAAACCCAGGAAACATTGTGCTGAGACATTAGAGATGGCAGACTTCAGAGGCAAAGGGATTCTTGAGTCTATTTTCTAAATATTATTAATAACATGATTTTTACCAAACTGAAAGTGATAAATAAGAGCCAACTTCTGGGTTACAGCATTGAAAACAATGTGTTATAATTATTAATTATAATAATTATAACAATGTGCTATTAATTGAGCTAGATACTATTGATGGAGGTGATCTGAGGTCACTTTGGGATATGTTGAATTGAATATGTCTGCAGAAGATACAAGTTGAGATAGCAATTTAATTAGAGTTATAATGCAGATCTGGAGTTTGGGAAACAATCTACAGCTATGCGTCATTCTTTATTTGACGATTGAAAACAAGGCAGTTTGGTATTGTCTAAGAAGAACAAGCATTGCTTTTTAAATAAAGCAAGAAGAGAGAATCTAGTGAGAAGGAGGAAAAGAAATGAACCATTAGAAAAGATAAAGGAAGACTAGTCTTAGATGTTGGATTATAATCAGCATTTTCTGAGTATTTTATGCAACAAAATATTTACATAAATTAGATTTGTTTTGTTCTTACCATAATGCTTTTAGGATGCTATTTATACCTCCTTTGTGCTAAACAGGAAACTAGACCTCAGAGAGGTTAAATAACTTGTACATAATTATTAACATAGAACCTGGCTGGGTTGAAAGTCAGACGTATCTGGATCGCAAGCTGTCTATTGTCCTGTAACACCACTCTGTATCTGGGAGATAACTTCAAACCCAAACAACCTTTCAGGTGGTTTATATAACACCAACTTGGGGATTCCAAGGCCATTGAGTATGAGAGAATTTGTGAGTGAGTTTTCTGCTAGCAGCTTGCCTCCATTCACTCTCTTAAGCCTGCTAGGGAGCTGGTTATCCTTTTTGCTCTCCTGGTTTTCCTAATCATCTAGAAAGTCCTTGCTCTATTTCCTCTTACCCTTTGTTATAAGACACTTTCTGATTCTCCCACTCCAGGCAGAAGCAAAAAGGAAAAAGATCTCCTTTATGTTAGGTGTCTGCTCATCAGCAGAACAAATTCCCAAGACTCTCCGTTCTAATCAGAAGGAAGTAATTTTCCCTTCTCACCTGATTCTCCAACTTGGCTCTTGAAGCTGACGGCTCTCCAACCCCTCCCTCCAGGTACTCAGTTGCAATTTTCGGTTCCTGCTAAGGTTCGCTCCTTAAACACTTTACCACTTACTCTCGGCTACTTCTACCCATCTTCCCACTCATTTAAAGTTCTACCATAAATTTAACCAAATTTCAGTGAAAAATAAAGCTAACACATACTTAAACAACCACTATATGATCTTAAGATCCTTCTGTATTTATTTGACTAGATATTAAGTGCCTTATGACATAAACATTAAAGTCATCACTATCAGCATGACCCCTATTATTTGCTATGTGCTAGACACTGTGTTAAATATACTTCTCAGGCATCTTTTCATTTAGTTAGGAGTATTTACATCATCACTCTTTATATAAATATAAATATATAATATATATTTACATTATATAGAGTTATTTATTTAAAACTGGTATATATACATATATCCATATTATACATACATATGTGTGTGTGTGTTTATATATATATATACATATATATATATATATGGTGTGTGTATATATGTACAAAAACCAGTGGAAAAGAATAGTCTTAGATATTGGACTATAGTTGGCATTTTCTGAATATTTTAAGTGGCAAATATTGTATATATAATATATAAATATTTTATATATGGAGTTTAGTTCATGGGATTTCATATATGTGGGATTTACATTTGTCAATCTAGTTTAACAATTTGTTGTCAGTTAGGTGTTATCATCATACTACAGAAAAGAAAATAGTGTTTCAAAGTTATACTACCTCTCCAGGGCAGAATCAGTTTTTAAAAGGTTTGAATTTTTTAAGTTCTAAGCATACTTAAAAAGCTAAGACCCAAGTAAACTTGAACTGCCAAAAATATTCAATAAACATATTAAATTTATTTATAAACTAGGAAAGTTCATCACACATATAAATACAAAACATACATACCTGTACAAAGTAATAGCAAGTTTCAATTCTCTAAAAATTAAGCATAGATGAGATACTTATGAAACATAACCTTTTTTTCTAAATGAATGCTTTACTTGTAAAGGTAGCCACAAGCCAGGAAGTAGTCTAGAGGCTACAACTCAGTGGTGATGGAAACATATTTTGTTTAAAGTAAGCATCTGGTACTAAAAATGTACTTTTGAACAGTTGTTCAAAGTGAGTCAGCACCGCAGATCACCTTGTCAGTACTCTGACAGGAAGGCTCATGTTTAAAGGTTAGTTCCAACTGTTTCCTTAATTTATAGTGTAAGAATTCTGCAGCCACCTGTCTAAGGGAAGCAACCATGCAGAGTTTATTGGTTCCCCAAGCACTTTTGTCACCCGTCTTGTTAGACCTCTTATACCAATCAGAATTTTTGTGTACAATCTAAGCTGTTTTAATCACCTGTTTTTCTTTTTCCCAATATTTGTGTCAGATAATTTTACATAAATCTGAGTGGAAAAACAAACAAAGAAAAAACAACCCCAAAACAGAAAAGCCAATACATCTAGCTTGGCTAATGTTCCAATTATGAGTCTATGGCAAACACCTGCCTTCTTAGAAAACCTAAACACCTAAAAGCTTTCCTCAGAAATAAGTTTTTTCTGATGTCTTGTATGCAACATTCCTACTGACTTAGCAACCATATTTTGAATGCCATTAATAATCGCAGACCCTAACTGTAACCTCATTCTCTTCTCATTACATAGTATTTATCAGACATCATTTCCTTTGATGCACCCCTCCGTGTTTTGCCAGTTTCTAGCAATGTTAACAAGGTCTACTAACACTCTACCTAGCTACAGCTCTGATTTCAGCAATAAAACATGGGCCCAGTTATATTCCACAGAGTTATTTGGGAAAAATCAGAATACATGTAGAACTTCATAGTGAAGTAAGTAAGTCATACAAAGTTTTATGTTCTTTCCTTTCTTCATCTTTGCTTTTCCAATCATTCATTACTAAATATGTAATAACTCTCAAGGGGGAACTAATAGGAGTTAACAACGTAGTCTCATCCATATGTTTACTTATAGGTCACAAGTTGATCACTTATCTCTGATTTATTTTTCTTCATTCTCTAGTAATGCAATATGTTTCTACTCTTTCTCAGTTGTAAGAGTCTTAGAGTTAGGTACAATGTAGTGGTATTCCATAAAAATATACATTATATTATTGTAGATGGGTTTCATTGTTTTTTTTTTTTTCTTTGTTCTGTTGCTTGCTTGGTTTATCTTGTTTTTGAAAACTAAGATTGTTACAAAGTAGAAAACATCACAGGATAAAATGCTGAGTTTTAGGATCTGGGGAAAACAGGGAAGGAATATATTTCAGTGTTTCTGAGTTATTGAAGATAATCTTTTTTTCTCATGGAAAGCATCCTTAACTTGTATGGCATACGCCTTCATCTCCTATTATTTAAAGTATCCAATGGTAAGATTAGATGGAAGAGAGGTGGAGAGAGTCATTAATCACACTTCTCTTTAAAACTGAATGTTTAATTTACTCTATTTTACACTTTCAAAGCAGGAAATACTTTTTTATATAGGCAAGTGGGGCACCTTTCTACAAAGGCTTCAAAATAGTAAAAAGAAACACACACATATGACATATATGATATATATAACATATGTGATATGTATATGATATACATGATATATAATATGACATGTATGATATATATAATGACATACATATGTTAAATATTTCTCATTCGTATGGACTGTCAATGTATTTTACATGAAAACACTTTTAACAGTACTCATGGATAGGTTAACTGAAGTCAAAGACATTAAATGCTCTGTTTAAGGCAGTGGAGACATACAGGATCCTCTTCTGAATACTTGATGGCATCGTTATGTTACTTCTTGAACTAGTGCCTACTGAGTGTGCGAGGAGTGAATTAAGTGGGGAGAATAACATGTATAACTTCCATGTTAGTTGATTGATTGAGGTTTGTATCTACACAGCTCATGTAACTGTAATATTTCTATCTATAAACTGAGACAAATTATGCCTATCAAAAACAATCATTCAGAAGATCAAATTTGCTTTTATTGATGTAGAATACTTCAAGATATTTACATTAAATTGCTTTTTAACTTTTTTGTGTCTTATTAATATTAAACCATAATATTCTAGCAGTAAATAAGCTCAATTTGCCTCCTAAAGTATATTAGTAAGAGAATGATTTTGGAACCAATTCTAATTTGCTTCTGAAGGGGCTTATATTATTTTTAAAAAGATTAAGAGTTCAGATTCCTGTCAGACACATACAAGCATGAATAATAGCATAATAACTAGTACATCAAATGTGTGTAATAAATATACGCTTAAAAAAGCAAATAAACATTTTTAAAAATGCATCTTTAAAGCCACGCGTCCCCAGGGTGAGCAAATTGAAAGCCAGAAAGAGAACAGAAAAGGGAAAGAGTGGAAGGAAGCTGTATTTTAATTAATTGCAAGTTAATTTCTAGGGGCCATGCTATGCATTCCAGATATTTGAATCTAATTTAATTGTTTGTTTATGTTTTAATTAAAATAGCTGTAGCACTGTCAATGGAAGCTAAGGTTTATCTCATTTAAACAGTTGTTCAGGGATTCACAGTTGCTGGACAGGGCTAGAAGCATAAGATGGTGCTCATAAGATCTATGTAAGTTTCTTTGCTTCACTTTTATGTTATGCAAAACCCTCTTCCAGAAGGATAGCTAATGACTCCGGAAGGGTCTGCTCTATGGCTTCAAGTTTTTCCTGGTAATGTAGCTGAGTCTATTCAACACAACAAATATTTAGGTAAGTGTCTAGTTGTGCTTATGTGGGTTGCATGACGTCAGTGAAGAAAGCAGACAACTCTTTCTTTTCTACATTGTAATGGAGAGACACAGAAATCAATAATAAACCTACTAAATAAGAAAATTATATCGTATAAAAGAAGGTGATAAGTGCTGAGTAAATATATAAAATAGTGTGAAAAAAAGAGATAAGAAGTGCTATTGGTGGGCTGCAATTTTAACAGTGTGTTCAAGGTAGGTGGGCCTCACTGTTAAAGTGACTTTTGAACAAGGAACTAAAAGAATGTTAAAAGTTAACCATGGAAGTACCCTAGATAGGAAACGGGAGGGAAGGCACTCTGGGTGGAAGGAACAGCCAATGCAAAAACACATATTGGCAGGGTATTGTCTGGTCTGTTCCAAACATATTGAGAAAGTCTGTGGCCACTGAAATAGAGAAAGTGAGGGGAATAAGAGTAGATGACAAATCAGAGAGGCAATTGAGAAGGTGGGGGTGTATGTCATTAGGATCCGTGGGCAGGCTGTCATAAGCACTTCCTCCAAATTCATGGGGAAGCTTTAGAGTTCTAAGGGTGGAAGTGACATAACTCACCTTGAGTTTTAAGAGCTTAGCTTTGACTTTGCAAAGAATAGACAGAGGGAATGATGTAACCTGAAAAACTGATGATATATAACTTGGGTAGAAATAACAGTGGCTCTGCTGGGCGTGGTGGCTCATGCCGATAATCCCAGCACTTTGGGAGCCCAGGACGAGTGGATTGCTTGAGCTTAGGAGTTTGAGACCAGCCTGGGCAGCATGGTGAGACAGACCTTGTCTTTACAAAAAATATAAAAATTAGCCGGATGTGGTAGCGTGTACCTGTAGTCCCAGCTACTTAAGAAGCTGAGGTGGGAGGATCGCTTGAGTTAGGGAGGTGAAAGTTGCAGTGAGTCGTGATAATGCCACTACACTTTCCAGACCAGGTGACAGGTCACACACACACACACACACACACACACACACACACACACACACACAC
>NW_022436970.1:11183426-11299191 GCF_009761245.1 Sapajus apella | reverse complement strand
CACACACACACACACACACACACACACACACACACACACACACACACAAAGAAAATTGAAGTAATGGTGGCTCAGACTAAGGTACCAGAAATTGCGATGGAGAAAAGTAATAGGCTGTAAATCCATGTTGGATTTCAAACCAACAGTATTTTTGGTGAGCTAGCATAGTCTGAGAACCAAAGAAGAATCAAGAATGAGTCCAAGATTTTTGTTCTGAACTACCAGAAGATTGAGAATGCCATCAACTAAGACAAGTAAGAAGGCTACAGATAGAGCACGTTTATAGGGGAAAGCTTAGAAGTTTAATTTTGAAAGTATTCTAAATATTTAAGAGGAGAAGTCAAGTAAGTGTTTCTGAATGCATGTGAATCTGGGGTAGAGATAGAACTTTTGGTGTTGTGAGGATTTAAGTGTTGTTTAAAGTAATTATCCTGATTACAACTGATAACATATAAATTAAAAGGATCATTAGCAGCTAGTATGAGCCACTATATGTCAGTAAATTGGAAAATCTAGAAAAAATAGTTAAATTCCTAGGCGTATAAAACCTGCCAAGGTTGAACTATGAAGAAATCCAAAACTGGAACAGACCAATAACAAGTAAAAAGACTGAAGTCTTAATAAAAAGTCTCCTAGCAAAAAAAACCCAGGTTATGATGCCTTCACTGGTGAATTTTACCAAACACTTAAAATAGAACTAATACCAACCTACTCAAATGACTCCAAATATAGAAGAGGAGGGAATCCTCCCAAAATTATTCTATGAGGCCATATTACTCTAATACCAAAATCAGAAAAATACACAACAAATAAAGGAAAACTACCAACCAGTATTCCTTATGAACATTGATGCAAAAATCCTCAACAAAATACTAACAAATTGAATTAAACTACGCATTAAAAAGATCATTCATCCTGATCAAGTGGGATTCATCCCAGGGATACAAGGATAGTTTAATATACACATATCAATCAGTGTGATACGTATCAAGAGAATGAAGAATAAAAATCATATAATCATTTCAATTGATGCTGAAAAAATATTTGATAAAATTCAACATCTCTTCATTATAAAACCCCTCAAAAAGCTAGATATATAAGGAATATACATCGACACAATAAAAGCCATATATGACAGAACCACCACTAGCATCATACTGAATGTGGAAAAGAACTGAAAGCCTATCCCATAAGACCTGGAACATGACAAGAATGCCCACTGTCACCACTGTTATTCAACATATTCCTGGAAGTTCTATCTAGAGCAATAAGAAAAAAGAAAGAAATAAAGGGAATCCGAATTGAAAAGAAGGAAGTCAAATTATCCTTGTTTGCAGATGACATAATCTTATAGTTGGAGAAAACTAAAGACTTAATCAAAAGGTATTAGAACTGATAAATACATTTAATAAAGTTACAGGATACAAAATTGACATACAAAAATTAATAGTATCTTTATATGCCAGCAATAAACAATATGAAAAACAAATCAATACAGTAATCCCATTTACAATTGCTACAAAGAAAATGAAATATATAGGAGTTAACCAAAGAAGTAAAATAGCTCTACAATTAAACGTTAATGGGGGAAATTGAAGAGAACACAAAAATGTGGAAAGATATTCCATGTTCACAGATTGGAAGAATCGGTATTGTTCAAATGTCCATAGTATTCTAAGATTCAATAAAATACCTCTCAAAATACCAATGACATTCTTCACAGAAATAGAAAAACAATCATATTTTCAGTCTTTTCTTTTCTTTTGTTTATTTTATTTTATTTTATTTTATTTTATTTTACAAAGACTCATAACAGCCAAAGCCATTCTGAACAAAAAGAAGAAAACTGGAGGAATCACATGACCCAATTTCAAATCATAGTATCCGAAGCATGTTACTGGCATAAAAATAGACACATAGACAAATGGAATAATATAGAGAACTCATAAACAAATCCGTAAATCTGAAATGAACTCATTTTTGACAAAGGTGTCAAGAACATATAGTGGAAAAGGACAATCTCTTTGATAAATGGTGATGGGAAAACTGAATATCCATGTGAAGAAGAATGAAACTGGACCTGTATGTCTCCTCATATAGAAAACTCTAACCAAAAATGGATGAAGGACTTAAATACAAGACTTCAAACTATGCAATTAATAAGAGAAAACATTCATAAATCTCTCCAAGACATTGGAGTGAGCAAAGATTTCTTGAGTAATACCACACAAGCACAGGCAGTCAAAGCAAAATGGACAAATAGGATCACGCGGAGTTTAAAACCTTCTTCACAGCAAAGGAAACAAGTAACAAAATGAAGAGACAACCCATAGAATGGGAGAAAATATCTGCAAACTATTCATCTGTGAAGGGATTAATAAGCAGAATATATTAGGAGCTCAAACAATGCAATAGGAAACAATCTAATAATCCAATTAAAAATTGGCGAAAGATCTGAATAGACATTTCTCAATACAAGTCATAAAACTGGCAAACAGGTATGAAAAGGTACTCAATATTATTATCATCAGAGAAATGCAAATTAAAACCACAATGAGATATCATCTCACTTCAGTTAAAATGTTTTTTTCAAAAGACAGGCAGTAACAAATGCCGGCAAGGATTTGGAGAAAAGGGAATCCTCATACACTGTTTGCAGGAATGTAAATGAGCAGAACCACTACTGAGAACAGTTTGGATGTTACTCAAAAAAATAAAAATAGACCTAGTATATAATCTAGCAATCCCACTTCTAGATATGTACTTGAAAGAAAATCAGCCTATTGAAGAGATATCTGCATTCCCATGTTTATGGCTGCGCTATTCACAATAGAGAAGAGTTGGAAACAACCTTTGTGTCCATCGACAGAAAAATGGATAAAGAAAATTAGTACTCCATAAACACAGTGGAGTACTAATCATCCCTAAGAAAGAGTGAGATCCTGTTATTTGCCACAATATAAATGGAAATGGCGGTTATTATGTTAAGTGAATTAAGCCAGGCACAGAAGGACAAACTTCACATGTTCTTACTTATTTATGGGAGATAAACATTAAAACAATTGAACTCATGGAAATAGAGAGTAGAGTGATGGTTACCAGGGTTAGATAGGGCAGTGGTGTGATGGGGAGGAAGTCGGAATGATTAATAGGTACCGCATAATTTTTAGAAAGAATGAAAAAGATTCAGCATTTGGTGGCACAACACAGTGGTTACAGTAAATAATAATTAGCCATAATTTACTATAATTACAACTTACTTGATTTATATAATTTGCTAGTTATTTTAAAGTAACTAAAGTAGTACAATTGGATTATTTGTAACACAAAGGATAAATGCTTGAGGTGATGGATACCCTATTTACCCTGATGTGCTTATTATGCATTGTATGCCTGTATGAAAATATCTCATCTACCCATAAATATGTACACCTACTATGTACCCATAAAAATTAAAAAACAAAATTAAAAAAGCCATAATTATGAACAAGATCATCAGGAGCAATAGGAACTAAAGTTGGGGACTGAGCATCTACATGAACAAGTCTAGGCAAAAAGGAAGATCAAGCAAGGGAGACCAAAGTGTCCTGCAAGGATAGGGAAGAAAGTGGGAGTGACTGACTCTCAAATGCCAGAGACAGGGATGAGAACTGACCATGGGGTTTTGGCACAGGAAGGAAGGCATTGTGCTCTGGCTAAGAGACATTTTGGTGGAGCTGGGAGTGGGAAGGCAACAGCCTTATTAGAGAATGTATGTAGATACCAGGAAGAGGGGAATCCAAGATATTCTTTCAGGAATTTTAGTGAAAATCAGAGTAAACAGAAAAATGTTAAAAAAAAAAGATAAATTTAATTCTAGATTACAGATATCTTCAATGAAACTTTTAAGATTATAGTTTGATTGCACTTTTTCTTGAATGTCCAACTGCATGCATACTAATCTACATCACTGAAATCTTACATAGATATAGAAATTTCTTTTAGCTTACTATTTTAACAAGTTACACAGAAACAGACTCATTCTCTTATATATATACTTGTTTTGATTCCATGATCATAGATAAAATATTTCAAACCACATGCACAATTGATATGCAAAAAGGAATATGCTATACAGAATATATATGTTGTATATACTATGAAATATGTTTAGGAAACAATGTACTGCAATACCTCTAGCTATATTACATTATGAACATATTTCTCTACTTCTTGGGTTTACATTTGCTGAAATTTATACTAAAAACAATTAAATGTAATAGTGGAATTAACTGCTCAAATATTCATACAGGCATCATAGAAAAAATTTTTACTTATTTTAGAAAAAATATACAGGATGGAGGAGTGGGTTATAAAACACATCAACCTAGAATGGGAAAAAAGAATCCAGCTTCATGAAATGTAACTGAAAAGAGCCTATAGATCTTTATGTGATCAATACAGAAGTGATCAACTGGAAGACAGTGTTCAGTTATTTAACATGAGTTTGTGCCCACAAAAAGAGATGGTCATATAGACGAGACACCATGAGATGTTTACAGATCTTGGTTTCCTTTCTGAAAAAAAAAAAAAAAAATTCTCAAATTATCCTTAGGTACTAAAATCCAGGCTTTTATATATCAATGTGCATGCAATGATTTTTATTTATTAATTACAGGGTCTTATTTCCACTGGCTACAAATTTTAAACTATTTACTAGGAAACCTGTCTATGAGGAATTGACTCTAAAACGGGGAAGTTTTATATTAAACCAAGGAAACTAGCTCTGTGGTTCTTGACTGAGATCAAATTCATAAAACTGCTGCTGGAGGAGGGACACCTCGTTTTCACAACTGAATGTATGCCGAGTACAAAAAGGCAGGAGCTGCAGCAGCCTGAGTCATGATTATTTAGGGAGAAGTCTTTTTCACGATTTCAGTGTATGCCCTTAAATATGGATCCCATATACTCCTATCTATTTAGCAACAAATAATTGAAGGTGTGTATTTTAATCTTTCTTCTGGACGGAGGATAACTGGCTAACACATAGTGTCTACTAAGTATTCAGATGTTGCAGGAGCAAAATAATAAAAACCTCAGAATTTAAAGATTTTATATAGATAATTTATACATAATGTGCATCATAAGGGGCAAAGACTTCTGCATTTAAATACCATACAGTTTATCTTACTGACCAACGTGTTGATTCTGCTTACATTCTTTTACTGTTTAGAGTATGGCATATATTTTTTAAATGGTGCTCAACGTTACTAGGTATTTTTAAAATTGGCTATCACATGCAAAGAAAAAAAATACTTTTTTTCTGTTGTTTCCCCTCCAAATAATAGCAATTTAAAAGTATTTTATCTCAACATGAATTCACAAAAGCATAATACAGTGAGAAGCTGAACACATAAGAGTATAAAATTGTTACTAAAACAAAGAGAACGGCTATGTTCATTTACATATCAGAATGAATATTTGCAGTGTGTTGAAATCCAGGTGGCATGTGAGATAAAGAAATACCATGTATCCAACAACTGAGCCTGAACTCTGCTTAGAGAATCAGGCCCTCTGAAGTGAAATTTTATTTCTCTTTTAGGGCCACATCATTATCTGGGCTCCCTGTAGCTCTTCCACTGCAGATGTAGGAAACATTTCAATCTCCGTGTTTTGTTTTCATAGTTATCCCTTGCAAAAGGAAAGCTGACATTTCATATGCTTTTTCTTACACTCATCTGTGTACCAGGTAAAGGAATAAAACTGCTAGTGCCAGCCTTTGCCTTGATCTTCATCAAGTCCATGCAGTGAACCAGGAAGGACTGAGAGTACCTACTATGAGCAAAGCCCATTCTGCCACCATAAGAGCAGTGGCTGGATTCCCTTTTCATAATTTCTCCGATTAGAATTGTCACATAAGCTATGTTAAATGAAATATCTATAGTTTTTACATTGTTAAATATAACTTGGGAGCGCATTTATAGAATAAAGTAATTTCATGTTTTATTTGTTACAAGTGCTTTTAATCTTTTAAAATCATTTTTATGTCGTTGATCAGGAAATGGTTTTAGATGCTTTATGTGGATGTCATGTTCTTAGAAAAAGTTTTTTTCTTTTTTTTTCTCAAGAAATCATGTGGAGAAATGCCAGATGTAGGTGAAATGCCAGATGTAGGTGACAGGGGGATGGAGGCAGCAAACCACATTGCCATGTGTGTACCCATGCAACAATCCTGCATGATCTGCACATGTACCCCAGAACCTAAAGTACAACAAAATATATATATATATATATATATATATATATATATATATAATAACTCTTACTTTTTTTTTTTTTATATGGAATCTCACTCTGTCGCCAGGCTGGAGTGCAGTGGAGCAATCTCTGCTCACTGCCACCTCTGCCTTCTGGGTTCAAGTGATTCTCCTGCCTCAGACTTCCGAGTAGCTGGGACTACAGGCACATACCACCACACCCTGCTATTTTTGTATTTTTAGTAGACAAGGGGTTTCATCATATTGGCCTGGCTGGTCTGGAACTCCTGACCCTGTGATCCACCCACCTTAGCCTCCTACAGTGCTGGGATTGCAGGTGTAAACCACTACGCCCGGCCCAACTCTTGTACTTTTTGAGGAAATGTCTACTAATAAAACAAAGAATTGCAGAATCTCTCTGGTACTATATAAGTATTGAAAGACACAGTGAAAATGTTTCAACTGGTATTCCTATATGTTCCATACTAGAAATAAAAAGACCACAGACTCTCTTGAAATATTAATTTTCTAGAGATTTTTTCTGTTATTTCATTTATTTATATATTTTTCTTTTTTGACTGTTTATTTCAATTTATGATGTAATAGGTTTCTGTAAATAGAAAACAGGTTTAAAAAAACACCAGGTGGTGGGGATTATTTGGGTTTCCCTAAGGGTTGTCAACTATGGATACTAATAGAGTTTCTTCAGCTTTCCTTTGATTCATGTTACTTTCTGCATTGACTTTATTATTTTATTACCTACTTTTGTCCATTTGTTTAAAACTTTTTGTTGCTATGATTATTGTAGATTATTGCTGGTTCTTGTTTTTTTTAATCTGCTCTCATAATCTCTAGTTTTTAATTTTTGACATTCATATTTAATGTGAATATTAATAAGAATGGTTTTAATCTATCAACTTTGTTTTCTATTTATCTGTTGTTCTTTTTTCTTCTTTTTTATTGACTTCATTTTTTATGATTCTGTATTATTTTCTCTCTTTCGGTTAATTATCTCATACTTTTTACTTTTGTGTGCCTGTGCCTGCTTTGGAACTAATCGGATACATCTATAATTTATCATGATCTACCTTCAGGTAATATATTTTCATGTATTTTTAAAAAATCTTACAATAGTGTGTTTTCATTTTCTCTTTTCTAGTCTTTTGCTCTATTTTTTTCAAAAAAAAGTCTTACCCCTGTATATTGTATGAACTATATACTACATCTGATATCTTTTCTTTTTTCTTAAGAAATTACCACTCATAGGCAGGTGTTGAACAATGAGAACACATGGACACAGGGAGGGGAGCACTACACACTGGGGTCAGTTGGGGGGAAAAAGGGAGGGACGGTGGGGGGTGGGGAGCTGGGGAGAGATAGCAAGGGGAGAAATGCCACATGTAGGTGATGGGGAGGAAGGCAGCAAATCACACTGCCACGTGTGTACCTATGCAACAATTTTGCATGTTCTTCACATGTACCCCAAAACCTAAAATGCAATAAAATAAATAAATGGGAAAAAAAATTACCATTTATTGTAGAACATGTCACTGATTCTCTTTTTTTTTTCACATTTTTACATCTGTTAAACCTTTATTTTATCTATGCTTTTATTTATTTATCTATTCATTTATTCATTCATTCATTTAAGGTAGGGTCTTGCTCTGTCACCCAGGCTGCAGTGCAATGGTATAATCACAGCTCTCACTGTAGCCTCTACCTCTCAGGCTCAATCAATACTTTCACCTCAGACTCCCAAGTCACTGGGACTACAGGTGTATGTTATCATGCCTTGGTAATTTTTGGTATTTTTTGTAGAGATGGGGTTTTGTCATGTTACCCAGACTGGTCTTAAACTCCTGGGTTCAAGCAATTTGTCCACTTGGCCTCCCGAAGTACTGAGATTACAGGCATGAGCCACTGTGCCTGGCCTACCTTTGTTTTTAGAAAACAATTTTGCTGATATACATTTGTAGTTTAAAAAATATGCTCTTTCAAGACACATACATCAAAAAGTCTACTGTCACTTTTGTTTTTGTTTTCCTAAAAATATCCACCCCTTCCTACCTGGCTTACGCTCAGGCATTAGTCACTACATCCAATGGTGAGTTCCGTGAAGTCAAAGGCCTGGACCAGAACTGACAGTGAACCTCTGATAACAGCTCTGCATCTCTGGGGCACTAGACTGCCAAACTTTAATTCCTGGTGACTCACACTAGCTGGCCCTCACACGCCTCAGAAAGCGCGGGCAGGAAGAGGCCGCACGCTCCAGGCCTCCTGATGCCCCTGTGCCCACCATTCCTAAGAACAGATATAGCAGTGGGTTAGGCCAGTTAACATATGACACACACATTTTAAGCAGAATAAAGTAACATTAAGCCCAGACTATGAAAAGATATTCACAAAAAATTCAATAAGTCCGGCAGTCTATGAGGGTTCCTATGTCCATGTAAGAACATGTTCTAGCCCTAGACACACTCAAACCCATGTAACAGTCAAGCAAACTGCACCCAGCTGTCTTTGCCAAAGGTTTGTAATTTTCATTAAACAGAAAAATTCTATCCATTCTTTCTTCTATTATTTTTGTAATCCACTTTGCAGAAATTCAGTGATATATAAAGGGGGTCCTGTGAAGCTTTCCCACAGGTTACTAATACTTTATGTAATTTTATTTTTGTCTGTTTATTTATTTGTGTTTTATTTTTGATAGGTTATTTGTCATCCAGTTCAGAAATTCTTTCTTATTACATTTGGCACTGTCTGCTGTCTTATTTAATGCATTTTTTTTTATCCTAGACATTGGATTTTTCCGCTTTAGAAGGTGGATTTTGGTCTTTTAAAATATATTTTACATTATCACCCACATGCTTCATCTTTTTTCTACCTTCTTGAATATATAATGTAGAATTATAATAACTGCTTTCATGATATTATTTACTATTTCTCTTATTTGTATACTTTCTTGGCTTTCTGTTATTGATTTTTCTGCTTATTATGTGTCATATTTTTGCCTTTTTTTATGTCAGGTACTTTTAGCTAGAAACCAAATGCTGTGGATTTTGCCCTTTCCTGATGGTGAATATTGTGTATTCCTATAAACATTTTTGAATTTATTCTGGTACAAAGCAAACTTGCTTGAACACAGTTCCACTCTTTTAAGTATTGTTTTTAGGCTTTGCGGAAATGGAGCAACTTTTATTCTAGGGCTGTTTTGATTCCCTGCTGAGACAACATCTTTTTAATAAGTCTTTGTGAGGCCCTGTGAATAAGTTTTTCCACTTTGAATGGTGGGAACATGAACCTTCCCTGGCCCTGTTGATCCTCGGTATTGCTCTCTGTCCTTCTTTCTGCTATTTCTTTTCTGTCTTAAATGTTTTATGTTATGCCTTCAATAATCAGCAGTAAGCTGAAACTGGGGGCCAACTCTGTGCCCTTTTCAAGAGGTTTTGCTTCATGCTTCTCTCCTCTTTACACTCTGCTCTGTGGAATAGAACTTCTTGTCCTCCCCAGACTCCCTGGTTCTTCTCTTCAACTCAGAAAGGTGCCATCAGACCTGGCTTTCCTCTTCCTTCATGTTAGCCTCATAACTCTACCCAGGCACTAACCTTGAGAAATTTTAAGGTTCAACTTGTTTGTTCACCCTCTATCAGATCACTGTTCTGTCTTGCCTGATGTCTAATGTACGAAAATCATTTTTTGATAGCTTTTTATACAATTTTAATCTGATTCCTGTTACTCTATACTGGTTGAAAGAAGAAATTTCTAATTAGAATTTAAAAGTTACTTTTTTATTTTTTGAAATCCAGAAATAGCTCAAAATACAAGTCTCATGATGTTTTAGTTACAGACATCTCATGACATTTTAGGTATCATTTATAGATTTGCTAATTTTTTGCTTTAAATCATTTTATAAATCTTAATGGACTGTATGAAAACTCAGCAGAAAACTTTAGGTTTTAATTTTGTTTGATCTGTATTCAAATACATGACAATAATTAATAATTTTACTAAAGCAAATTTTGAATGAAGTTAGTTCACATTCTTTAACAGAAGACATGTTTAAACATTCTATAGAAGCAAAAAAAATTAAAACAAATGAAATTTTCCCCCATAGCTGTAAAGAAGTAGAAGAAAAAATACAGTTTTAAAACTGCATATTTTGAATAGGTATGCATATCACGGAGGTAAACATGTAATAAACTTGAGTTGCAGTTTTTGGTTATAGGCATTTTCATGCTATACACCTTTGACAACCAATTATCTTTCTCTCTCTTTCTCTTGCTCTCTCTCTTTCTCTCAGTGTTCTTTAAAATTTATTTTTACAATGTGGCCTAATTGTTTATTTTTAGTATGTAGAAGTCATAATTCGGGCATTGTTGAAAGTTTACATTGTGACACTGTGACAAATAAAAACTAGCAGGCCAGATGCCCGATGACATGCTTACTCAATGTCAACACTCTAATGACCCTAATAAAGGACAAAAAAATGATACAAAAGATCATTATGGAGGGCATTGGAACCAAGTTATAATGGACATCATATGATCAGGGATGACTGTGGGGAATACTAAAACAAGGAAATATTAACAAAATGACTGATATCAGTGTTGACAGGTATCAACAGATGTTTGCTTGCCTCTGGCAAAATAAGAATTAGAAACAGAAATAGAATTTCTGTATTTCTGATCATTAGCAGCTACCACAAGTGCCTTTTAGCTAAATTTTTAGCTAAATTTTGAAGAAATAATTATGGCTTAAATCATGGATCTACAAAGAAAATAGAATGCCACAATTTTTTAAATGCAAAAAGATAACTATATGAAAATAAATTATATAATTTAGGATTTTATAATAATGAATAATAAAACGCCTTATATAATTATTATCTAAAACCTTTACTGGATATAAGCATTGATTTGTATAATGAGTTGTCTAAATTTTGACTTTAGCATTTGATATTTAGTGATTTTAAGAATTTTGAGAGGCAGCTTAACAAATAAAATATTGATTGCAGAATCAGAGTTTCTTTTTTAGAAATCTGGTTCCACCACAGCCTTAACCTATTTTGTGCCACTATGACAAAATATCTGACATGGAAATTTATAAAAAATAGAAATTTATTTTTTCACAGCTCTAGATGCTCAGAATTACAAGATCAAGGCACTGGTAGGCTTGATTGTCTGGTGAGGGTTCTGGAGGGGAGAAACGCTGTGTTCTCACAGGGCAAGAGAGCTGAATGCTGTCTGAAGCTTCGTTTACAAGGGCCTTAATTATATTCACTAAGAAGCAACACTTATGGCCTAATTACCTATTAAATGCCTCACCTCTTGCTACTATCACATTAGCTACACCTGAATTTTTGAGTGGCTATGTCCAAATCACAACCGATTTCTAGCTATGTGAACTTGGGCCAATTAGCTAACCTTCGTATGCATGAATTTCTTTGTTGTTAAAGGGTAATCAAAACTATATCTACTTTAGAGAGTTGTTATAAGAATGAATTAGTTAATACAAGCAAAGCTCTTACAGCAATGTCTGGTATATTAGACACATTCAATAAATATTAGATAATAGTATTGATATTTCCATTGATACATTATGGAGTTCAATTATTCACACTGTCTTGCTCTAAAAGTATGTGTATCCCTCCCTGTGTTGCCACAGCTTCATCAACCCAGCCTTTAGGCCGTATGCATTACCTCCTTTAATCATTTTCTGAGAAAAGAAAAATTGCTCTTGCCTTACAAAAGTATCTCATGGCACATTGGTTTAAGGTATAAGTGCTCTGCGTTGCTCTTAAGTTCCATACCCAGGAGGGTCTGACCACTAATAGAGTAGTGAAATTACAGAGAAAAAAACCTCAAGCAAGACATCTTCTTTTCTTTCTCTATTAAGGGTTTCGTGAGGATTTCTTCATACCTCCTAACTTGCTATAGATACATTATGTACCTTGAAACTTCTTGGATCTCTGGCTTGCAAGACCCAATCACAGATATACCTGTTCTTCATCCTAACAGAATTGGCAAGCCTGTCTTATTTTCAATATGCACCTTTTGGATTATTTCAATAAGTAGATAGGTTTAGCATCACCAAATGACAGATTTAGTGTATATATATATATATGTACACTATATAAACATTTATATTTTATATATTTATAAAAATATATATTTTAACTATATATTTATTCTAAATCTCTATATATTATATATATCTCAAATCTCTATTACATATATGGTTTTTAAAGTGTGTGTATATGGACATGTGTGTGTGCATATATATATACATATATGTGTGTATGTGTATATATGTATACATGTGTACGTATACATATGTATATATAATGTAGCAAATAATTTTTTGAATTTGTGTGTATGTGTATATGCATATATACACATAGTATATATGATAATATATATACACATAGTGTATATATATATATATACACACACATACATACCAACACAAATTAATTAGTAAACATACACACATAATAAATATATACATATATACTATGTATATGTAGTAAATAATTTAATTTGTGTGTGTATGTATATATGTACTAATTAATTTGTGTGTATGTATATATGTACTAATTATTATATACATATACATACACACAAATTATGTATATATATACACATATACATATATACATACACACAAATTAATTAGTAAATGTATACACAGTGTATATATACATATATACATATACACACACAAATTGTTTAAAATGCAAATATACACAGTATTATTGTGACTGTTTTCTTTTTTTTTTTTTTTTTCAGTTGGAGTCTTGCTGTCGCCCAGGCTGGAGTGCAGTGGCATGATCTCTGCTCATTGCAACTTCTGCCTCCCAGGTTTAAGTGATTCTCCTGTCTCAGCTTCCACATTACAGATGTACATCACCACGCTCAGCTAATTTTTGCATTTTTAGTAGAGACAGGGTTTTGCAATTTTGGTTAGGCTGGTCTCGAACACCTGACCTCAGGTGATCTGCCTGCCTTGGCCTCCTGAACTGCTGGGCTACAAGTGTGAGCCACCACGCCCAGCAATGATTGTTTTCCTAATGGCAGGAGGGTGTAAGATGTCCTAGGAACAAGTTGCTCTACATGATATAGACTGCTGGAAACCAAAAAAACTTCACTGAGGGATTGCTGGAATTTATGGCCTTCTCTCTGGCATAATGTATCTTACCAAACTATCTAGAGTAGTAGTTGACAAATTTCTTTCCATAAAGAGGCAGATAGTAAATATTTTAGATTTTGTGAGACATGTCACAACTCTTTACCTTAATAATCAGAGCAGGAAAGCAGACACAGAAAATATGTAAGTGAATGTGCATGGTGGTGGCTCAATAAAACTTTATTTACAAAAACAGATAATGGGCTGTTTTTGCTCCACAGGCTTTTCTCTCTCTGTCTCTCTTTCTCTTTTTGCCATTCCCTGGGCGAATTCACTACATCCAACTGTCCGGATTGGTGTCATCAATATAGCAGAGCAGCATGAGGCCTTCCCTGTGGAATAATGAGGTGCATGCTTCAACTTTAACAAAACTAGAGAATTATATATTCAGCCTGTGCAACGATGAAGTACTCTACCACATAAAAGCAAACCGCTTTGGTGTTTTCAATATAATAGTTTAAACGTAATAAAGCATTCCCAAGAAAATAGTTGTATAGTAAAATAAGCTGGTTTAATTCGCTTTAGTGGAATGACATCTGAAATGCAACTGATATCTGAATGACTACTAGCTTAAACTTATTATTTATTGATTTAATTGAAACTTGTCTTTTCATTAAATCAGCACATTAATAGGTTTGTTATAGAAATAACTGCTGAAGAATCTTTCAAAAAAATTTTTTTGATGTGTATGTAGAACACCAGTAAAAGGAATCTGCTAATTTTTAGAAAAAATGTATTCCAATTATACAATGAGAAACTGGTGATAATACTGATTGTTCCTTCTGGGCTATCTAAAGGCAGACTAGGGACAAACTAGAACCAGTTATTTCACTTCCAAAAGACCTCCTCTGGCAATTAGATATCAGTGGAATTTTAAGTGGTCAGAAATTAATGTTATTCTACTGCCAGGGTCAAATATTTGCAAATAAATAAGTTTATTTCATGCTTTTGTATTTCTTCTGCTATGTTTCACCAAGAAATTATGGTAACTGAACTTTATTTATTATGGACTACCCTTAAGTTCAAGGTTTTATAAACATCATGAGCAAGGCATTAGAACCATGGCTAACCAAGCAATGTTACACATTAAAATTTCTTATAAACACACATGCATATACAAATATAGTCAAATATAAAACAAAATTATGACACCTTCTTCTCTTCTTGTGAAAGAACCTCAGAATTCAATCCTGCACAGCTTTTCTAGGTGTTTGTTGATATGGATTATAAAGTTTTCAGGTCCTTTTAGTATGCCTTTATATAACAGGTGAAGGAAGTGGAAGCAGAGGGAGTGGCTTCAAAGAGGTGGGGAATAAAGGTCGAATAAAGTCCATTAATAAATATACTAGAAAATATAACCATTGGGTACTGGGTTTAATACTTGGGTGATGAAATAATATTTACAACAGGCTGTAATCCTAGCACTTTAGGAGGCCAAGGAGGGTGGATTGCTTGAACTCACAAGTTTGAGACCAGCCTGGGCAACAGGACGAAACTCCATCTCTAAAAAAACACAAAAATTAGCCAGGCATGGTGGCCAATGCCTGTGGTACCAGCCACTCAGGAGGCTGAAGTGGGAGGATGGCTCGAACTCGGGAGGCAGAGGTTGCAATGGGCCGAGATGGGACCACAGCACTCCAGCCAGGACTGTAGAGCTAGGACTTGTCTCACAAAAAAAAAAAAAAGAAAGAAAGAAAGAAAAAAAATATATGTGTAACAAAACCCCATGATATGTATTTACCTATGTAACAAAGAAGTTGTAACAAGAAATTTGAAAACTCTAATAAATTATTAAATTACTGTATATAAAACAATGCAAAAATAACATAAACATGCCATTATTATAAAAGAATAAGAGGTAAAGTAAAAATTTAAGCAAAATTTGTGATATTAAATTTGGCTTTAATAACAATAGCACATATGATACATATATCAATACATATATATGTTTTGTATGTATTTCCTAGTACTGTCCACTGGAAGGCCCTAGAAATTATGAGGATAGTCTAGTAAAATAAAGAAGCCTACCAGCCATCCCATGTTTTCTAGATACAGTTACCCACCAAACTTTTCCAGGGGTATTTGGAGTCCTTCTTTGCAGCAGGTCTGTAGAAAGTAAGTCTGCAAAATCTTGTGGTAGAAACCAAGGAATTTCAGAGATGACAGGGGACATGTTGCTATAAGAGGAAGAAGCTTGCAGAAGCTCTCCTGAGCCAAACGTGTGTCAAAAAAAGATGTTTTCAATTTAGTGAAAAATTGAAAAAATAATAGAAGTAGAGGAGTAGGGTGGGGTGAAGTGAGTTGACTCCTTTGCTACCAATGGAAGTAATGATTTCATCATCTCATTCTGTAAAGTGGTGATTAATAGAAAAGAATCAGGCATTCACCCTCAATTTTCAGAAGAAGCATTATTTCAATTCTACTTGAAAGGAGGAAAAGTGTTTGTTTAAAGAGAATTCAGTTAATTTATAAGCTAGTATATATATGTTTGTTGGTTTTGTTTTGTTTTTGAGATGGAGTCTCACTCTGTCACCCAGCGTGGAGTGCAGTGGAACGATCTTGGCTCACTACAACCTCTGTCTCCTAGGCTCAAGCAATTCTTGTGCCTCAGCTTCCCGAGTAGCTGTGATTACAAGCGCATGCACCATGCCCAGCTAGGTTTCTTTCTTTTTTATTTTTTTGTAATTTATTTTTATTTTTACTCTTAGTAGAGACAGGATTTTACCATTTTGGCCTAACTGATCTCAAAGTCATGACCTCAAGTGATCCGCCAGCCTCAGCCTCCGAAAGTGCAGGGATTACAGGCATGAGCCACTGCACCTGTCCTAAAAATTTAAATATTAATTTTGTGCAACTCCAGTGGAAAAATTGAATAGGAAAATATCTTTAATAAATGTTAACATTTTTGAGATAAATTTGTTGATAATCAGGATATTTAATTAATTTCAAAATATCTACCTGAAACTTAATTGCTATTTGCAAAGGGCAAAACATTTTGGAAAATAATAGGTCTGATGGCGACCACCGTGATCAGATTTTCAAAGACAGCGTTATAGAAGGTGAGACACTCTGACATTACTTGCTTCTTGATTGAGACAGTATAAAGTATTGACAACATGATGTTTGATCTGTATATATATCACAGATATATCAAGCCAACTAACACATCTCTCACCTCACCAATTTATGTTTTTGTGTTGTGTAAAGATTAGAAATATTTTTTAACAATTTTGTAATGTACACTATATTTTCATTAACTCAAGTCATCATGCTGTGCAATAGATCACCAAGCATTTCCTGCAGTCTGAAACTTTGTGCTTTTATTTTAATAAACATCTTCTCTTTCCTCACTCCTCTCCCTCACCCAGCCTCTGGTAACCCCTTTTCTTCTGTTTCCAGGTAATCAATTTTTTATATAGATGCCACAATTATTATTTGACAATTAAAATTAATAAATGTATATAAAAAAGGAAAGTAAAAAAGTAATAACATTTGCCACAAATATTTTCCATGAATCTATCCACCCTCTCAAACTTAACAATTCGTTCGTTGAAAATGAAGGGTGAACAAATGTTATGTCTCCATAAGAGAAACCATTAGGCAAATTCAAAAATGTGTAACTTTGCTTGTTGAAAACACTGGAGTACGAAGAAGAGGTATAATAAGAAGTGATTACCTCTAGAGGGCATAGCTGACTCCCTAGAGGAGTAAAGAAGAAGCTTGTAGTTTGTTGTTTCTTTAACCATATGTATGGATGACATTTATTATAACTTTACTTTGGAAAAAAACTTGAAAATAAATTATTTTTTTGTAAAGAGTAGTTAGATGTAAATGACTCAAAGGGAATATAGGTTATAAATGTTTCTTAGACCTACCAAATGAATATGATGCAGTGTTTGATTTGTTTATGACTTGGAAAAATATGTCTATCAATTCATGACTCTGTTTGACTCCATTATTCTGAACGTCAAACTATAGATAGTGATTTTCCTGGAAAACAAAATATATTCCCTTATCTGAAGCATGCACAGAAGGATATATATGTCTGTAGGATGTTAAAAATTATTTAGGGCTGGGCGCGGTGGCTCAAGCCTGTAATCCCAGCACTTTGGGAGGCCGAGGCGGGTGGATCACTAGGTCAAGAGATCGAGACCAACCTGGTCAACATGGTGAAACCCCGTCTCTACTAAAAATACAAAACATTAGCTGGGCATGGTGGCGCATGCCTGTAATCCCAGCTACTCAGGAAGTTGAGGCAGGAGAATTGCCTGAACCCAGGAGGCGGAGGTTGCGGTGAGCCGAGATCGCGCCATTGCACTCCAGCCTGGGTAACAAGAGTGAAACTCCGTCTCAAAAAAAAAAAAAATTATTTAGAATATGTTATTCAAAGATTTTTTCAAAGAGAAACATAATAAAAAGCATAGCTTTTATCTATGTTCCATGAAAAGACAAAAAATTTAAAATATTTGCACAACAAATATGATCTTGACCTTCAGCAGGATACCCCAGCTCATACCTTCACAAAGGTACAAGAGAAGAGATGTCTTCAAGGACTCTTTACGCATGGCTTAAATTGACTCAGTGAATCTTCTGCCATGTTATGTTGGAGAAAGTGGCTGACACAGGCTATCCAAGGAGCAGGAGGAAATAGACTCTACTTCTTCTTGAGAGGAACTTCAAAGTCTCATTTCAAGGGATATAAATCAGGTCGTAGGGAAAAACTTTTTTAAAATCAATCAGCCAAACCATAATAATATTAATCTAGGCTAATAATAAAGGATGCACAGAGGATATTATTGAAGCTGAGATCCTTTTTTAAATATGATTTTGTTCTAAGTATGATTGCATTGTATTTAGACTTCCTGCTTTAGAGAACAGCCACATTTTTTTTCACTTCCAATATTTGTATTACTGAAAATGTAAAAAACAACATTATATATGGCTTCTATCACCAAACAGTATCCCTTATCTAATGATAAGGGGCACTTTTTCAAGTTTAACCTTAAACATGCAAAGAAATTGAGAGAAAGAAAGAGAAGTGTTTATTTTACAGAAGTGTTTATAAGAATAACACAACATATAATTTAAAAAATTAGGACATCTAGGCCAGTCACGAAGGCTCACGCCTGTAATCACAGCACTTTGGGAGGCCGAGGTGGGTGTATAACCTGAGATCAGCAGTTCGAGACCAGTCTGGCCAACAACCCTGTCTCTACTAAAAATACAAAAAAATTAGCTAGGCAAGTGGTGGGCACCTGTAATCTCAGCTACTCAGTACGATGAGGCAAGAGAATCGCTTGGACCCAGGAGACGGAGTTTGCCTTGAGCTGAGATCGCACCATTGCACTACAGCCTGGGCAACAAGAGTGAAACTCTGTCTCAAAAAAAAAATAATAATAATAATTAGGACATCTAACATTTCATTTGATTCCTGATATAAACAAAATCTGTCAAATATTTTCAGCTGTGACTGTCTTCTCATTATTACTATTAATCATGCACATGTTTTGGTACTTTAGTTCTTTAGAATTAGCTTCTTATTTTCCTTATTTGCAATCTTTGGTAAATATTTATATATTAATAAATATTTAGCTTGTTGTTACCAAGATGATATATTATCTCTATTATAGTTTTCTCTGTAATAGAGATTTTCTTAAAGAGTTTAAGAGAATAAAAATGTACGTATTTAGTAACCAAAGCACAGAGAAAACTGTAATAGATAAAATACATCATCTTTAACTTTGGTTGAAATGCTGAATATTTTTAATATAAAAAGTGAGGGGCCGGGTGCGGCGGCTCAAGCCTGTAATCCCAGCACTTTGGGAGGCCGAGGCGGGTGGATCACGAGGTCAAGAGATCGAGACCATCCTGGTCAACACGGTGAAACCCCGTCTCTACTAAAAATACAAAAAATTAGCTGGGCATGGTGGTGCGTGCTTGTAATCCCAGCTACTCAGGAGGCTGAGGCAGGAGAATTGCCTGAACCCAGGAGGCGGAGGTTGCGGTGAGCCGAGATCGCGCCATTGCACTCCAGCGTGGGTAACAAGAGTGAAACTCCGCCTCAAAAAAATAAATAAATAAATAAATAAGTGAGGTAAGAATTTTATAGGTACACTTTTCCATGATGACTAATTGCGAAATTGCTTCAAAAGGATACAGTGCTGTGAATATAATTTTAACGCTGGAAAAAATATATAGGTTTAGATATGTAGATTTCTATCAAACATTATAGAAAACCAATAAAACAATAAAATTATTGCTGAATAAAAATTATAGCTGAAAAGTTAACTCTTTGATAAGAAAAAACAGATCTAAGTCAGATTTACAACATTAAACACAGCCACACATATACACATTTGAATACCATCAAATGATATTTTTGATGTAGGTAAACAAAAAAGTTTAGTACTATACAATATTTTAAATTATAATTAGAAGGCTTGTTACTATCTGTACTGGACGACATACTTGGGAAAAATAATATTATCTTTCATTTATTCTTTTCTTTCCATTCACATTTGATGAGCATCATAATTTCAGAAAGAGCTCGAATGAATATATTTTAGTGGCTTTTAATTGTACACTCTCAAAATGCAAAATGATCTTAATAGTTAATAGAAAAAAATGATTGTTCTGTGATCTATGAAAATTTTTGTGAAAACATTGAACAGTATCCTACTGTTGGCTGTAAGTGGGTAGATAAATGAAAACAGTAGTAAAACTAATGTATATTTGATATACTTTAAGATAAAATATCAGGAACATTAAGAGAAAATATTTATATTTTTGTAAAAAAGTTATGAGCAGTTTGAACACAGCCAGCACTCTTCTCATGGTATAAGTTCACGATGCCGAGGGAGGCCATCTGTTTCTCTTAAAGTTGGCGTTAGCTTCCAATATTTTATCCTTTGCACTTTCAATGTCATAAAATGTTTTCAAGAATTTCTTTAGTGGGCAGGTTTTGCTGGTGTTACTTTCCTTTGGGCCCTTGCATCCTTTTTTTTTTTTTTTTTTTTCCACAGCCACTTTATTCATTATGCCTAATTATTTCTGCATAATTGAAAGTCTCTCCATATGTTAGGAACTATTAGGATGCTGATTGTCTGGGTGAGAAAACTGAGGCACAGAAATATAAATATTTCTAAATATATAAATATTTCTAAATATAACTTATATAAATATAACTTTCCAATGCTACCATTAGCAGAAGATAGAAACAGGATTCAGACTCCAGCAATTTAACCCTAGATCAAGCTTAAACCATTTAACCACATGTCCAATAATCTGTGATTAAAAAGTGTCAACACCTTGGCCCTGCCCAGACCAATTTCTGGAGGTGAGGCTCAGGCATTGGTGTGCTTCAAAAGCTTCTCAGATGACTCTAATGGACAGCCATGATTGCTAATTACTGCTTCTGATTCACCATACATAACCAATAAGCATTAGCAGCACTGAAAACCTGGAGAAACCACTCTTCAGTAACTGACGTTAAGACAGTTGGAAAGAGATAAGGCTGGATATCTACCACATACGTTTGCCTTCCGAAATTCCTAATGGTTCAATCACTCAATGTAAGTATTCTTACTATATAATTCAAATATAAAATGTGACAGAATAGCTATATACTCGTCTTTACACTATGGAAGAGAGAGAAAAGGCCAAAAACCAGAAAAAAAAAAAAAAAAAAAAAAGACCAAACTACAAGAGTGAAAAATTGCCTGCAATTTATTATTATTGAGAATACACTATTTTAATTATTGAGAACACATTATTTTAATCGCTTATTGTCATGATATGCATTAATTTTTCAATCTTTATGGTTAGAAGCCTGTGTGACAAAGCAGTACTCTAGTAAGACAGCACAATCACATAGGTCCCGTCGGGACTGGTTTCAACTGGAGTATTTCATGCTGCATGATATTGTATCAGGCAGTGTTTCAATACATTAGGAATATTTTAAAATTTTTTGATTATTTAAATTTTGAAATTTGGCTGTTGATTTTGTAAACCCAGAAAACCTGAGACTCGTCTCAGTTAATTTCGAAAGTTTATTTTGCCATGGTTGAGGATGCTCTTCCATGACACAGCCTCAGGAAGCCCTGACGACGTGCCCAATGTGGTTGGGGCACAGCTTGGCTTTATACATTTTAGGGAGACATGAGACATAATCAATGTATGTAAGAAGTACGTTGGTTCACTCTGAAAAGGTGGGACAGCTTGAAGCAAAGGCAGGGAGACTTGAAGTGGGGAAGGGACTTCGAGGTCACAGATAGGCGAGTGACAGACAGCTGCATTCTTTTGAGTTCCTGATTAGCCTTTCCGAAGGAGGTAATCAGATATGCATTTATCTCAGTGAACAGAGGGATAACCGAATAAAAGGAGATGCAGGCTTGCCCTAAGCAGTTTTCAGCTTGAGTTTTTATTTTAGCTTAGTGATTTTGGGGACACAATTTTTCATAATGTCTAAGAAAATAAATTTTCTTCATTATAAAAGAAGTCTTAAGTGGTATCAATATGGCTTTTTTTTATACTTTTGAGTAGAAAAGCATTATGTTCTGTACTATTCATTGAAAAATTGTGAATTTTTCAGTTATTTTTTAAAATAATATTCATTCTTGACAAAATGTTGCCCATGCAGCATTTCCAGAAAAAAAAAAATCAGTATGAATAATGGAGAGGGATACATTCATGTAAATGAATGGCTGGAACTTTGTTTAGTAAAAAAATTTTTCAATAATTAATCAGTTATACATATTTGATATAAATACATGTAAATATGCTTTTGTCAAGGGTCACAAAAATAGAGAAGGTATTGGTTTTTTAAATCTTTGTATTACTTTATGGAATGTAACTACATATTTATGCAACAAGGTTGAAAGAAATCCTTTATTTGTGATAGTTTTGTTCTCAATTTCAGACAATACCTTAAAGGAAAAAAAATGCTCTTAGTAAGTTTATCTCCACAACTAAAGCAAATCTTTGGTTTAAAAAGCTTATTTTGAGAATTACCAAGTTGAATATAAAAGCAGTATTTTACTTTGATACAATAACATTTTGATTCAATACTTTCTAAAAGACACCATGTTATCATTGGTGTATGTAATGAGAACACTTAAACTGAGATCTAGTTTCTTAACAAATTTTTAAATAATCAATACAATATTGTTAATTACAGGCATAATGTTTTACAGAGGAACTCTAAAATTTATTTATCTTACATGACTGAAGCTTTATGCTCATTGAATAACTTGCTGTGTCCTCCTTCCCCAGACCCTGGTTACTACCATTCTAGTTTCTGCTTCTACATATTTGATTATTTTAGATATATCATATGGGTGAGATCATGCAATATTTGCCCTTTCGTGTCATGTTTATATCACTGAACATGATGTTCTCCAGTTTCACTCATGTTGCAAATGGAAAGATTTCCTCCTTTCTCTTTCAAATTAGAATAATGTTTTATTCTACATAAATATATGCTACATTTTCTTTATCTATTAAACTGTCAACAGGCAGGTGGTTTCCATATCTTGACTATTGTGAATAATACCGCAGCGAACATGGAACTGCAGGTATCTCCTGGAGATAGTGATTTGATTTTCTTTGGATGTAAACCCAGAATTGGTGTTGCTGGTTGATATTGTAGTTGTATTTTTAACTTTCTGAGGAACTTCTATATGTTTTATATGGTGGCTTCATCACTTCACATTCTCATCAACAGTGTGAAAGTGTTCCCTTTTCTCCACATCTTCACTACCCCTTACCTTTTTTTTCCTGGTAATATCCACCTGATATGGTTAAGCTTTGTGTCCCCACCCCATTGCCATCTTGAATTATAGTCCCCATAATTCCCATGTGTCGAGGGAGACACCAGGTGGAGGTAACTTCATCATGGGGGTGGTTTCCCCCTGCTGTCTTTGTGATGATGAGTGATTCTGTTGAGATCCAATGGATTTACAAGTGGTCAGTGGTTCTTCCTGCGTTCATTCTCCTTCCTGCTACCTTGTGAAGAAGGTGACTTGCTTCCCTTTCACCTTCTGCTGTGATTGTAAGTTTCCTGAGGCCTCCCGAGCCAGGTCGAACTGTGGGTCAATTAAACCTCTTTCCTTTATAAATTACCCAGTCTAGGGCAGTTCTTTATAGCAGTGTGAAAAAAGACTAATACAACATTCTAACAGGTATGCAGTGGCATGTTAATATGGATTGATTTGCATGTTCCAGATAATGTATAATGTCAAGTAAATTTCCATATACCTGTTGGTCATTTGCATGTTTTTTTTTTTTTTTAAAGAAATGTCTATTCAAGTCCTTTGTCTATTTAGAATTGGATAAAATTTGAAGGTAATGAATATATTGATTCATTACCTTGATTTTGGTGATATTTTATGGTTAGGTGCATATCATCCAATCCATCCAATTGCATACATTAAATATATGCAGTTTTTGTATATCAATTATATGTTAATAAAGAAGTTAAAACAGAAATAAAGAAAATAAAAGCAAATGTGTATTTACTATAGGAACTGGTTTAAAATGTGCTTGCCTATTTCAACACACCTACTAGATGACATTTACACGTATGACATATTCCAGTAGTCAGACCAAGAGTTGTTTGTAAAGGTTGCAGAAAAGACAAGCCAAATTTCTGAGACGCTTATAGGATATTCTTGCTGTGCTAAAACCCAATTTCCTCTTCTTCCTCTAAGATTATGAACCAAATTTTCAGGATGCTTAGGAGTGAGCAAGACAGATAACCTGTGCTCAAGGAACATGCAAAATATTTTACAGTGCCTCCCAGGTGATTCCTGGATGTATTGATCCCTGAAAAATGTTCTACAGCTGAACACTTCTATTGGGAACCTACAAATGTTCAGGAGACTTCTAAAGCGTGATGTTTATCAATAGGAAGAAGCAATTATTGCACTGGTGATGCAAAATACACATAAAGTCAGTTATCAAATGGTCATAAACTTACAGACCAAAAACAATTCAAAATATTAATGTGTCCCCTCCTTTTGTTTTATAGAAGGAAACTATAGCATAGATAGGCCAAATAATTTGTCCAGGTACACATAGGTAAATATTGGCAGTGACAAGGAACAAACCAGTCACTTCCCTTCCACCTTTCTTGTCACTGAAGTTTTCTATCTAGCAGGTATATTGTGAGTTTATTATCTACAACACCAGTCATGCTATGTTAGTATCAGCAACCAAGAACAAAATACAGCTGTGAAAACTGAGATACAGATCTGTATATCCAAGTCACTGTCAAAGTTTCTGCTAGGTAGAAAAATTGCATGTCATTAAAGTCTGATTTATCCTTATATCAGATTTATTAAGATCAACTTTTATTTTATGCCGGATAATAATTGATAATTTATAGAGGATTAACTATGATTCAGGCATTGTTCTAAGCATATTACAAATATCTCATTTAATAGTTACCAATAGTAATAACTGTAAGAAGAAACATGTAGATACTGAGAAAGAGGAACCATGTATTGTAAAAAAGGAAATCTTCCCAAATTAATCTATAGGTTTCATAAAATTAAATATTAATTAACCCTCACCCCCACCAATCTAAATGTTATAGAAAACAAACATTAGAATAGAAAAAATATTTTTAGCTAAGCGTTATTTTAGGATGATTATAGGTTCACATGCAATTGTAAGAAAAAAATACATTGAGATTCCCCTGGAGCTTACTCAGTTTCTTCCAGCGGTAATCTCTTGCACTGCTGTAGCTCAGTAACACACCTATATTAGCATTGGTGCAGTTGCCATATAGAATATTATCATCAACACAAGAATTATTCCTGTGGAATTTTTGTTCTAGTTTAACTGAAGTATGATTGCTAAATTTTATATATTTAGTGTACACCATGTGGTGGTGTCTTGATATACATAGACAAAGTGAAATTATTACCACAATCAAGCTAATTAACATATCTATCACCTAACACAGCTACTAAATTTTTGTGTGCCTGGCAGGAACACTTGAGATCTACTCTGTTAGCAAATTTTAAGCATTATAGTACATTATTATTAACTACAGTCATCATATTGTGCATTAGGTCTCCAGAAATAATTGCACCTTGTAAGTGAAACCATAGAACTACTGACCAACATCCATGAATTTCTGCACCCTCCAGAACCTGGTAAGCACCATTCTACTCTGTATGAATTTAAATTTTTTAGATTCTACATATAGTGAGATAATGAAACATTTGTCTGTGTCTGGACTTTTCCATTAAGTTCTAATGCCCTCCAAGGTAATCTATGTTGTTGGAAATGGAAGAATTTCCATTTGTTTTTAAAGGCAGATTAGTGTGTGTGTGTGTGTGTGTGTGTGTGTGTGTGTGTGTGTGTGTGTGTGTTTGTGTGTGTGTCCTTGGGAAAAATGTCTATTGGCTTCTTTGTTCATTTTTAAATTGGGTTCTTTATGGATGTTATGTTGTAAGGGTGTCTTCCAATTTTTTAATATTAACCCCTTATTGAGTATATGGTTCGCAAGTATTTTTTTTCCAATCTATAGATTGTCTTTTCATTTTGTTGCTGTTTTCTCTTTTTGCTCTGCAAAAAGTTTCTAGTTTATTTTGATGTAGTTCCATTTATGTTTACTTTTGATGTCTGCATTTTTGTTGTCCTGTTCAAAAATGTTATTGCCAAGATCAACACCATGGAGTTTTTCCTCCATGTTTTCTTCTAGGAGTTTTATGGTTTCAGGTCTAATTATTGTCTTTAAGCTATATCGTGTTGATTTTTGTGTATGATATAAAATAAGGGCCACATTGCATTATTTTCCATGTGGATATCCAGTTTTCCTGACACAATTTATTGAAGAAACTAACCCTTCCCAATGCATATTTTTGCACCTTTGTCAAAGTTTCACTTACTGTCTGTGTGTGAATTTATTTCTAGACTCTATTCAATTCTCTTTGTCTATGTGTTTGTTTAATGCTAATATTGTATTTTTTATTACTAAAGCTTTGAAATGTGATTTGAAATCAGGAAGTGTGATTTGTTTTTGCTTATGACTGCTTTAGCCATTAGAGGTCTTTTGACATTCCATGTACATTTTAGGATTGTTGTAACTATTTATGCAAAAGTTGCCTTATGAATTTTGGTAGAGATTGAATTGATTTTGTAGATGTCTTTAGATGCTATAGGCATTTTAATAATTCAATTATCCTAATTCACTAATATTATTCTTCCAATCCATGAACACTACATATCTTTCAGTCTATTTGTTTTCTTCAGATTCTTTAATAAGTGTTTTATAAAATTCAACACATAGATCATTTACTTGCTTGGTTAAAATTATAAGTATTTTATTGTTTTCATGCTATTGCTAATTGGATTACTTTCTTAACTTATTTTTTCAATAGTTTGTTGTTAGTGTGTACAAATGCAACTGTTTTTGTTTGCAGATTGTGTATCCTGTAACTTTGCTGAATTCATTTATTTGTTCTACTAGTTTATTGGTGGTATCTTTATGGCTTTCTCTATATGAGACTATGTCACTTGCTAATAGAAGAAATTTTACTTATTCTCTTACTATTTGAGTGTCTTTTATTTCGTTTTCCTGCCTAAGCATTCTGGCTGGACTTACATTACTATGTTCAATAAAAATGATGAGAGTGGGCATCCATGTCTGGCTCCTACTCCTAGAGAAAAAGCTTTCAGCTTTTCACCGTTGACTATGTTGATAGCTGTCGACTTGTCATATGTGGCCTTTATTATGCTGAAGTATGTTCCTTTTCTATCTAACTTGTTGAAAGTTTTTATTATAAAAGAAAGCTGAAGTTTGTCAAACGCCTTTTCTGGCCATATGCAGATGACCATGTATTTTCTATTCTTACCTCTATTAATATGTTGTATCACATTATTGATTTGTGTATGTTGAATCATCTTTGCATGTCAGTGTTATGTGCCACTTGATCGTAATATGTGATCCTTATAATGTACTTATGAATTTGGTTTGCTTGTATTTTGCTGAAGATTTTTGCATCTATGTTCATCAGCAGTAACGGCCTGTTTTCTTTTCCTGCAGTGTCCTTTTATGCCTTTGGTATCAGGGTAATGCTGACATTGTAATATGAATTTGGAAGTCTTCCCTCTTCCTCATTTTTTTTTGAGGAGTTTGAAAAGAATTGACATTAGTTGTTTAAATATTTGGTGAAAATTCATCAGTGATGTTATTTGGCTCTAGGGCATTATTTGTTTGGAAGTTTTTGGTTAATGGCTCAAAATTCTTTCTCATTATTGTTCTGTTTATATTTCCTATTTCAATATAATTTAATATTGGTAGGTTGTATATGTCTAGGAATTTACCCATTTCCTGTAGGTTATCCAATTTATTAGTACATAATTATTCATAGCAGCCTCTTTTGATCACTTGCCGTTTTTGTGGTATCAGTTGCAATGTCCTCTCTTTATTTCTAACTTTACTTATTTGAGTCCTCTCCCATGTTTTTCACAGTGTAGGAGAGGGTTTGTCAATATTGTTGATTTTCTCAAAAATCAAATTTCGTTGATAGTTTCTATTATTTTTGGTCTTTTATTTAATTATGCTCTAATTTTACTTTCTTCTTTTTACTCAGTTTAAGATTTATTCTTACTTTCCAGGCCCTGAAGGTATATAGTAAGGTTGTTTATTGGATACCATTTTTTTTCTGTTATTGTCAGTAGTTACTGCTATCAACTTGACAAAATTCTACTTAGAATTGCCTTTGCTGCATCACATATATTCTGCTATTTTGTGTTTCCATTTTCTATCATGTCTATCATCTATCTATTATCTGTTTATCTGTTTATTCTTTAAACTATTTGTTATTTAGAAGTATACTGTTTAATTTCTTGCGATCTGTAAATTTTCTAATTATTCTCGTATTTTAAATTTCTAATTTAACACCATTGTGCTCAAAAAAGACACGTGATATAATTTCAATCTTCTTGAATTTGTTAACACTTATTTTGTAGCTTAACATATCATCTATAGTAAAGGATCTTCCATGTGCACTTGAGGAGGATGTGTATTCTGTTGCAGTTTGATGGAAGGTTCTGTTATGTCTGTTAACTCTATTTGGTCTAAAGTGGAATCCGATGTTTATTTATTGATTATCTTTCTTGATAATCTATCCATTGTTGAAAGTGGGACACTGAAGTCCCATATTATTATTGTATTGCTGTCTCTTTCTCCCTTTAGATATGTTAGTATTTGCCTTATCTATTAGTTGTCTTATGTTGGATATATGTAAATTTACAACTGCTATATTACTTAAACAATTGGCCCCTTCCTCACTATCGAATAACCTTCTCTGTCTCTTGTGATATTTTTTGACTTAAATTCTTTTTTTCATATAAGTATAGTTATCCTTATTCCATTTTGGTTTCCTTATTCCATTGGCATAGCAGATCTTTTTCTATTCCTTCATTTTCAATCTATGTTTATCTTTAAAGCTCAAGTAAGTCTATTATAGGCAGCTTGTAGTGGGGTCTTGACTTTTATTTTTTATCCATTTAGACTTTTGATTGCAGAATTTAATCAATTTACATTGAAAGATATTATTCATATAAAATGACTTACTAGTCCCATCCTGTTAAGTATTTTCTGGCTGTTTTATAGTTCCATTGTTCCTTTCTTCTTCTCTTGCTATTTTCCTTTGAAATTTAATAATTTCCTGCATTGGTGAGCCTTGATTTATTTCTGTTTACTTTTTGTGTATCTACTATAATTTTTTCTTTGTAGTTAACATGAGTCTTACTTAAGATATCTTATAAAGAAAATAGTACATTGTAAGCCAATTGCAACTTAAATTCAATTTCATACACCATCTCTGCATTTTTACTTCCTTCCATCTATATTTTATTTTTTGAAATCCCATTTTTCATGTTGTTATATCATGTATCCATTAACATGTTATTTTAACAGCAGTTATATTTAATGGTTTCTCTTAACCTTTATACTAGAGTTAAAAGTGATTTATATGTCACTATTGTAGTAATATGAATATTCAAAATTTGATTGCATACTTTACCAGTGAGTTTTATGTTTCCATATGTCTCTCTTTCATTTCTGAGGAAATAAAGTTAGGTAGGGACAGAATTTCTCAGTAATTGGTGGTACCCATGGGCCTGTTTGGGGTATTCACAGGTGAAATGTACCAAGTGGCTCCCAGGCAGGCTTGAGGATGGACTCCATAAATAATTTATGGCCCTCTTTTGACTTTGCAGTCCTGGTTTCTGTGAGTCTCTTCCTACTTTCCCCGCTCTCAGCTTTTCCCAACCACTCAGTAATGTCTGTAGTCTAAATGAGGTGAGAAAGAAGAGGTTCTCTTGGACAGCATCCCACACATCTGCGGCAAGCAGTCACTAGCTATGCACTCAGTTTTTTTATGTGGTAGAAATAGCAGGTGTCTCTCTTTGCACTGAGCTGTGCAGCTTTGGGGAAGATAAAAAGTAAAGTAAAATTGTTGTTAAAGTGTTCAGTTGTTTGTTCTTAGATTTTGTGCTCCAGTGGCATTTCTGAACTTCTTCACTGGATTTTGGGATTCCCACAAAGCTATTCTTGTTCACAAGTGCTTGTTAAACTCAATGATGGTAGACAACTCCTAGTCTGCCATCTTTCTGACATCAAACCTCTGTTTTGAACTTTTACACCCATATTCACTTCCCTCCCAATAAACACCCTATTCCTAGACCCTGGCAACCAGTAATCATTTTCCATCTCTATGATTTTTATCATTTCAAGAATATTATATAAGTGAAATCATACAGTATGTAACATTTTGGGAATGGCTTTTTTTTAAAACTAAAAAACTCTTTGGATATTCCTCAATTTTTTTGTATATATCAATAGTTTGTTCCTTGTTATTGAAGAGTAATAATCCATGGTACAGGTATGCTAGTGTTTGTTTGACCATTCATGTGTTGGAGGTCAACTGCATTGACTCCAGTTTGGGGTTATTATGAGTAAAACTGCTTTAAACTTTTATTTATAGACATTCTGTAAGCATAACCCTTTATTTATTTGTAATAAATGCCCAGGGTTGCAACTGTTGGGTCATATAATACATGTACATTTCATTTTTCATGAAACTGACAGTTATCTTCCAGAGTGGTTTATATTTTATATTTTCACCATTTTATATATCCACCATTAATGTGTAATTGACCCAGATTCCCCACATTCTTACTGGCATTTGATGTTGTTACACATTTATTTTTAGCTATTTTATTGATGTATAGTGATATCTAATTATAGGTGTAATTTGCATTTCCTTTATACAGAATGATGTCAAACATATTTTCATGTACTTTTTTGTCATCTGTATATATTTGGTAAAATGTCCCTTTATATGTTTTGCTCATGTTCAATGTGGATTTTTATTTTATTTTTACTATTGAATTTTGGGAGCTTTCATGTATGTAGATAATAGTTTTTGTCAGATGTGTGATTTACAAATATTTTCCCTCAGTCTGTAGTTTGTCTTTTTCAATATCTTCATAGGATCCTTTTCATGGGAAAATTTTGATTTTGTGAATTCTAATGTAACCACTTTTCCCTTTAATACTAGTGTATTACCAGAATTTTTAGAATTCTCAGAATTCTTTGTCTAGACCTATATTTTGAAGCTGCTTCTCCTGTTTATTTTTTTTCTAAATGTTTTATACTTTTATGGTTTCATTTAAGTCCATGAACCATTTTGAGTTACCTTTTGCGTAATTTGTGAAATATTTGGAACATCCTCCCCCCTGCCCACCTCCACAAACCTCTAATTGCTTCAGCACCACTGTTTGCTAAAAGGACTATCTTACTTCAATTGAACTGCTTTTGCACTTTTGTCAAAATTCAGTTAGGTATATTTATGTGGGTCTATTTCCGGGTTCTCTATTCTGTTCTATTGATTTCTATGTCTGTGCCCTCACCAGTATCACACAGTTTGGATTACTTTTACTATATATAATACAATTTCAAATTGGATAGACTGATTCTGTTCACATTCTTTTTCTTTTTCAACCTTGTTTTAGATCACATAGTCCATTTGCCTTTCCACATAAGTTTTGGAATAATCACCTTTTCTACATTAGAAAAACATTGCTGAGATTGTGATAGAAATTGCAATGAAAGTATGTCAATTAATAGAGAATAAACAAATTTTTACTACATTTTGTCTTTTAATTCATGCACATGATATTTCTCTACTCTGTGCCTTCTTTGACTTTTTAAACCACCATTTTATAGTTTTCAGCATAAAAATTATAAATATTTTGTTAGATTTCTGCCTATTCTTTTCTTTTTAAAGTAACTTAAAAATTTTTGGTGCCTCTGTGTTCATTGCTGGTAGCAGAATTTATAAGTCCAGTTTTTTTTTTTTTTTTTTTTTTTAGGTCTCTATTGATACTCAAAATGATGTGACTTCTCATTATTGCCTGGAGCATGTGAGAGGTCCAGCTCCCCATTAAGCCTTCACTGATATATTCCTGACAAGTGCAGATAGGAGAACCTCATTAAATTTTCCACATTTCTCCCATGACATCATGGAGGGTGGAGATTTTCCTTACCACCTTGTGTGAATGAAAGTCCTGGCTCCCTCTTTAGCCTTTTCTGACACTGTCCTGGTGTGGTGTGGGAGTTAAGGAGACCTGTTAAAATCTGGTAAGGGAGAAGCTATGGTTCCCCACTTGATCATTGTGGGCCTTGTTGAGAGTTAAGCCACAGCTGAAAATAGGTCTTTCTTGTTAGGTTACCTCTTGCTTTATCATACGGCTAGAGAGAACAGACTTTTAGAGAGCTAATTTGTCTTAGCCCCATAGCATTTTTGCTGCCAGTATCTTTGTCTCTATCTATAGAATATGTAAGACAGAAAGAAAATCTAAGGACCTCACCATCCCACCATTTCTTAAATCCTGAGAGCCCTGGCCGTTCTGCCTTTGCTCCATTTTTCAGACTCTTCTTATGATTATTTTATGTATCATGTCTAGATTTTTCAGTTGTACTTTATAGGAAGAATAGAGAATATGTTTCCCAGAAGTAGAAAACGAGCAAAACATTTTTGATGGTGCAATGCTATAATGGTTGCTTATTCAAATCAAAGGCCTGTTATTATCTGGACAACCAAAAGTTGTGTTTATGGAACAACATATGTAATAAATTACTAAATAAATTAAAAAATGAATAGATTTATGTGTGATAAAAGAAACATCAAATTCATTTGGAAACAAACGGATTATTTAAAAGGCAGTGTTTGAATTATAGCTTAATAAATCATAGGATGTTGATAGGCTATAAATTGAAACTACCATTAAGCAAAATATTTCTGAAGAATCTTTAATGAAATGAAGTCACATAAGCTATCATGTTAAGTAAAAAAGGTATGCTATTATACTCTGTAAGCTACATATTAGAAAAGATAAATCTGATGTCTATTAACAATTTTCAAAGAGGAAAAAACTTTTCAAATATTAATAAGAAATGTTATATTTAGATTTTATTATAGTTACATAAATGGTCTGGCTTATACTGTTCTCTATTTTTTAACTTATTCAAAAGTTAGGCTTTTACAAAAATATTAACATCACTGATTTTATACATATGTAAATCAAGTAACTATCTCTAAAACTTGTTCATAATAGGACTAAAATTTTATAAGTACATACTTAATGCCTTTCATGTTATCTGATAATATTTTTAGGGTGCTGGGAAAAACTTCACATAAGTGAGCAAAAACATAAAGATATATCCTAGAATATTTTCTATAATTACATAATATTTATAGCTATTTAAAATTATGTTTCTTTCAGAAAAAAATTCTTATATGCCTACTATTGGCCAGCCTTATTGCCGTTTACAGTATTTTTGTTAATTCTTACTAAAAATCTACAAAATTATGTTCTTTTTTATTTTACATATGTGGAACTGAAAATCTGAAGATTTTATAAAATTCATGTGAAATTTCTCAAATTATTAATAGTAAATTAGATTTTACCTCTAGGTCATTTTAAGCCAAACTCAGGGATTTTTCTTTTCTTTTAACTAAAACAGTGGGAGAGATTTAAACAGATTTGTAAACAATATATTACGAGTGACTTAATTTTGCATTGAACTTTTTGGGTTTTTTTTTTAATTAAATTTGAATTTCATCTTTGAATTTCTAAATTCTACTGTGCTGCATATGGATGAGATAGGGTGGAGTTTTTTTATGGCAATTACGATTTGTTTTGCAATCATAGGAAGGGTTTTCTATGGAAGAACTCACATTTTAAGTCATAGGATTTTTGATTATTGTTATCATCAAGATAGTTATTTTTACATTGAAAAATTATTGTTCAGAATCCATTAGAATTAAAGATTATTTTTCTGTTGTTACTGCATTTTTTTTCTTATAACTGTAATGAAATTTGAAATTATACTTTGCCATTTTCCAGGGTTAAAGACTTCTGGAAAGAGATGATTTTGTTTAATGATAGAGATATAAACAAATTTTCTTAGCACCTTGATTAGAAACTTGTAAGGATTTGTGATGTAATGTAAACATTAATCAATTATCTATGATTTGTACGTGAATATCTCTACACCATTTTAGGATGATTGTAGTAGTAACATTTTCTGTTTAAGAGCCTTGATATTTATCTTTTTGGAGGAATATTAATATTTTATTATACACATTATTAATTGAATGAACTACATACTCTGTTTTTACTCCACTTACAGCTTTCTGCTGGAATATATTATATCTGTAAAGAATTGTTTAATTTTAAATAAATTTTGATATATTGTTTAAAATATGAAATGCGTTCAACATGCATTCTTCTCCTTTCAAACAATGTTTAATGTTATTTTAACAATGTGTTAACATAACATAATGTTATTTTAATTAATAAAATATCGACTTATGTTTTCTTATGCTCATTTTTTTGGTAATATTATTGAATTAAAAAATGCATAGTTCACAGAATAAGAAATTTAAATTATTGGACACAAGTTCTTTATTAATCATGCAAAACCATGTTATTAGTATTTTTCCATGAAGTGGACTCTTAAGTAATTCAACATAATTCTAATAATTTTATTAGACAATGACAATAATATTGGTATACAATTTTTCTTTAAAGGTATATTTCTGGAATATATCTGTTACATATTGAAAGATCTTTATGCACAAAATAATAGATGCTAAAGGAATATTTATTATTAATCTTAATAAAATTCACTTTAGTCTTATTATTGGTAAGTGACTAAACCCTGACAACATTAGCAGCTCACTGTTTAGAAAAGGTGGTAGGATTTATCACTAGGCAGCTGTTTCAATTATGATATATTAGGATGGTCAGCATTCAAATCATGCAGTTAATGAGTTAGGTAGACTTGTAGACAGTCTTTCAATATATGGTATATGTTTTGTGTTGAGCGGAGACATTGAAGCCTTATGGCCTGGCTGTGAATTACAGGTTGACTATATATTAACAGTGTGACTTATCAATCAACTTTTCTGTGCCTCAGTTTTGTCATCTATTAAATGAGCTAATACTAATACCTTTCTTTAAAAGTTGTTGAATTACATAATTTAATACAGAGAAAATGACAACCCACATTAAAAAGATTCCATAAATATTTGTAGTGGTAATTATCATTATAGTACATAAACAATTGATGAAGTTATTTCATGAGTTTATATTGGATTGAGAATGATTTAATTATTGTTTTACATTTGTTTTTGATATTTTTCTGGGTATAAAATTCTTATTTGTGGAGGGTATTACAAATACTGCTTAACTTCAGAAATACACAACATGACTTAAGGAAAGAAAGTTTTGGCAATCCATGTATACCTTCAGGAGAAATACTTCTATACAATTAAAGGCTTACTAGGCATTTTACCTCTGTAACTGAAACAATTATCTAAACTTGTAAAACACTCTTTGGTGATGTCTGGCAGGAGCTGTCCCTGAAGGACATCACAGGAAATGTGCACCGAATGTAAGAATATTTGTATTTCATTCTAAGGTATTTGGACTTTTTTTTTTTTGCATTAGAAGTGATTCTTAAGGGGGATAAAAGTCTACATTTAATTAACAATGGCCTTTAAGGCATTTTTCAGAAATATATATAAACATGGGGTACCATTCTGGAGAGAGCTCATTGTGGTAATTATATTCTTCATGAGTGCTGATTGAGTTAATTAAAAATTGTAAGTCCTATCAAGACTATTTATTGAAATCTATTTGGCAGCTTCTATTACTTGACATAGCTCAGCAGTTTATTCTTTTATACTCATTTATGAATGACAGCAGTGATTCAAGCAATGAATGAAAGTTTAGAAATGTTTGATAAACAGCTAAGAATATATATGATCCTTTGTACCTCAGAAAGCGACTCAATGGCCAAATCCACAGATTGTAAAGTAACCTTTTAAATCAACTAATAATTTAATTTTATTTTGTTTTTATTATATAGAAAAATGCATTAGGTAACAACAATTCAGTTCCCTATTTAAATTTGTTCTTATTGGTTTGGCCTGAAGGAAAATCCAAAGTTAATATTTGATGTATTAGTGGTGATCAGGAGACATCCATTAGGGAACTGCATAGCAAAATCTAAAATAATTGTATTAAAACCAGGCCGTGCATCAGTGGGATATGAATAAATGCTTGGTATTCTTTTCTCAGGGAAGGGCTTTCTATATTACTCCTGTTTCACTGTTTGCTCAAGGCACAGAAAATATGTGAAATATGATCAGAGGACTGACAAAGTGAAGAAAATGTGGAGTGAATCAGAGTGGGATGGGAAATTCTGCTTTACTGTATACTAGTTCTGTGAAAATCAATATTTTTTGCATTTCAGCTATTCATTTGCTAAATAATATAATAAAATGCATCTGGAAACATTTAAGACTAATGCATATTAAGTGCATGGAAGAGTTCCTGGGAGAGCAAAACTCATTTTCAAAGAAGATCCTAAGAAGTAAAATTGAGTACAAAAGAGTTCAGAGAGTTATATAAGTTATGTATTAGCATTTAGGCAGGAAAGGCCATGGTCTTTCAGAACGCGTCCTAAAAAAAAACCAATAAGTAAAATTGTTTAGAACAATGAAATGGACTTCCTCATGTTCATACCCACTTACTGGGCATATTGCAAAGATCCATGCTTTATGAAAACGACCAGTTTGATTAGCTTCAGGGATCTTTTAGCCGTGATTGTCATTTATGGCCAGTTTGAAACATAAGATTGACTGAATTATATATAGTTGTGATGGGGTGTGGGTAAGTGTCATACATTGTTGCTTTGAATATATATTTTTCGACTTCTGCTGACAAACTAACCAGAAAAGTAGAAATCCTGCCTTTCCATTGATGTAATAATACCATTTTAATTCATATGGAAACATGTAAAATATAATTTTACAGGATATAATTGACAAATCAAGGCACAGATGGTGAATTACTCATGCAATGAGTCATGAGGTAAAATAGGAAGTAGACTGTCTTGTATTCGTTCCACAATATTTGTAAATAGTTTTCTAAAGAATTGTGAATGCATAAAATCAATTTTTTTTGAAATTTGTAATGACTTTACCTGTAAGTAACCAGTGTCACTACATCTATTGATTAAATATGTCTTCTCTTTCTTTTCTTGAGCACCTGCCAACTAAAAAAATAGAAAAAAAAAAAAAAAAACCCTGAATTATCAATCAAAGACTTTTATAAAAATAAAATCAAAACATGATACAAGCATGTTTGGCAATGTCTCAAATTATGTTCAGGCTGCTTTTACAATGCTAAAGTTTCACCTAGAACCTTACTCTAGAGGGTTTTCAAACAACAGACATATGTAAATTCATAATAAATGAAACACTTAAGAGCAAAAAGCACATTCCAGGGAGAAAACAACCAGTCAGAGTAAGTTTCTGAATTTGAATAAAATAAGCCAGTGGGAAGCTGTGAGGAGCTGCTATTACTAACCTGTATTACAGTAAGTAAGAGAAAGAGAAGATCTGGACTGGTATCTCTTGGTCATCAGATTTCTGAAAGAAGTATTTCCTAATAAAACTGGTAGAATTCAAGATTTTTTTTATATGAAAACTAGCCTATTGGTAAAAGTAATCTTATTAGATTAAGAAGAAAGAGGTTTTTTTAAAAAAAATCTGAAATATTTTAAAATGCTAATTCAATATCCACTTCATTCCTTCAAACCACCTACAAGTCACAGCTTATTGCCATTAAGTGGCTAAAAATTGTTGTCTAAGGGAAGGGGAATGTGAATGACAGTTAGAACAAATACTTACTTAACCTTAGCTATCGAATCAAAGATTTATCTTAAGTTCACTGTAAAAAAAAAAAAAAAAGTGAAGTAAAAGAATATATGCAGTCTAACATGCTAGTGCTCAAAGAGCAAATTCCAAAAGCAAATAAAAAGGCAGACTGTCGAAACTGATGAAGAGACTATCTGGAACAAACTTAGTTATCTGGTGGAATTAACAGCCTTTTATTTATTTTTATTTTTATTTTATTTATTTATTTATTTTTTTCCCATTTATTTATTTTATTGCATTTTAGGTTTTGGGGTACATGTGAAAAACATGCAAAATTGTTGCATAGGTACACATGTGGCAGTGTGACTTGCTGCCTTCCTCCCCATCACCTACATCTGGCATTTCTCCCCTTGCTATCTCTCCCCAGCTCCCCACCCCCCACCATCCCTCCCCCATTTCCCCCCAACTGACCCCAGTGTGTAGTGCTCCCCTCCCTGTGTCCATGTGTTCTCATTGTTCAACACCCGCCTATGAGTGAGAACATGCAGTGTTTGATCTTCTGCTCTTCTGTCAGTTTGCTGAGAATGATGGTTTCCAGGTTCATCCATGTCCCTACAAAGGACCCAAACTCATTGTTTTTGATGGCTGCATAATATTCCATAGTGTATATGTGCCACATTTTCCCTATCCAGTCTATTGTTGATGGACATTTAGGTTGGTTCCAGGTCTTTGCTATTGTAAACAGTGCTGCAATGAACATTCGTGTGCACATGTCCTTATAGTAGAATGATTTGTAATCCTTTGGATATATACCCAGTAATGGGATTGCTGGGTCAAATGGAATTCTATTTCTAGGTCCTTGAGGAATCGCCACACTGTCTTCCACAATGGTTGAACTAATTTACACTCCCACCAACAGTGCAAAAGTGTTCCTATTTCTCCACATCCTCTCCAGCATCTGTTGTCTCCAGATTTTTTAATGATCGCCATTCTAACTACGTTTGAATAATTTCTGAAAGGCTCTGTGTGATTAAATTCCCTTCTGGTGAGATGGATTTATTTAGAAAGCTAAATTTCAATATTGTAAGAAGTCTAATAACCTTTAACCAGACATTCGTTTTCTTAAATATCAACAAAAAATATTTTCTAGTCACTTGTTTTTCCTTTAAAAACTCCCCAACTTTAGAAAATGTTTGAATTTGTAGAAATCTCGTCTCTCTTGGAGCAAGCTTGAAATCAAGCATTGTCACAGCACATAATTAATCTGGTGTTAAGCAGAAGGGCAGGATGAGTCAAGGCAACTTTCTTTCAACTCTAATGAAAATCATATTCAAGCAGGAGGTGGAGACATCTGGGTGATGCAAGATCTAGGTCAAGGTTCTGACTAACTTGAAGTTAAAGTGGCTTTATTCACATAAACATGTTTCACAGGAAACATTTCAAAGAAGCTACCATAAGTCAAAAGTGAATTTACCAAGGTCTCAGTATACAAGTCAATATGTATTCTTTTTTTTTTTTTTAATTATTTCAAGTCCTGGGATACATGTGCAGAACGTGTAGGTTTGTACATAGGTATACACATGCCATGGTGGTTTGCTGCACCCATCAACCCGCCATCTGCATTAGTATTTCTCCTAAAGATATCCCTGCTCTAGCCCTCTACTCCCAATAGGCCCTGGAGTATGATCGTGCCCTCTCTGGGTCCATGTGTTCTCATTGTTCAACTCCCATTTGTGAGTGAGAACATGCGGTGATTGGTTTTCTGTTCCTGTGTTAGTTTTCTGAGAATGATGGTTTCCAGATTTATCCATGTCCTGCAAAGGACATGAACTCATCCTTTTTTATGGCTGCATAGTATTATATGGTGTATCTGTGCCACATTTTCTTTATCTGGTCTATCATTGGTTGGCATTTGGGTTGGTTACAAATCCTTGTTATTGTGAATAGTGCTGCAATAAACATACACGTGCATATGTCTTTACAGTAGAATGATTTATAATCCTTTGGGTATCTACCCAGTAATGAGATTGATTGCTAAATTAAATGGTATTTCCGGTTCTAGATCCCAGAGGAATCGTCACACTGTCTTCCACAATCGAACTAATTTGCACTCCCACCAACAGTGTAAAAATATTCCTATATCTCCTCACCCTCTCCAGCAACTGTTGTTTCCTGACTTTTTTTCTGTCTATGGCTATACCACCCTGAATATGCCTGATCTCTTCTGACTTGTTCTTAAGAAGAAACTCAACACCATGCAGTAGTGAATGCTAGAAATTTTAGACAGGTTGAAGGCAAGGAAGAAGCAGAGGGAGCTGATTTTTTCCCTTAAATTTGGAACTCTGAGAGGAATTCTACACAGGATGCTCTGCGCTAACACGGGAACAGTAGTACAGTAGACAAGGATTGTGGAAGTCTGCAAAGATAATCCAAAAGAGAACAAACCAGAAGAAATAAATTCAGAGCACGCCCTGACGAAGAAGTCAACTAGTGTGCCTCCTATGCGTGGAATTGTGCAGTATTTGTCTTTCTGTGACTGGCTTACTTCACTTCGACTAATATTATTGCACATTGCAATCTCCTTCCTGTGACTGAAGAGTATTCCATTGTGTCTATAGTCTATATTTTCTTTATCCATGCACCTGTTGATGGACACTTAGGTTGTTTTCACATCTTTTCTATTGTGAATCATCAAATTCATAAAATCAAAGAGAGGAATGATAATTATCAGGGGCTAGGAAGAAAGGGGAATTACTAATACTGAGAAAAATTTTTCGTTAAGCTAGATTACTAAGCTTGAGAAAATTCTTCCATTATTAAAAATAAAATTATAAAATCTGGATTTCATACCAGAGATCTCTATTTTTATAATATCTCTATTTTATAACTTTTCAGTGGCCAAAAATTAAAAAGAAACAGAAACAAAACCATGGTGGCTTGACATTACTCAGGTTGTTCATTTGTGACCTCAGATCTCATTTTAGGCTGAAATAGTATTATTTTGTCAGTTTCTATAGTAAACAAAATATTTAAACTTAATTAAAAAAAAAACATTAAACTAAAATGTTTTCTTATTTAAATGTTGATATGCCTAAACCAATCTTTAATATACATGGTCAGCTCCTGTCTTCCAACAAACAAAACACTTATAGTACTGTCTAACTGTAGAATTAACTGAGATTCTCTTTTTGTTGAATCACATACCATTAATGCCAGAGCATACCATTTACTTAACAGATAAGACTTTTAAAAAATTATTCACCTAAAAATAATTTCATATTATAATTTTATATTCTAGTGCTTTTGAATATGTCTCATTTCCTAATAGAAAACCCTCCAAAATTTAAATTACTCCGATTATAAGAATATGTAGTGCATATCATGCTTTCTTAAAAATATAACTATAATACTTTAGAATACTGAATTGTTAGATTTAAGCAAAATGTTAAATGTGCATATAATTGGTTCAAAGAACACAGTAAGTCAGGTAATATTTTAAACTCTGTTTGCTTTATATTGAACACTCTGCATCAAAAAATAATGAACATATAAGTATAAAAAGAGCATGGGACCTGTCAAACCAATAAGCAATATTGTAAGAGTTTTACATCTATAATTCAATACAACCCCAATTAAAACTTTAAAAATATTTTTAATTGACAAGATTATCTAAGATATTATTTTCTTGACACAAGTTTGTTAGCTTGGAGGTTTTCATTGAAAGAAACAATTGCCACAAAAAAGCTTGAGTGTCTCTTGTTTTCTTTCCTTATCAGTCATGGTAGAATCTCAACAGTATTTTTTTAAATACATATTTACTAGTGGATTCTAAAGTGCATCTGGAAAGTCATTGCATAGAAAGAGATAACATTTTGAAAAAGAATAATAAACTTTAAGTAACATGTTACCTAAAATGTCATGGTAAATACTACTATAAAGTTATGAAAAACATATACAAAGAATAAAATCATCTTATATTAGGCAGGTTTAGAGATATAGGTTGATACAGCAGAATGTGTCCAGAAACATATTAAAATATACATAGGTATTTAGAAAATAATAAAATGTGGCACATAGCCTATTCAATGAAGGGCTTATGTATATTTGGGTAACAATTTAGAAAATACCCTCCACTCATACACACACAAATCTAATGACAACAAATCATAAAAGGACTACTATCTGACAACATGCATGCACACTAATTCTGGGAATAAATATAAAACTGTTAACACAATACTAGATAAATATTTACATCTAAAGACAATTTTCCAAAAAAGGATGCCATCATAACTGTCATACAGATGTAAAAATGAACATGTGTTAAAAGATATTATTTAATTCACTCAGTGAAGGAACCAAATAGCTCTTACAAGTGATTCAGAAAAACAGACATATTTATGCACAGTTGAGTGAATAATCAAAAAGTGTATTGCATGTGGACAGTGGCTGTAAAAGAGCTAAAGACAAGTCTGATATGTTCTATACAATCAATGTTTGATTGAAACACATTTTTCCCCCTCAGTTTCTCCCTTTGTTCTATCAAAAATATTCTGAAATAAAAATTATTCTTAATCACAAATTAAGGTTATTCTCATTAGATCTGACTGATTATTTACAGAGCTATAGCAATAGTGTAAATTTACCATATAGGCCTCTGTAACTTTACTGAAATTTTCCTAAGAAATCCCACATAAGGATTTTTAAATTGTCTTAACAAGCTTTCTTGACTCTAGGAATCTAAGACACTCTCTCCATCAGGATTTACCTGCAGTAACTATACAGTTAGGTGAATTCTGTCTCCAAAATAGCCTAAGTTCCCTGGGCTTATCAGGAAGTAAACTTTTTCACTCACTTTTAAGATTGAGAGCACTGTAGACCAATATCAGCTTCCATTTCCCAAGAGGGTCTTGTGAATATTGCTCTGTAAAATCAATCTCACTTGATTAAAAGTTTCTGGTCATAGTTGACTAAATGAGCAACATTTCAAATATGACATTCCAGGCAAGTTCTTTGTTGCAAAATCATTTTTTCCAATTATGTACATCCTAATAAAAAAGGAAACATTTTTTTCACTGAACTTATGCAAAGAACTGTATTGTCATGAAAAGTAAGATTCAATAAGAGTTTCTGAATTCTAGAGGGAGAGGGCCAGGAAGAAAGAATAGGAGGTCATTTTAAAGTGTTTTATTTCAGTTTACAGAAAGAGAGTTTACTAAGCTGTTTTAAGTTACAGACAGCTTAAGAAGAAAGAAAAAACCTTTCTGAAATATCCAGAAAATAGACCATTAAGACATCCACAATATCAACAGCAAAACAAAAAATGCAGCCATCCCTTATCAGTTCATTCAGGCCTCTGTGATTCTTATTTCACTGAATCTTGGGTTAGAAGTTTCAGCATAATTGTAATATATCTTTTTAAGTTTTAGCACTTCTTTTCAGACTCATTATTTGTACATGCTATAGTTCAAGGCAAATAAAATTCCTCTTCCACAAGCAAACTTTCTATATCCACTCAAATTTTGTTCTTCACTCTTGTTTTTCTCATTCTGCAATGACCAGACGTTTTACTTTAGGACAAAAATACATGTTTTTCTCTTAATAAACAACAAAAAAAAGCTAATTATCTTGTATGCAAACTTTTACTCCTATGTCATTTTTGCTCTCAATAGTCTCATTTATGTATACTAATTATAGCCTGATTTTACTAATTATAACTTGTTATCAAAGTAACTTCTATTGCACAAAGGAAACTATAGGATGAATAGTTGTGAACTATCGGCCCAACATCAGCATTTTAGCAATTAACAAGGTTCATGAATACACATAACACAAGTTTCTATAGCTATAACTATTCCTTTAAAAATTTCTTGAAGAAGCAAAATATGAGCATATTTATTAACAGAGTTTCCCTGTAGTTTAGAAAATAAGTTCTAAAGTTAGTGTGGTGTAAAGTTTCTGTGGTATAGAAAAATAAAAAGTGAGTATGAATTTAAAATATTGCCTAGTTATCCATGTGTCAGTATTTTATCTTAGAAATGAGCCAAACATTCAATAATTATCAATGAATTCATTCCAAAATATTATTAGCTAAAATTTTATATTATCTTCAAGTTAACATTCTACAAACATAATTAATGTTGGAATAGTTTGTCAGAATAATGATTCATTTTGGTTAAGTACTAAATTACCTTTTTCATAACCTTAAACATTAAGTAGAAATAATGTTTTTATCTGGTAAGTAAATATATAAAGGAAAATCATATGCAAGTGGAATACAAATGTATGCATGTATTATACTTGACACTCATAAACCACAGAAGACAGAGCTCTTTTGTTAAAACATTAGTTTTGTTTGTTGAAGATTTATCTACATTTTATGAACTTGAATTCTTAACTCTTTTGAATCAGTTTTTTAGAACTACATTTCCTTTCTAGTTTAATAAACTAGAATATTAGAAATAATCCTATTTTCTTGAAAAATTTAAAAATTTTTAATTTGCTTTTATCTCTATAAACTAAGCTTCTTTAATTTTACAGAATTTATAATCTAATTTGTAAAGACTTTGGAGACAGAATAATTACAGCACACTATATCAAGCAAAGGTCTTTATGTACTATAGACTTTTAGGAATACACAGAAAGAGAACTAGTAGTTTCAATTCTGAAATTTTAGCAATAAGTAAAGATTAAGCGCAGAAACAAAAAATTCACTGCTTCAGATACAAAAGAGATTTTCTTCTTTTCGGTGGGCACAAACTTAATTGTTTGAGCTCAAAATAGGCTCATATACAAAAAACAAAAAAAGGAGTAACAAACCAAATTATTTGTCACTTTTCATCCAACAGAGACTATGACTCCATAAGCCATTAATTCATTTTCAGAACCACCAAACATGCAAACCATAAAACCAAATTCCCAACCAAAAAACAGACATTCATACAGAACCAGAAAATTGTTCATACTTGAATCAGATAATCTGAAAAGGAGTGCCCTATGTAGACAATAAATTATGGAAAAATAATACAAAGGCAAAGAAGGCTAAAATCAGGTGATCTGAAGGATGTCCTTCCACCAATGCACAGATTCCTGTTGAAATACAATTTACCTCTGCTAACTTAACATGGGCAAGGCTTCCTCAGTGATATATGTGTGTGTTTATATATATACATGCACACATAATCTTCAATGAGCACACACATAAATATAAGTATCTATTACTTTAGAAAACACACATGCATCTATATATTCTAAATATAACTATAGACAATTATATAAAGCATATATAGGTACTTGTAGTCAGAACACTTCCATTGTTTTGAAAGTCATGTTATAAAAACATAAAATTAAATACAACAATCCATAAAAAAGAACAAAAGCTGTGAATAGGAAATTAACAGAAAACTAAATGCAAATTTGAAATTCTGCCTAATCTTACTAATCATTATGAAGAGAAAAATTAAACCATAAGAAATAATTTTTTCTATTCAGAATTGAAAATGATAAAATTTTCAAATATCTGCATGAGATATTGTAGTGACCCTTCAAAAAGAAAAGAATTTGGTGTATCTATTCAACTTTAAATTGTACATACTCAGTTGCTGGAGCAAATTTGCTTTCTTTATTCTTTTTATTTTGTATTTTATATCACCTTATTAAAAAACAAACATGCATATTATATATTCATATATATATTCATGTTGACATGAAAAATAGTAATGGCAAGTCTAATAAAAAAACTTACAGAATGAGTGCATGTGAATTACTAATACTGGTAAGCTATCCAAATATGCAGCTTTTGCTAGCACAAGTCTGATTTTTGCATGTTCTGTTGTTCTTATGTAGTGTATTGTATTTGCACCAACGTGACTATTATTTTAAATTAATAAGTAACTCAGTTATTTAATTAATTTCCAAAGTTATAAAAGAATAATCCAAAATTTTCTACCATAAAAACTCAGATAAATATTGAAGGTGGTGGCTATCCCAATTAAACTGATTAGATCTTTGCATTCTTTATATCAATGTATCAGATTATCACATGTATCCTCAAAATATGTACATCTATTATGTATCAATAAAATAAATAAAACAAAAGAGCTGAGAATAATAAAGTAAACTGGTTAAGTGAAACTATAGGCATTTCATACACTGGTAAACTGTATTTCTATCAAGTGTGTTATTCTTGCATATCAATAGAAAGAAAGACTTAATATTCATGCCCTGTTTTTTGATGGATGTTTGTGTTCAGGTGCTACTAGACAAAATTTATTTATTTTTTGCAACTCCTAAATAACCTGACTATTTGGGGGGATGCGAAATAAAGCCACCTTTATTGAGACTTCCAACTACACCAGAAGGGAAGTCATCCCTAAGGAAAACACTTTAATTTCAAAGGAAGCCTACCATTGAAATGTCACCCTGTCTGCAATAAGCCATTGACAGAAGCTAAAGTGATTTAAAATGGCATCCAAGGAATAATTCAAGAAAAGGACTGGTTTGGTTTCACACAGATACATCTTAGTAAGATTATCAGAAATCTTCAAACAGTTAATAATACCCCTTAAAGCTCTTTAATTAAGTGAAGATAGAAAATCAAAACCCAAGTCATCTGTTCAAGTAATGCTGGGCAATAATAACAGCTCTCATTTGACACGGTGATGGAATTTGTTTTTTAAAGAAAAAATAGGGCAGAATATTTTGTAAGTGAAAGATAATACATCATTGGGGAATAAATACAGAAGACATTTAAAAGTTATTCACTGCAAAGAATCCTTACTCTTCAAGATGGAATGTTCTATAGGAAAAGTCAGCGTAATACTGCATCTCCTAAACACTATTAAGTCTTTAATTTCTCCTCGTACATGAAGAATTCTCACCAATATAAACCAAAAATCATAATGCTTATTTTAAGTATTAAGCAACCCTACCACCTAACTAATGAAAATAAACTCCCCAGCTGAAGCTTCCTGACATATTCCCTCCCTGGTTTGCTCTCATTCTTGCCTTTACTTAGTGTAATCAATTCCCTTAACTCATCTTGGGTATTATATCTCTTGTGTTCTCTGAAATATTTTTTATTTTCAGTAAGCAAGTCTGATTCAGAAATCAAAAGGTCAACATCTTGAAAAACCCTTTCTTTTTTTTCCCAATACATTTTGACAATTTTATTATCTTCTTATCCAATATAAAAGTATGTCTCTCATAACTGCTGTTGTGAAGTATACAGCTGCTTGGTGAATCATGCCTGATGAAAGTGATTTTCAAAGGTCAATCCAAATGAATTAATATAGCATTACTTATTCTAGAAATAAAAGAAAGGGGTGAGGTTGTCAATAACATCATTCTATGTGCATAGCTAGTAGCTATATTATAGCATTTTCTTCCTTTAGCATTCAGTTCTTGTTTAGTAGATCAAACCAACACATATTTTCAGAAACAAACTAGTATAATCAACATGATTTCAAGATGTTAATAATAATGAAAAAGGAAATGATATAATTAATGTATACTTTTTGATATGTGTATTAAAATATTTATGGATATGTTTATTTTCCAGATAGTGGTAGTACAGTTAAATATAATTTGTAGATATTTTTCTCCACATTTTGTAGTTGAGTATAAATTGCTCTTACTGTATTTTCATGTTTCCCCATTAGTTAATTTCAACTATTTCATATGAGAAATGGTATTTACTACTTCCTCAAATTTCCCAGTTCCCTTGCATGTTTTTGGGGCCACATGACTGTCCTGGTCAATGAATTTTAAAAATAACAACTTTATGTAATTTTTACATATTTGCCTTTATGATTTTTGGGCACTTTTCCCTTTCTCTCTTTCTCTGTGTATGTGATGATGGAATTCTTCTCTTCCCTATCATGACAGAAATAAGATAGTAAAGACTCCCTCAATCTGGGTCCCTGATTGATACATGGATTAGGAAACCTACCAATCCGTATTGTACATATAACATGAGCACAAAATAAAACTCAGTTTTGGGTTTGATTCTTAATACTCATATTCCAACATATTCTGACATATATATCTCTTAAAGCTAATACATTAAGAACATTTACATTTAAAATTAAACTTCAACCAAGACCCAGTTCTTTTTTAAATTTCTTTTTAAAACTTTTTTTCTCCATAGGTTTTTGAGAAATAGGTGGCACGGGTTATATAAGTAGGTTCTTCAGTGGTGATTTGTGAGATTTTGGAGCACCCATCTCCTGAACAGTATACACTGAATCCAATTTCTAGTCTTTTATCCATCCCACCCTTTCGCCCAAGTCCACAAAGTCCATTGCATCATTCTTATGCCTTTGCATCCTCATAGCTTAGTTCTCACTTATGAGTGGGAACATAGAATATTTGGTTTTTCATTCCTGAGTTACTTCACTTAGAATAATAGTCAACAGTTCCATCTAGGTTGCTGCAAATGCTATTAACTCATTCTGTTTTATGGCTGAGTGGTATTCTATCATATATATGATTTATGGGCATTTGGGCTGGTTCCATGTTTTTGCAATTGTGAATTGTGCTGGTATAGATATGCATGTGCAAGTATCGTTTTCATATAATGACTTCTTTTCCTCTGGGTAGATATCCAGGGGTGGGGTTGCTGGATCAAATGGTAGTTTCACTTTTAGTTCTTTAAAAAAATCTCCACATTGTTTTCCATAGTGATTGTACTAGTTTACATTCTCATGAGCAGTGTAGAAGTGTTCCCTTTTGGTACATACTTATTTGAAGGAATTACTCATGATATCTTAGCTAAGTAAAAAATTTAGAAAAAAAAAAAAAAGAGAAGCTTGCTAGTAGAAGGAAATAACAGATGTCTAAGGAAAGAATGTTCTGATATTCTTAAAGAACCATTGTAAAGACAATAAATAAATAAGAGAACTGGACAATTTGGAAGACATCAAAAGACAGTGAACATAGTAAGGTTTTAATGGTACAAATGATCCCCACCAACATCTATTTATTTTTTATTTTTTGGTTATGGCCATTCTTGCAGGAGTAAGGTGATATTGGATTGTGGTTTTGATTTATATTTCCCTTATCATTAGTGATGTTGAGCATTTTTCATACATTTCCTGGCCGTTTGTTTATCTTCTTTTGGTAATTGTCTATTCATATCCTTAGCCCCATTTTCATTGGATTGTTTGTTTTATTCTTGCTAATTTGTTTGAGTTTCTTGTAAATTCTAGATGTTAGTCCTTTGACAGATATGTAGACTGTGAAGATTTTCTCCCACTCTGTGACTTGTCTGTCCATTCTGCTGATTGTTCCTTTTGTTGTGCAGAAGCTCCTTAGTTTAATTATGTCCCACCTATTTATCTTTGTTCTGGTTGCATTAGCTGCTGTGTTCTTGGTCATGAAGTCTTTGTCTAATCCAATGTCTAGAAGAGTTTTTATGATTTTATCTTCTAGAATTTTTATAGATTCAAGTCTTAGTCTTAAGTCCTTGGTTTTTGTATAAGGTGAGAGATGAGTATTTAGTTTCACTCTTCTACATGTGGCTTGCCAATTACACCATTTGTTGAACAGGGTATCTTTTCTCCACTTTATTTTTGTTTTCTTTGTCTAAAATCAGTTGGCTGTTAGTATTTGGGTTTATTTCTGCATTCTCTATTCTTTTCCATGGGTCTATGTTCCTATTTTTTATATCTGTATCATGCTGTTTTGGTGACTAATGGCCATATAGTGTAGCTTGTAGGCAGGTAATGTGATGCCTCCAGATTTGTTCTTTTTGTGCAGTCTTGCTTTGACTATTCAGGCTCTTTTTTTGGTTCCATATTAATTTTAGGATTTTTTTTTCTAGTTCTGTAAAGAATGATGGTGGTATTTTGATGGGAATGACATTGAATTTGTAGATTGCTTTTGGCAGCATGGTTATCATTATAATATAGACTCTACCCATCCAGGAGTGTAGGATATGTTTCTCCTTGCCAAAGCCCTGTTTCTACTTCTCCTTCTGTATAAGAAGTTTTCCCATTCAAATAATAGTTTATTTTAATATAAAAATCTTGCTTCTGTTACCCTTTTGTATTACCTTCTTTTCTACTTTTTATCTTAATCTTCTGACTAATGACTCAATTATTCTTATTCTTTGAGGACATTATATTCTCATTCACAGTACTTTCTTTCATTCTATTCATTAACAACTTTTTTTAGAACCCAACAGAATAGTCATTTATCTATGTAACATCCTCATTTCTAAATAGTTTATCTACTTTCACTATGGACTGTATCTTGAATAACAAAATTTAACATCACCTGAAGCATTTGTACCATTAAAACCTTACTATGTTGACTGTCTTTTTATGTCCTTCAAATTTTCCAGTTATCTTATTTATTGTCTCTACAGTGTTTCTTCAATAACATCAGAACATTCTTTCCTTAGACTTCTGTTATTTCCTTCTACTGGCAGCCTTCTCTTTCTTTTTTTTTTTTTTTCCTAAATTTTTTACTTAGCTAAGATATCATGGTTAATCCCTTCAAATAATTATTTACCGATATCCTCTATATGCTTACCTAATTGGTCTGCCTGTATATCTGCACATGCATGAATGAACACTCACACTCACACACACATGCACAAATAGTGATGCCTAACCATAGATTAATTTTTTATCTTCTATACTTTTAATGCCAGATTGCTATTGTCCCTGAAGTAAAACCATAAATTATGTAAATAGTGTTGCTCGAAATCTATGTTACTGAAATTTAACTAGTAAGCTCTGTTTTCTATTTTCTGTAGTGGTTGTTGATTAACTTCTCTACTTTCCTTAAATATAACACAATGCCACTATCCACATACCTCATGCTCATAGAATATTATACTTTCTTCTTCAATTAGAGAATAAAAGGTATTATGTAAGATTTTTAAAAAAGCTTTCCCAAGTGATTTTTAAGTTACTTTTAATCCTAATTGTTTAGATCTTTTCTCCTTGACTCTTCATTACAGTGAATGTTCTCACAATCCATCCGGCAAAGGGAAGTCAATTCCCTACATCTGTACTTTGAACCCTGTACCTTCATTCTCTTTTGTAACTCTCCTGTATCAATTATAACTTCACTCACATCTATTTTTATATTCTTTATTTGTATTTTCATTTCATTATTAAACATACTGAAAACTAAAAGATCTTAATACAAAGGTATCGAAGCACAATAAAAATATTTTTGCTTGATAGTGAGCAAGCAGTAAGTTTTCCCTCCTTATAATGTAAAAAACATTTTCTATTTAGATTTTTCTCTTTTGAGTCATTACTTTTAACTCTTTGTCAAAATTCTTGGGTGTTTCTTTATGTATATGAATGAAACACTAAGTTGATTATTGTAGATAGTGACTTGGTGTTCTCTACTATTACATAGATTCAGTTGTATAACAAGTATCTCCATGAATGGGTAACGGGGGCTGAATATAAACTACATATACATAAATGCAGATCCATTTCAACATTTACTCAAAAGAGGCTTTTCTCTCTTAACATCTGTATCATATAGCCTTGTATTCAATAGAATCTCTAGCTCTCTCTGTGTTGTTAAAATAATAGGGATTATATATATATATGTATATGCCTTTAGTCTTGGGCCAGTGCTGCTCCTTGTCTATCACTTTTGTAAGCAAGGATTTTTGTATGAGGACACGTGCAGTGTTTTGTCCTAGTTTCTTTGTGTTCATTTCTAATTACTATGACTTATATCCCATAGTCAGTCAAGTGATTCCAGGTCTTCTGCTCTAACCTCAAAGTCCATCTGAAGCTTTTCTGGAAAGAATGCATTTTGCCTTGGATATACGCTTCTCTGCATGTTTATCCTTGTAGCTTCCTGCTTTCTGCCTTAACTATCGATAGTTTCTGCATTTTTTCATTTTTTAAAACATTTTACAAAATTGATCTAAAGATTTGGTTCCAACACCACACTTAAATTTAAACACATACAAGTATTATCTTAAACATAAGAAAATAATTCCAGGGTACGTTGGTAAGCTTAGAATAAAGAAAAAAAAATGGGTGTTACAAGTGAAGAATCTCAGTGTCACTGCAGTGAGTGGAAGTCAAAAGCAAAGTGTTTCCTCTGTCCTTTCAACTGGAGACAAATTATCAGGGATAAGTTCTGTGTGTTAGATCTTTAACTTATTTCAGACTTAAGACATGGTGAACAAATGGAGCTAGAAATTAGTTATCAAAAGTGGGTCAAGATCTGTGCCAGAGCTTGGGAATTATCATCCACAAATATGACCCAGCAAGGAAATCTGCCACCAGCTAAGACTGTGCTCCAGGTGGGAGAAAACAATTGTGAGAATCCCAAACCACCTGTTAGTGTGAAATTCAAATTTTCATGACTACAAGAGGTTCAGGGCCCAGGAATACAAGAATTAACATAATAAAATATATGAATTGGCAAAACTGAGTGAGAGCCGACAGAAGCCCACCCATATTTTACCATTAAGATGTAAAATGCTCGCGGGGCGGGGTGGCTCAGGCCTATAATCCCGGCACTTTGGGGGGCCGAGGAGGGTGGATCACAAGATCAAGAGATTGAGACCATCCTGGTCAACAAGGTGAAACCCCATCTCTACTAAAAATGCAAAAATTAGCTGGGAATGGTGGTGTGCGCCTGTAGTCCCAGCTACTCCAGAGGCTGAGGCAGGAGAATTGCTTGAACCCAGGAGGTGGAGGTTGCGGTGAGCCGAGATCGCGCCGTTGCACTCCAGACTGGGTAACAAGAGCGAAACTCCGTCTCAGGAAAAAAAAAAAAAAGATGTAAAATGCTTTGATAACCTTGGGCATCAGTTTCCCACAAAAAACCAAGTTCTCGAAAATGTACTTATGACAAGTATTAAACATCATGCAAGGGAGCATTGACGAATCTAGTGAGTGAATTAGGAGAGTTGTATACACTGATAAGATTTTTAAAATAAAGTAGACTAGAAGATATTTTAAAACGTAAGATGCCTAAAGTACATAAAGGATTGAAGAATGCAAACAAACAAAAACTAGGGAAAGGACACTGAAAAAAAGAGCATCTTTCAAAAGGAATCAAATAGAAATTCTGTAAGTGAAATATAAGAATGAAATAAAGTCAACTCAGTGGACAAATTGAGTGTTAAACTAGACAAATTAAAAAAAGATAATTAGTTGATTTTTCATTTATTTAAAAACATTTCGACCAGCTAATTTGTGTAGACTGTTAAGGTTCTACCCTTACCCCTACACTCCCAGCTGGATAAAGAGACAGGAAATAAAGAAGCAGATAAATCCATAATAAATAACATACTTTCAAGTAATGATAAGCGATATGAAAAAAATATGAGTAAGATACTACAAAAGAGAGTAATATGGGTAGAGAGAGACATTCAAGTTAGGGTAGTCTTGGAAAATCTCTCCTACAAAGTAACATGTAAGTACAGACATAAGTGAAGGAATGTAAAAAGCAAGCAAAGGTCTATGGAAAAAATATTCCAGGCGGAAGAGGCAGTAAAAGTCATGAAGCACCAATTAATGTGACATGTTGGTAGAACAAGAACTCTAGAAAAAGTTGGTAAAGAAAAGAGCAGTATAACATTATTTTTCTAATAAAGGCACTAATTTTATTTTTGAATCAGAAACATAAAATGTTGAAATGTTATGTCTTATCTCTTTTCCTATGAAAAGTGTTCTTGAAATTGTTTATGTAATTGCTTATTGATTTATGTTCTCCTTATTGGATGACTCTTTTCAGTCTTCAGATGCATTCACTATGTCTCCTGCCTGCTCTGTGCTTCCAATTCTTCTTGAATCTACCTAGAGGACACTCTCTGCAGCCACTGCTGAAGATGCTTTTGATGATATCCTTGTGACAATCTATAAAGGGATCTGGATGCCAAGACATTGCTCATTTTGCACAGAAACAATGTAAACAGCCTTCTTCTTGACATTTCACCTTACACTTCTTTGCTACTCATCCCTGAGCCATCGCTTCTAAAACGGAAAACTTCATGTTCCTCATCTTCACTCTTCTAGTTAGAAACTTACAACATTCAAGCAACAGCAGCAATGCAACACTTACAAAAACACACACACGTTTACCCCACAGAGCAAACAACAGTATCTCTGCAAAGTTTAATCTTTATTAATACAAGGCCAAGAAAAATGCAAACAATACCCTGAAATATCTATCCCAATAGAGTTTCTCAGTTGTGCACAAATAATTAACAGATGACTAATCCAAAAATATGTGATCAAATTTTAAAGTAAGGTTGATACCTTATGATTTCCTTTAAAAAAAGTTATCGTAGCCTGCCAGAAGATGAGCTAAGGTGTTCATTACTGGTTCCAGAAAAGTCTCTGCATCAAAATTCACGTGATAACCAGGCTCCATCTTTCATAAACTCAAGCATTAAAATTAGGAAAAAACGTAGGTCCCAAACTAGGCCAAGACATAATTACAATGACCTTATTCTGTTCCTGTGCGTTTGTGTGTGTATATAACTTCACATAGTGCCTAGCATAATTAAGGTATTCAGTCACTAAATGTTAATTGGTTAAATAAGGGAAAACAAAAAATACTGAATATAATTTTTGTTTGCAATTGCATTATGAATGTTATATTTGAGGTAGATTCCAAGGTTTATATTGCCAAAAAAGTATCTTAGGTTATCATCTTCAGGGAGTTTTTCTTTAAAAATATTCATTTATCTCTCAGGGATGCTTTGATAGAAATTTTTTATTTATCAACATTAGCAGAGTAATTGAAAGTAAAGGAGGATGTCAGCTTTCTTCTAGAAATGAGATTTTTCAGGTCAAACACACTTGCTTTGGAAGGATTCCAGTTGCTAAAGTATCTTGCAAAAAAAGTGTAAGTGCATTACATTACATTTTTAAAGTTTAAATTTAAGTGTTTCTTTAATATGTATTCCATTTCGGAGCTTTTATAATTTGTTGTCCTGTTTTTATGTTTGGCCATGGCTCTACTAGATTGTACACACACACACACGCACACACACATGACCGAGGATAATAGTTGGTATCATTTCTGCTTCCTCTTGATCCCTTTTAAATTTTAATTTTATACTTAGGTTCTTCTGTATTGAGTCATTACTCTTCACTAGATATCTCAGAATTCTTTGTTATCCACTGGCATAAAATAAGTCCTCACATAATGTCATTGGCAGATTCTTAAAAACTGCTGACTTTAAACAAAATGACATATAACAACACTAATTTTACCATAGGCTAATTGATATAAACAAGAGTTAATTTCCTATGGCATCTTTCTGGTTGCAAAAACATGACCAAACTTCTAAATAAAGACCAAATTAATTACAAAATTAAACATGGAAATAAATATGAGCTATACATACATTGAAGAAAGATTAATAGACGCAAGTAAGATAATTATTTACCATATTATTTCAGTTCAGGGTTGTGGGTGGCCAAATCATCTCCTGGCAGCTTAGAGCACCTGCTGGGAAGCAGCCCTGGACACCATCCCATTGCAGATACACACACATGCATGCACAAACACGCACGCACACACACACATACACTCACCTATACCCCTACCTGGTGGCCCATTTATATTTCCACACGCTACATCATTTTAGACAGTTTTCATTATCTAAAGATATTTTCATTCTATCAGTATCTGAACTCAGGTTTGGAAATGGCAATTTATCCATCTTTGATTTTCTCAAAGAATGAATTTTGTAAAAAATTTGCTATCATTAACTACTGGAGAATTGTATCCAATCTTCATTCTTAATTCTCTTGAGTCCAAGTGACTTCCGAGCAGCACTTGTCATTGGGAGATTTAGCATGACTGAAGAATATTAACAGATAATTTCAATGTATTGAGTATCTAAATGTATAGATTTCAGTTGCAAGAATCTAATCACCATAAAAAATAAAAGTTTAAAAATAATTCAGATGACAATAATAATAATAATTTTTATAAGCAGCCAAAATATACTGAGTGCTTCGTTTGTACTAGGTTCTGGTCCAAGCCCTTAACATTTACTATCTTATTCAATGTCAAGAACAAAGTTATAATGAGTGATGTTATTATTGCCTGTATTTTATTTCTCTATTGATTTTAAGTTTAAAAATTTTTATTTTGTTTTAGATCCTGGGTGTACATATGTGTGTTTTTAACATGGGCATATTACATATTAGTCTCCACCTATTACCTAACGAGTGAACACTGTATTCTATAGGTAATTTTTCAGCTTTTTCTTCCCCTCCCTCCCTCACACATTTTTGAGTCTACAGTGTCTATTATTTCCATCTTTATGTTCATATGTATCCATTGTTTAGATCTTACTTATAAATGAGAACACCTAGTATTTGATTTTCTGTTTCTGCGTTCACTTAGGATAATTATATAGATGAGAAAACTGAGAGTAAGACTTATTATATAGATGAGAAAACTATTATATAGATGAGAAAACTAAGAGTAAGACTTACCCCATATCTACAGCTATCAGTAACACAGCTAGCATGTAAGCCCTGGCAATCTGACTCTGGAGGGAATTTGTACTCAAACTTACCTAAGCCTGTATCCTGTGCTCCAGGAAAACTCAGTTTAGAGAGATTGGACTCATTATTGCAGAGGTTTTAAAATGCAGTTTACTTCTATATATTTTAATGATATTCCATTTTAAAGATATAAATTAAAATTGTTAATGTGTGAGCAGCCTGAAGAATGTGACATTGATGTTTGAAATTGACAGTGTAAGTTAAAGGGCACCATGTCCCAAAAATATTGTCCTAAGAAGCCCAGCTCTAAACACAGAGCATTCACAAAATACTTCTTATTAAATTGTTGGAAGCATGAGCCTCACATTTGTTATCTCAGGGAATTCTACCACTAGCCATGAAGTCTTGTTTACTCTCCTTGATGAATAAACTGTCCTAATTCTAGGTTATAAATGAGATGTTCAAACTGTAGGGTGCAACTTTACTAAAACTCTGACTTCTGAGAACAGATGGCAATGTTTTTTCAGTAGAAACACAAAGACAATTATTTCTGTCTTCTACAGAAAAAAAAATATATAAATCTCAGCTATATATAAAACCTAGAATTTTGCATATTTTCACCCCAATTCATGGAAATTTTTCTAGTGTTCAATTTTACCTTTTTACCAACTTACCACCACTGAAACAAGAGTGTCTCAAACTATTCCCACCTGTGTCGGAATCACCTGGTTGTACTTGTCAAGCCTGCAGCTCACTGGCATTTACAGTGTAACTGCTTTGTCCAACTCTTCAAGTTGGAGCCTGAGAAGCTGGCAGGATAAAAATAAAAGAAAGCATGAATGACTAAATGAATGAATGGATAAACCCAGCCATTCTCATATAAAAATTCCACCACGAATCCCTTCTTTTCTTCTTCATTTAAATCCTCATTCAGAAATGCATCATTTTCTGCCTAAATTATTGCACCTTCTCTTTCTATTTCCATGACGCATCACTGACATGTTTTCCACTTCTTCCATGGTACTGAGGCCTTCTTTAGAAATTATGATAATTTTTAGCTATTCCTCCCTCCCTTATTTATTGTGTCTAACTCCTTATCTTCAATTATTTTAACTATTTAGTTTTTTAAACTTGAAATTTTAATTTTTTCTTTGTTAATAAGTTATCTACTCTTTTTCCTCTTCTAATCTCTAAATATATTCATTTATGTATTCCCAAACAGGCAATGGTACCACAGAATAAGGTGATAGTGCCAGCATTCATACTTGTAATGTCTCATGCTAGTGTGTATGGTGAGTTGAAATATGAAAATCAGTGAGAATTCACTGTTATCAGTGGCTCTCCAATTTAATTACTGGCTATATAATCTTAGTCGAGTCATTCGACATCACTGAATTTTCATAATCTCATCCATCAATTGGAATATTAGTAAAACTAAAGCTATATTGTGCTTGAATTACATGAGTTAATACTTGTGTATATGTTTGGCAAAGCGTCAAGTTTTATAAAAACCTTTTCCCTTTATGCTTGTTTGCTTTACCTTATACTCAGTAAAAACTGACCAAGAATAATTTATATATTTCATGATGAATAAAGCTAGGCACCTACCTTTATTTATTATAAATTATAAAGAAGTATATTTTTTATTGTTGTATATCTGTGCATAAATATGTGCTTACCTAGATTCAATCTTATATACATATGTAAAGAGAGAGAACTAGCCTTTTTTGAATGTCTCATTTTGCCAAGTATTTAATATATGTGAATCTAACTTATTTATCATTATTATTGTTTAAGTTTTACCAATATAAACATCAAGGGAGAGTAACTTTCCCATTGGCCACAGTAGGATATGATGTTACTCTGACTTGAAGATTTGAATACAGGGGTAAAGTGAGAGGATCAATTTGGCCAGGACCAAAATTTGTATCTGGAATTGTCTGCTGTGAAACCCACAGCTGGCCTCCACCACACAGGTTTCCAGGCTGCTTGGGTTTTTGCTTCCAGGTTTAACATGGATTTTTTGTGTGTGTTTCTTTTGATGTTTGTAAAATCAATATTGCTTTAGACTACAATCAAAATGTAGAGGTCAAGGATTACCTCTATTTCCATTGTTTTGCTCTTTCTAGTCCTCTAAGTACTGAGATTTATGTTCAATCATATTTTCTGACTAAGCTGATCCCTGCAGATAAATGGGGTTACTTCTTTTACACAAAATTTATCCACCTGCCTTCTGTCTTTCTTCTTACAAATTAAGTAGTAAATAATGCAAAGCATCTTGAATTACCATTTTTGAAGGTCAGCTTATATATTAAAACCTATTATCTAATAATGAATTTTAATAATGATACCACATAATGATGTACATTTATATAATTAATATTAAGAGCATTGACTTGAATACCACAAATTAATATTTTTAAATGGCCATATTTCTGGTGCATTTTAATGAATACCATTAATAAAAAAATATTTATTTGGCATCTTTAGCAAAAAACATCTGAGTTACAATTGATAATTATAAAGAAGCCATTTTAAATGTACTTAATTTTTTCAATTTATTATTCCAGGTATTCACCTCTCCACCCAGCAAATATAAAGAACTGCTGTCGTGTTTTTAGTTAAAATAAATTATATTTTTATCTCCTGATACCACAGATATTAAACAGTTTTAGAAAATTACAAAGTGTTTAGGAGAAATAAATCATTTTTGTTCTGTGGTGCGTTCCTGGGAGATAACATGTCTCTCAGGGGACCAATGCCAGATTTTGCTGTTTCTGGCTATATCATGATCCATAGCCATTAAACATTAAAAGCTACTGTTCTCCCTCTATCTTTATGAAAATAAGACATGATTTACTCTAGGGTAGTATTGTACTTAAAAGATTACTTTTCTTTTTAATGGTTGAAGGGACATTTGAACAAAATGTTTAATTTTGTATTTCTGCCAATGTTACATAGGCAGCATTGTAATAAACCACACGACTGGATTGTTGCCAAAGATCATAAAATGACAAGCTTAAATCCTTTAGGCAAAACTATTTGTGATTAATTATTTTCCATTTTAAGAAACATACGAAGTGAGTAACTTTATGGTTTTCTGAGTTAAAATTTGGCATGATTGAATGAATTGTTCTCGTTGATCAAAGAACCGTAATTCTACTCTATAATAAGGTGCTACATAGTGAATCAATTTGAAAATCCATGAAAATACTAAATATGGTCTGTGATATGCATTGCATGTCCTGGATTGCCTTTGTATTCCTCATAGTGACTCATTTGAACTTGCAAAATAAACACGTTTCTGAAATTTAATCTTAAATATAACTTCCTTCAATATGTGGTATACAGGAAAGAACAGTTTCAGAGTCAAGATAAAACTCAGTAATAATATGATCTTGGGTAAATCATTAAATTTTTATTGACAAATAGGAACAAAATGTAAGTTACAAGTTTTTGGAGCAAAATGATAAAATATATAAAGCACCTAGCATAATGCTTTTCAAAATTCAGTTTCTAATAATTAAACCTATAGAAAATTTGCATTTTATTTTCTATTACATCTATTAATTTTCCCATTTCTTGCTTGCAATTTAATATTAGTATAATATATAATACTTTAAATGTAGTTTAAATGAAGAATCGTTTCTTATACATTTTTTTCTAAATTTTATTGTATTTTTTAAAATATAGAAAATTTGAAGGATAGTAAAATAAATGCCATATAACCTACACTTGAATTTAATAATTAATACCCTGACAAATTAGTTTTCTTTCTTTCTTATTCTCTTTCTCGCTCTCACTCTCACTCTCTCCTTTATTCTACTTGCGATATTTCGGACATTTTAATTATCAAAAAAGGTGATAACTAACTTTGAAATATTCAAGAGATAACAATCCATGGACTCAGAGTGAAACACACATGTAGACACCAGGGAGTTATTTTTACAGAATAGTGGTGTTAGGTAAAAATGGAGAAGAACCGATAGAATTAAAAAGTCAGCATTTGTAACCCTAGTGAAATGATTATTTCAGAAAGAATCACCAGTGGATTCCAAAATAAGGTGGAAAGCTTGTCTGTATAATGCCAGTGTTTCACAGATTGCCTACTAAAATGCAGAGGAAAAAAAAATCATTTAATAGAGAGCTTCCAGCCACTATCTTAACCAAGGCCTCAAACTTAGCATCACAAATAGTAGGAAAACTTGACCTTATATACCTGCTGATAATACAACATAGAAAATACGTGGCATTACTTCGGAAAGTTTCCCACCATTTAACCTTCATCTAATAACTTTCCTACTCCTCATTTCAGTTTTCCAAGGAAAGGACAGAGGATTATGTTTAAGAAATTACCAGGAAATAATAACACAAATTTAAAATATTTACAGTCTATTGACAACTGATTTAATTTCTTTAAAAATGCCATGAAGGGGAAAGAAATGTTAAAGTATTAGTTGCAACTAGGAATGTTTTTACTTATGAAGGATACAAGGGCATCTAGGACATGATATGCATACACAGTTAGTACTTTCTTTGGTTTTTATAATGATTAAGGTGCTATATACTTAATAGTCTAACTAAAGTTATTTGATCAATGATAAAAACTCATTAATCATTCTAACTTCAGAAATCCTAAAATTATCCTGGTGTCTTCTTTCACAAAAAGAAAATTAATTTATCACAAATATTTGTGTCTTCAGGCTTTTAAGCCTGTCAGAGAATGCTCTTTGGCAGAAATTCAGGTAAATGACCTCCTACAAAACTTAGATGAAATCTTGGTTCAAAATCAAAATTACACATATTATTCTGAAAACACTTAGAATAAATGTGAATATTGTTTAGATGTTAGATAACATGAGGCAACTCTTGTTAATTTTCTAAACTGTGACAGTTGTGTTGTTATCAAGAGGAAAAGGTCATATTTTTCTTAGGAGCTACATCTGACAGGTTTAGGGTTGGAATGTTTTCTGATTATGATGCAATTATACTAGAAAACTAAATGAAAAAATTTATAGGACCGACTACCTAGAAACAAACAACTACATTCAACAAGTCCTTGTTAAGGGGTAAATATAAACCCCAGAATAACTAAGTTGCTTATTAGTCAAATAAAATTCATTCTCTAGATGTTCATAGGAAGCATAGATGTAAAATCATCTCTAAAATTTGAATGCTAATATAACTTGTTTTGGTAAACTCATTTATTGTTTTTATATCCTTATATTTTTTCTAATTTATTGTCTTTTTTAACGTTTAATTTTTGTGTTTACATACATAGGTACTTGGGGTACATATGATATTCTGGTATAGGCATACATTGTACAATCAGCACAACAGAGTAAATGGAATATTCATCTTCTGAAGCATGTGTCATTTTTATTTGTTACAAACAATCCAGTTATACTCTTAGTTATTTTTAAATGTACAAAAAATTATTGCTGACTCTAGTTACCCTGTTGTGCTATCAAATACTAGATCTTATTTATTCAAACTATATTTAGTATCCATTAACCATCCCCACTGCCCCTCCCTCACTACCCTTTATAGTTAGTGGTAACCATCAATCTACTCTCCATCTCCATGAGCTCAATTGCTTTAATTTTTATATCCCACATATGGGTGAGAATATATGAAGTTTGCCTTTCTGTGCCTGGCTTATAACACTTAACATGATGACCTCTAGTTCCTTCCATGTTGTTGCAAATGACAGGATCTCATTTCTATTTGGCTGAATAGTACTTCTATTTTATATATGTACCACCTTTTCTTTTTTTAAAAAAAATTATTTATTATACTTTACATTCTGGGGTACATGTGCAGATTGTGCAGGTTTGTTACATAGGTACACTCATGACATGATGATAGTTTGCTGCATCCATCGCCCCATCATCTACGTTAGGTATTTCTTCTAATGCTATCCATCCCCAATCTCCCCACCCCCTGTTATTCCTCTCCTAGCCCCCCTCACCCAGGCCCTAGTGTGTGATGTTCCTCTCCCTGTGTCCATGCGTTCTCATTGTTCAACACTCACTTATGAGTGAGAACATATGGTGTTTGGTTTTCTGTTCTCATGTCAGTTTATTGAGAATTAGGGTTTCCAGTGTCATCCATGTCCCTGCAAAGGACATGAACTCGTCCATATTTTTGGCTGCATGGTATTCCGTGTTGTATATGTGCCACATTTTCTTTATCCAGGCTATCATTGATGGGCATTTGGGTTAGTTCCAAGTCTTTGCTATTGTGAACAATGCCGCAATAAACTGTCCATGTGTCTTTATATTAGAGTGATTTATAATTCTTTGGGTATATACACAGTAATGGGATTGCTGGGTCAAATGGAATTTCTATGTCTAGATTCTTAAAGGAATCACCACACTGTCTTCCACAATGGTTGAACTAATTTACACTCCCACCAACAGTGTAAAAGCATTCCTATTTATCCACATCTTCTCCAGCATGTTGTCCCCTAATTTTTTAATGATCACCATTGTAACTGGTGTGAAGTGGTATCTTAAAGTCGTTTTGATTTGCACTTCTCTAATAACCAGTGATGATGGCTTTTTTTCATATCTTTTTGACTGCATAAATGTCTGCTTTTGAAAGTATCTGTTCATTTCCCTTGCCCACTATTTGATGGGGTTGTTTTTATCTTGTAAATTTGTTTAAGTTCTCCATAGATTCTGCATATTAGCCCTTTGTCCGATGGGTAGATTGCAAATTTTTTCCCCATTCTGTTGGTTGCTGGTTCACTCCATTGATAGTTTCTTCTGGAAGGGTTCCAGTTTCAGCTTTCTGCATGTGGCTACCCAGTTTTCCCAACGCCATTTATTATATAGAGAATCCATTCCCCATTGCTTGTTTGAGTCAGGTTTGTCGAAGATCAGCTGGTTGTAGTTGTGTAGCATTCTTTCTGAGGCCTCTGTTCTGTTCCATTATTCTATATCTCTGTTTTGGTACCAGTATCATGCTGTTTTAATTACAGTGGCCTTGTAGCATAGTTTGAAGTCAGGTAGCGTGATGCCTCCTGCTCTTTTTTTTTTTTTTTTTTTTTTTGGTTTTTTTTTGCTTTTTGGGCTCTTTTTTGGTTCCATATGAAATTAAGGTTTTTTTTTTTTTTTTTTTTCCAATTCTGTGAAGAAAGTCATTGGTAGCTTGATGGGGATAGCATTGTATCTATAAATTACTTTGGGCATTATGGCAATTTTCAAGATATTGATTCTTCCTAACCATGAGCATGGAATAGTTTTCCATCTGTTGGTGTCCTCTCTTATTTCCTTGAGCAGTGGTTTGTAGTTCTCTTTGAAGAGGTCCTTCACATCCCTTGTTAGTTGTATTCCTAGGTATTTTATTATCTTTGTAGCAATTATGAATGGGAGTTCACTCATGATTTGACTTTCTGTTTGTCTATTATTGGCATATAGGAATGCTTGTGATTTTTGCACATCGATTTTGTATCTTGTAACTTTCCTGAAGATGCTTATCAGCTTAAGGAGATTTTGGTCTGAGATGATGGGGTTTTCTAAATATACAATCATGTTATCTGCAAACAGAAACAATTCGATTCCTCTCTTCCTAGTCAACTATCCTTTAATTCTTTCTCTTGCCTGATGGTCCTATCCAGAGCTTCCAATACTATGTTGAATAGGAGTGGTGAAAGAGGACATCCTTGTCTTATGCCAGTTTTCAAAGGGAGTGCTTCCAGTTTTTGCCCGTTCAGTATGATATTGATTGTGGGTTTGTCATAAATAGCTCTTATTATTTTGAGATATGATCCATCAATACATAGTTTATTGAGAACTTTTTTTAGCATAAAGTGCTGTTGGATTTTGTCAAAGGCCTTCTCTGCATTTATTGAGATATTACACTTAAATCTTTAATCAATTTTTATTTTATTTTTGTATATGGCAAAATATATGGATCTAGTTTTATTATCATGCATTTGGAAAACTATTTTTCCCAGCAACATTTATTGAAGAGATTGTCTTTTCCCAGGCATGTATTCTTCACACCTTTGTCAAATATGAGCTTGCTGTAAGTGTGTGAATTTTTTTCTGGGTTCTCTTTTCTGTTCCATTGGTCTATGTGTTTGTTTTTATGCCGGGCCCATGCTGTTTTGGTTACTATATCTCTGTAGTATAATTTGAAGGAAGATAATGTGATTTCCCAGTTTCCTTCTATTTGCTCAAAAAGGCTTTGTGTATTTTGGGTCTTTCGTGATTCATATATATTTTAGGATTATTTGTTTCTATGAAGAATGCTGTTGGTATTTGGATAGGGATTGCATTGAATCTGTAGATTTCTTTGGGTATTTTAGACATTTTAAAAATATTAGTTCTTCAATTCATAAACATGGACTATCATTGCATATTTTTGTGTACTCTTCAATTATTTTTCATCTATGTTGTATTATAATTTTCATTGTAGATATCTTTTGTTTCTTTGGTTAATTCGTAGATATTTTATTTCATTTATGGCTATTGTAAATGTTATTATATATTTTTTTCAGATTGTTTGATGTTGGCATATAGAAATACTACCAATGTTTTTTTATGTTGATATTGTGTCCTACAACACTACTAAATTTGTTTATCAGTTCTAATGGTTTCTTGGTGACATTTTAAGTTCTGCAATACATGTGCAGAATGTGCAGGTTTATTACATAGGTATACACATGCCATGGTGGTTTGCTGCACTCATCAACCCGTCATCTACATTAGGTATTTCTCCTAATGCTATCCCTTCTCTAGCCTCCCACCTCCTAACAGTCCCTGGTGTGTGATGTTCCCCTCCCTGCATCCATGTGTTCTCATTGTTCAGCTCCCACTTATGAGTGAGAACAGGCAGCGTTCGGTTTTCTGCTCCTGGGTTAGTTTGCTGAGAATGATGGTTTCCAGCTTCATCTATGTCCCTGCAAAGGACATGAATTCCTTCTTTTTTATGACTGCAGAGTATTTCATGGTGTGGATGTGCCACGTTTTCTTTATCCAGTCTTACCAGAGCTCCTGAAGGAAAGACCATCAAATTTCTTTAAGACCCGAGAGTTCTTTAGCCCATGGAGGTAAGGCTTGCTAAAACTAAGGTTCTGACTCCTGGGATGGATGATTTGCCTCTGGCTAGGGCTGGTGTAATTGCTCTCTCTTGGGCACTGGCCAAATTTGGTCATGCATCACTTGTTGCTGTGGCAGGGCAGCAATGAGTTTAAATGCAAAGTCTCACAATCACTGCATCCTATCTCCCCCAAGTGCAGATTCTTTCTCTATGCCACTGCTGAGGGATGGTGGGGGGTGGTGTAAGTGATTTGAGGCTGTTTATTCTAACTTCTTTTGTGCCTTTCTTAGCAATATGAAGTTAAAACCAGCTACTGTGATGCTCACCTGATTTTTGGTTCTTATGAAGGTGGTTTTTTGTATGTGGATAGTTGTTCGATTTGGTGTTCCTATTGGGAGAACAAGCACTGAAGACATCTATTCAGCCATATTGTTCTGCCTTTTTCTTTCCATGCTAATATAGTTTTTAAAATATCCTTGATTCTTGAACAATATCTTATATGACTATTAAAACTTTGGTTTTCACATTTCTTGCTTTGTATTCCATCAAAATGATATTCTACTGTTGCTTTGATTTTTTTGTTGTCACAATCTATCAAATTAATTTGTTTCTTCTCTCTTCAAATGATAAACTTTTTCCTAGAGATGCAATGTAATTTCTTAAACTTAAAGCCTACAAATGTTACTAGGGCACTTTGTCACAATTATCCCGATAGATCAGTGAATCCTTTCAAGCTTTAGAGTTGGATTTTCTCTTATTTCTGGAAACAGTTGTTAAAACATAGTTTTAAATATTAATGACCTTTTGCACTGTTTTTCTTTTCAAGAAAATTTAGTTATTCGTATGTTGGAACTTTGTTCTATCTCTGCTTTTTATTACATTATTTTTTATCTAACATATTTTCCACTTTTTTAATTCTATTTTATATAATTTTACTGTTTCCTTATGTTGAAATCTTGTAATTTACTTTGTATTGCTGATATTATTTATTGTTTTATTTAATATTGGAGTATAAATATTTTCTATTTTAGTATTTGCTATTGTCTGTCTATTCTGAATTTCTACATTTCTGATGAATAGATTTTTATATACACATTTATTAAATTATATGTAATTAATGCCAAAATATCATGTTCCATTTTTTCTTCTTTTCATGATCCTTTTTCCCTTTTTATTGTCTTATTATTTGTTGCAAAGTTTTGATTCTCAAACTTTTGTTTGAGGGTATTTTCTTTGTGTATATGTATTGACTGTTTTCTTTAGAATTTTTCTTCATTGACAATAATATGGACTCCTGTTTGGGACGAGGCTAGAGAAGAAATGGTTTACTTACTTGAGTTTTGGTTTGAGTGCCCTGTATGTTGCTATGATGAAGATAAGTTGCTTCAATTAATGTAGCCTTTTGTTGGTTGGCTTCTAATACTTTGATAATACCTTCTTTCAGTAACACTCTTTTATTCAGCATTTTTTTTTTATTTTAAGTTTGTCTTCAGAGGACACATTCTCATTCCAAGGTATTTTTCCTCTCCCCAAAAATGATCCTCAACATTTTTATAGTCCCTTTCTTTTGTTGTCCAGTAGCCAGTACCCTCCATCACCAGTATCTTCCCACTGTTAGTGATATCCTTAGTGATTTCTGAGAGTGAATCTTGGTGTTATCTGTGCTGCAACTGTCCTTGCTCTTTTTTCTTCTGTGCAATCCACATTGTACCCTTTAGACTAAATTTAAATTTGTGAAATGTCTATGTGCCAGCACTGTCGTAGCTATGGTCAATATGTTATTTTCTTTGCTCTTCTTATGTGCTGTGTTTTTTTCAAAGTAGAAGAGGCAAAAATATTGGTATAGATCATTATTTTATAAAACTTCACAATCATTTTAAATGAGGAAATATATATCTCAAGTTTCAATTATGATACGGTATATAGTATATAGGTTAATTATTGACTATAAATTTTTAAGAATTATCTTAAGATTTATTGAACTATTAAAACAAGAGACATGGGAAAATTGCACAAAAAAAGAAAAGGGTACTTTATATTACCTTCACTTTTGTGACATTTTAAAGTTGTGCTTAATAATTTCACCCAGGTAAAATCGGTCAATAGGATATTTCAAAAGGTTAGGGTATTTGGCAGCCTAGATAAGGGTTCTGAACTTTTCTTCATTTGTTCTTGGTATGGTTTCTAATAAGATACTTTTTTTGTTTTTGTTAATAGACATTTCACAAGTTATGTATTTTACCATCTTGAAATTTTGTTTCATAGCATTACAAGAGTCAGGGAATCCGTGACCTCTTTTGCAGAAAAGAACCATTCCCTATGCAGAAATAACCAGATTAAGAGGTTATTGAGAGGTTATATAAATGTGTTGAGCTAAAATAAGTAACAAGTGATTGAGAAAGTCTAGTCTGTAGTTGTTACTGGTTGTCCCCATTGATTGGTATTTTTAAAAAACACATAATGAAACATTTTTTTGTTTTGTTTTCCTAGAGAAATCTGAGATTATTTTAAATGTATAAAATATGGTTTTCTAATTTGTTCTTATTCGGGATCTCGGTCTAGTTATCTTTCCACCATACTGATCTGTTCATGATATCTCATTTCTCTAGTTTAATAGCATTATTGTTTTAGAAACAGAGCCATCCCCAGAAGATATTAAAGATTGAATTTAATCCTTAGAGAGAGGTCTTCTTGAGGGTGGAAGACAACATTAATGCTTCTAAACTTAACATCCCTAATGTTTATTTAAAACCACAATACAGTTTGAACTTCACAAAATGGTTAATAAACAATAAGATTGCCTTTGGTCAAAAATGTTTCCTATTTCTTTATTTCACATTTTTTGGATTAAATATCTCTGTTCTCTGTGGCTTGCATAGCAAGTTCATTACACTGTTCTAATGTTTCTAAAGATTCACAGGAGTTGAATAGTATTTTTAGAATGCATAAATTGATAAATTTACTACAAATGCTCAATTCCTAGAACATGTCATTTTGTTCTTTATACCTTTCAAAATATATGTTTGAATTTATGTATTTAAATTGTAGATTCTGAAATTTTTATGTAGTGACAGCAAGATCACTTTTTCTAATGAGAAGTTTTACTCTCTAGTATATTTTTAGACCAGAGGTATAAAAATTATAGCTTATATTTTCCAAGACTGTCAAGTGTAGCTGATTCACAATAAAATGTGCAACAGAAGAAAGAACCGTCTGTAAATAGATAGCATCTATAGAAAATAATGACTGTTAAATACTCTTTAGAAATATTAGTGAGGTAACTGTAATCAAGAGATGCAACTGATACTTTCTTTCTAGGATTCATTTCAAATAGAAAATGCAAATTTTGAATATGTTTTATTTCTGTCCTAAGTAATAAACATAGAAAATAAATTGCCCCTGAGAATTTACTAATAGGGCAAACTTTTCTTGAACATTTAGAACATTTATTTAAAAATTGAGTGTTTAAACAATTGCTTATTAATAAAATTGCTGTTAGCAATGATACTAAAATGTCAACATAACTCTGCTTATAATGTGACTGTTTCTGAAAAATCTTTATGCAACTACTGTATTATTGAATTTTTGCATGATTGTAACTCCTGTTCTTGTCTCTCCTAATCTATAAGGAATGTTTTCATAACACTATCAGCTCAAATGCATGGCTACCCTTAAGGCCTAGTAGAATTAAGATAACAGACATCTGGAACTCCCCATTAATATAAGCAAGTGTTTAAGAAAATGAGGTCACTAGATGGTTTTGCCAAATTATAGCAATTTATAGCCTTGGCTGCTTCTACACAACCCATTCAGAATATATACACACACGTATATTATGTTAATAGTAAGTACGTATTAACACATTTCTTTTTTATTTTTTCATTTTTTTTTACTTTTTTCAATTACAGTTTAAGTTCTGGGGTACATGTGCAGAACGTGCAGGTTTGTTACATAGGTATAATCATGCCATGGTGGTTTGCTACATCCACCCCAGCATCATCTACATTAGATACTTCTCCTAATGTTAACCCTCCCCTATCCTCCACCCTCTGCTATTCCTCCCCAAGTCCCCCACCCCTGACAGGCACCAGTGTGTGATGTTCTCCTCCCTGTGTCCATGTGTTCTCATTGTTCAACACCCAATTATGAGTGAGAACATGCTGTGTCAGGAGACAACAGATGCAGTAGAGTATTAACACATTTCTATACAATTAAATTGCAGGGTATTTCCACCAAAATTTTTGTTACAAACTGGTTAAGGTGTGAATTTCATAGCATTACAACAGAAAATATCCTGTTAATTAACTAGCAAACACCTACTTTGTTGTTAAGCTAAATGTTGAGTAAAGCAGTTGATTCCTTTTTTTCTTGAATCAGCTTTTGTGCCAGTCTCTGAGAATACCAGAATGAAAAATATGCTGTCTTTGTCCTCTAGAAGAATTTACAAATTAGTAACAAAACAATTACATTAACTGACTAATAGCTGGTTTTGCTTTTCCAAGGTGAAGCTAAGGATGAATAAGTCAAATGGCATATCTTTAGAGGTTGGATATTTAGTTCAAATAGAATTTATATAAATCTAAGCAAAAGAGTCATATTCAATTGACATCTAATGATCTAATTTAATTCACTTTAATATGCTTTGTATTGTGTAATATTCCTTGACTATATATTGGAAATGAGATAAGACTAACAGGTTGATTTTAGTTGTGGTGGTGATGGTGATATTTGGGTTGTAGGGGTAGTGCTGTAAAGAATAATTAGCCTCAAGAAAGAAAAATGGTCTAACATCAGTAAGGTCTCCATTCAGGAAAGGATAATGAGAGGTCAAACTTCAAAAGGTCTTTGTGGGAGGTAGAGGAGGCTGAATAGTCCTTTAGGTTCTGAATCCCAAAATAAAATTGATAAGTTTTAGGTTGCTAAATCATAGCGAGTTGTTCACAAATATGAACTTCAGAACACTGGGTGAAGACAGAGGTAGTGGAACAAGAAATAGTCAATTTTTATATTCTTACCAATAAAAGTCACAGGGATTCAGAGTTAGTAGACCAGACAAGTGTTATTATTAAATGCCTGCTTTTTATTTAATTTGACAAACACAAAGCATATTTTACGCACACGTTTAAAAACAGATCAACAATAACTCTGAAAGAAAGCACAAGCTTTATTAGCTAGGCATGGTGATGTGCAATTGTACTTCAGCTACTCAGGATGCTGAGGCATGAGAATCACTTGAGCCAGGGAGGCTGAGGTTGCAGTGAGCCAAGACTGGGCCATGTACTCCAGTATGGGTGACAGAGCGAGACATCATCTCAAAAGAAAAACAACAACAACAAAACCAAATGCATTAGCAGCATTAACAGTAGAAGTTTTCCCTGGAGGGGATAGCTAGGTTATTGGGGGACAGCAAAGAGAGACATTTCCTTGTAGATTTAGAAAACAATATCTGAATTTCCTACTGCATCTTTACGCTACATGCATACATTTGTTTTAGAAAAAGTATAATAGTTAAAATAAGTACTTCATGGCAATACCCTTCCACATGATTTATGGAACCACAAGCAGGAAATATATATATAAAATAAGGTCTTATGTAACTGCTGAGATGGATTCTGAGTTCTTGACAATTATCACTTTCAGTTGTCATTTAATACTATTTTGGAAACAAGATTTTGTTTATTTGTTTAGTTTTATTCTAGTTTTTAAAAATCAGCCAACCACCCAAGTATAGGATGGAAATAACACCTTGTGACTCCATCAAAAAACCATAAGACTGGTGGGTCAGTCAGAGACCTCACTAATGTCAGCTTCAGCAAATAAAGGTTTCAATCTTAAGAAGCACATACTTTGGCCGATGTTGCCATAGCTCTACTGACACTGACTCTGAGGTTCCCTGATGGCAGGGCTTTATTTCTGTGGTGTCGTCATGTGTGTGCCTCCCTGGTAGTGCCTAGAGCCTGTTGACTTCAACTCCCTAGCCAGATATGTAATATAAGTAAACCCCATTTGTAAGAAAGACCAGAAAAAGACATATTTATATTTTATCTATCTTTAAAAAATGGGCCGACAAAGGAGTAAGTGTTTGAGATTGTGTGTAGGTTGAGTTTTCAATGCTCATGCCAGCTGGTGGGTAAAATTGCTAGCACTAGAAACTTTCAAAAATAAGCTACAGAATTACTCTTCCTACTCTTGAATGAGATGTGGTGCACAAATAAAGATCTAAAATGTAAGAAGGGAAAAGATTGAGATAATGGCAGCACCTCAAGATAGGATTTGAAAATTAATATCTATAAAAACATGCTTTGGTTAATCATGTTCACCTATGAGGTAGTTAACATCAGCACTTGTCATGAAGTACTGCTAAAATACAATATTAAATTTCAGAGCAGATTTTTTATTACTATTATATAAGTTGTACACGCTAATGAAGGGAGCATATGGTTTTAGTAAAATATATATTACATTTATAATGATAGATATATAGAACTTTTTGAGAAAAATGAGCAACTGCTTTCTTTTTTGAAGTATTCTTATATCCTGGGCTTGATCATAATTATGTTATATTTACTCATTATTAATATTGTGTATTGAGAAAACAATACCTGAAACCCTTGTAAATTCTTGTTACCTGATAGTTATGTAAATTCTATTCTATATAATACTAATTGAATTGAATTTTTCCCCCTCTGTTTAAAAACCAGGGTTATTTCCATTTGCAATACTTTTCAATGTTCCTTTTCTATTTTTTGTGTTGTTTTGATTTTCCCTACTATCAGTAATAACACCTGCTGAGTCCCCTCATGTCATGTGAGTAAAATAGAATTTTTAAATATGTTTACATTTTGTATGCACATAAAACTTATAATTTTATGTTCTTCCTGAAAATAATTTTTTAACATTATAAACATAAGCACTTATAGATAGACATCTATTTGGAAAAACAAAATAATTTTTATATATGTGTACATATGTATATTATTTATGTATTCACATATATAAGCATTTTATACCTACACATACTATTGATATGCTAGATAAATTAATATAAATGGATATTCTAGCATGAGAGGGAGTTCTTTCCTTTTTTTACAATTTTGTAACTCCAACCACTCTTTTGTATCTTTTCTTCACCAATTTAATGTCTTTGCTTTTATAATAATAAGTTGCATATTTGTCAGGCTTGGAGTGTACTTGGTATAGAGATAAATTGTCTTGTAAGTGTTGTTCTTTGAAAATATTTAGACTCATGTTTAAGCTTTTTATGTAGAGGGTAATGGTGAGTCGGAATGGAAATATAATGGCCTTTATCTGCATTGGTTAAAGTTCCTCCCTCTCGGAGGATAAAACCCTCAAGGGATAAAGCTTATTCAGAAAAGCAGGGACCACATTTTGGCTCCAACTTACTCTTTTTTACCTGAAACCTGTGTGCAGAAATAAGACCAGAGGTGTCAAGAAGTTTAACTGACTTAATCCACTTTTAGTATACTTAACCGTTATGAATTTCTTGGCAAATGTCAGTGTGCAGAGATAGCTGAAGGTGAATGTAAATGTGCTACTCTTCCACAACATCAAGGCTATGGTGAAAACAAACCCCAGATAATTTCCATTTATAACTTTTATTGGCAAAACAGGATTTTGTAGACAAAATTCAGTCTAGAAGCTACCTGAAGTCTCAGTACTCTGTCCGTCCTGTTACTCACAGAATGTCTAGACTGAAGCGGTCCCTACTGTTCAATGCAAACCTGCCTATTGAACAATAACCAAAACTCGATTAACTGTCTAATCAGGTTCAGGTGATAGCCATTTTAGAGATCACAGCTGAGCTGCTTTCCATAAGAATAAAGGTGAAAAAGCTAAAATCTTCTATCCAGTTTATGTCAATAATTTAACCAGTGAAAACCACATGTAATGCCCATTATTGTTATTATTTTAAATTATTAATTTCAGCATCAAAAAGTCATCCTTAAAATATTAAACATATCCTGCTAATTAGAAAGCACCCTTTTCTTCATTAAAGAGAAAGGAAAGGGAAACACATTTAAGAGCTCAGCCTTCAGTGTATCTCCTTATTGAATACTAACTTATCATCTCTATGGTGTGTATTTCTGTTTTTGGGAGTGGGCCAGTCTTGAGTGAGCACAAAACGACAGAAAATATTAATTTTAATATTTTAATTAATAAAATATAAGAACTTATATATCACATTTAAAAAGTATATAACATCAAAAAGTAATTCCTATTATGATTTATAATGTTAAGATAATATTATATTTTATGTAGCTATAATGAATATCACCTGCCCAGAAATAATAAGCCTGTTCCAGTGTCACTTAGTAGGCTATTCTTTCTATTCTTTAGAATGAAATTTGTATAATTTTCTCCACATGAGTTAGGATTTCAATTTTCTTTTCATGTCATTTTTCTTTCCAGTTGACAGATGTTCTCCACAAGAAGGAGAGTAATATGCCCAAGGAATCCAACTTCCAACTTTTCAGTGAAATATTTGCTATAAGCTGTAATTTCAGTTCTGAGGCTCTATCAGAAAAAAAATTAACATAGGTTCTCAATCAACTATTAAAACATAAAAATTCTTTTCTTTACCATACTAAAATGGCTGGCTATTGCTTCTCTTGTGAATCTATGTGTTAAAGACAGCATTTCAGTGTCATCCATTACTATAATAAATGTTTGATATTTTCCCCAGTGTTGAGTGAAAATGGAGTGAACTTGAGTTTTATTTCTCAATTCTGCAGTTGAAAATAATTGTTTTACTTTTCTCACTTAATTTTGGAAAAACAATTTTCACAAGAGACTAGTTCCTAAGTATTGAATATTGAAATTAATTGGCATTCACATTGTGCTGTGCACTGCCATCCCTGGAGAATTGCAATAATGAGTATTCAGATTAACCATACCCGCTAGGGACACCTTGTACTATTATGCCTTCATGTTCTATAAATATACATAGTCCTTGAACAGTCAAAATATACTTAAGGATCAGTCACACCCACAAATCTAAAAGAACCAGAATATATAGAAGGACATGGCCCATTTAACCATGCAGATCATAACATACTACGCTGATACATCATAATATTGTCTCAACTAACCTTTCCAAGTGTCTGTTCTTGAAATTGGCATAACATAACAACATATTGCTGTCAAACACTCCCATTTAAAACAGCAGAGCATTTGGTTTAATGACCCCATTCTAATTAATTGCAAGATATTATGCTTAGAAAACTGTCGATTTATCAAAGCAAAGTCAGGTTATGGATATTGGCACATATAATTTTTGTTAGTGTGTCTGTTTCACTTCTTTCCTATAATCTCACCAAGTGTTGGCTAAGTTTCAAATTTAGTCAAAACATTTGCTCCAAGTAGGATTTAAAAAATTAACCTACTTTGGTTTATTCAAAGCCTCATTAAATGGATAATTAAAACTTACAGACACAGATTCCTGCTAAATTACTGCAGCTTAACTGAATTTGTGCAGTAGGTTATTAGTGGCATGTAAGCTGGCACAAGCTGAATCAGTCACAGTGAGGACAACATACTAAGATTTCATGTTTCCTGTTTCCTGCATTTTATCCTAAAACTGGCTCCTTTTGATTTATATGAAACGAGTAAGAAATTTGGATAATTTATGAATTTTTTTTTTGAGATTTAAGAGCTCCTTTATCTCAACATTTCTAAGCCAGTGCCACAGTTTATTATACCATTGCAAAATGGAATTGATGATTAAGAAAATTCTATTTACATTAAGAATCCTTTTGTACTTTGAAAAGGTAAATATGCTGAGAAAAATGAAGAAATTATAAATGGTCATTTGTGGTAAATTGCCAGGATGCAAATCAAGTCTGTGGTCAAATCTCTATTATGAATACTTTTTATTTGTACAACCATCTGGATTTCAAACTATCTTGTATTACTAGGAAGAATGCAGATTTTTATATTTTAAGTATTGTTGAGAGTACTAAGTGAAATAATGTATGTGAGACTCACTAGCACATTTCCACGAACAAAATCTTGCAAAGTTTGTTTATTTCATGCATTTGCACGAAGAACAGATTAAAAACAAAAAAGCTTCAGACTTGATCTCTTCCATGTGCTACTCTAAATTTGAATATGACACACAGTCTCTGATCCTAATCCTCAGATCGTTCAGCTTTAAAACTAAACAAATAGTCACTTTAGGTAACCAGGAGATCAAACAAATAAGGCATTCACAGCTTCCAGAAATGCTGGCATTTTGAATTCTCTCAAAAATTGTTATTGGCCTTAAATCATTACATATTTGTTCAACAGTCCCTATCATTCTTCCGTATTCTTGTAGAAAGAAACTAATCATTGTGAATATCTCAATTCTCCATCTTCCCTAGTCCAGTAGTATGTCTATTGGAGTCTGCTCTATGCTTACATTGTTCTAGGCTTTAAAGATAATGCGCTTGAAGCAGAACTACCTTAATTAAACTTACTTGCCCCTACCAATCATAGGCAATAAGCAACACAATGTCAGGTAGGGAGGAATACCAAAAATTAAGTTCAATATAGTACAGGTTAAATAGTTAAAGTTGGAGTGTAATGGTTGGAGTGGCCAGTGAAATCCAGGTGATCAAAAGAAGTTTTTCCAATGTTGATTACAAATTTAATATAATCCCAATGTGTTATTTATCTAGTCAAAGGGATTCTAAAACTAGTAAAAAAGAATAGTAAAAAACAAGACAGGCAAAGATAATGGCCCTAAGAGAATATATGATTTAGTGATGCTATAAATCAATGGGAAAATAAATAATTAAGCAATAAATATTACGGAGAAAATTATCTAAACATTCAGAAAAGTATTAATTACTTTCCCTTCCAATGTATGCAATAATAGATCCAATATAAAATGAAAAGACTTCAGTTAAAATGCAAACTGTAAATAAGAAATATTACTGACTGTTTAAAGAGTACTCAGAAAGGATACTTTAAGTATTAAAATAATGAAATAAATAAAAAGATAAAAGTAGACCGCAGAAATTTGAGAGTTCTGAACCTATAAAAACATGAAAAGATAATCAAATAAACCAAAAATATTTATTATAGAAGTCTTAAAGCCTTAAAGTTTTTAAGATTACTGAGGTAAACCTTACAATCTTGAGATTACCTGGAATTATTCTGATTGAGTACCCATTAGCACATGTGACTATCAAGTATTGATACATGGCCAGTCCAAATTGAGAATTGCTACAACGTAAAATACAGACAAAATTCTGAAAACTTGGTAGGAAAATTAAAAATATAAAAGATCTCAATAATGTTTTGTTGATTATATATTAAAATAAAAATACTTTCGACTAATTAAATTACATTATTAAAATTAGTCTCTCATTTCTTTTTTTACTTTTGTAATATAGCTACTAGAAAATTTAGCATTACTTATGTGGCACAGATTATATTTTGCATTGCACATATTTAGAGAGACAGAGAACTATTTGGAAAAATTGGACATAGCAGGTTGCCTTATATTCATTTTTCTAAGATAGTATGTTTACAGCCTTGATTATGATAATGATAACAGTGGTGATAATCTTGGTAATTTGTGCATCTTGATGTTTTATTTTCATACCTTCTTGTAATTTTGGTATTCACCTTATGTTTGATATACCAATGCTAGAATTTGGAAAGTCAAATATTTTGGCTTCATAACAATGGCAGCTTCCTAATTTTCCCAACTGCCATGAAATGTTAATTGGTCATGAACAAATAACTCAAGAGTTTCATATTCTATATACTTCAATGAAAATAAAAATGTTTACCCATTAACTCCAAGTTAAACCATCACCAAATTAGTCAAGAATAACTGAGCAGAGAAAAAATCATAAGTTTTAACCTTAAATTTTTACAACACATTTATCTTATTCATTAAGAAAAGAAATGCCATTTGGGGAAGGACTTACTGAGTCATCTCTGAGATTTTCAAGTGTCTGTTATTGGACAGGCAACAGCTCTGGATAATACGATCCTTTAAGAAGACAGGTTGTATCTGGAAATCATCATAACTTGTATCACTCCTATTCCGTCTATTATCTTAGTTATCCCAAAGTAGCCACAGTGACTAACAGAGCATCATAGTCCTAATAACCTTTCACAGTTTGCTAGAGCATCTACGGAACAGGTAAGGAAGGTTTAATTCACCTCGATTAAATAACTCCATCTGAATTTTTGTAAAATTACAAATAGAACAAGGATATAGACAAAATTATGCATGAGAATGCTGTCATTATTATTGTAGATGCTGTTATTTTGTATTATCTTGATGCAATTTTTACAACAATAAGAAATAAATTTTGCAAACAAATTTTGAAATTGGAAGCATAATGACATGAGAAGATTTATTAAGTGTTTTAAAAAATTATTCATTATCCGGTTTTCTAACATGACCACAGATAACATTTTAGTTATGTATATTTATGTATATGTTTATTTCTAAATGCACTGACTTTTAATATACATATTATTTGCTACTGTGTTATTTCACTTATCAATAAGTATGCAGCCTCCATTGTAGTGAGAATTAAAGATGGTGTATACCAAGCACTTGTGTCACCTCTCCCAGAGAGTAGGCTCACTAAACTTCAAGAGATTCCTATTGTTGTTCATAACGTTCTACATTTTTTTTTCATATTACTGGTATATAATATGCTTTTTAAATAATTTTGGTTGTTCAGACACTGAAAACTTAGATTGGTTCAGTTGAAGTTAACTCATTCCAACTACATAGCCCGTAATTTCTTTCTTAGTATTTAATGTCATATAAAATCATCCTTGGCTGCTTTTAATAGAAAACTGAATAGAATGGCTTAATGAAGTAAATATATATATTTCTCACATGGAAAAAAAAAAAAGGTAAGAAGTCCATGGCTAGTGCTCCACTATGTCACAAGCGCCTGGCCTTCTTTTTTGTTTTATCATTTTTAGTTTGTGATTTACATTCCTGTCTGGCATGACGGTTGCTGTATCTAACATTCACAACTGAAAAGGAAGTAGAAAGACACTAGCCATTTGCTCTAGCTGTATCACTAGAGGAAAGGAAAGTTGTATGTAGCAAAAAGAATAGCACTTTCAGCTATTTCATAGATTTAAATGAAAAAGTAGACTTTCCTGTGTAGTGTTTCCATGTGTAGGTCTAACCTCAAACAAAATGAAATCTGTTATAAAAAAAGAGGTGAAACTAAATATTGGGGAGACGATTAGCAGACAGATTTGTGTGTAAACTGTGGTAATCCAATCTACTAAGAGACTTTTACTCATATTTTTGTACTTTGAACCAATTTTCTCCTTCATTAAATGATGAAATAATATCTCTCTGAGTGGTTATGTGATGTTAATAGGACAGTGTCGATCATCTAGTGAAGTACCTGATTCATGTTGCGTTCCCATTAATATGCTGATGTACATGAGGGGTTAGAGTTGTGAAGATATAAGTTTTTATGTATATTAAGTGTCTATAGTTGCTCCTTGGTAGTATATGAGGTTGAAATTAATAAGCATAAAAATGTTTTATAAAATAAGTGGATGTTGTTAAAGACATATGAAGGGTAAGGTAAAACATGTCTTTCTTATTACCTTCCTAGCAAATATAAATATTTGCACTAAATATATTGAGCCTTTTCTGTGTCTAGTAAAATTATGATCATATATAAAATATTGCATGCTACACAAATATATTTTATGAACATCTGAATATTTCTTTTGGATATAATTAAAGAAAAAATGGCAGAATCAAATATATACTATATTAATCTACATTATTATTTTTAAGTGTATTATTTGAAAGCATTTACATAGCATGTGTAAACCAATTCATGTCATTCACAGAGCATATCAGTTGTCCATTATAAGACTTTTCATGACTTGAATTCTGAATTTAGAAAGGAATATGTTTTCTCAAGTACCTATGATAGGATCCTTGGTTGTCTTTTATTAAAAATTCTGATGTTCTCAGAAAATGACATCATACAATTGAAGCTAAAGCAAAATCTAGTAACAGTGGGCAGAAGGTGTCAAAAGGCAATACAGCTTTCCAAGTGAAGGGGTTATATAGAATCAGAGAAGAAAGGAAGTGGCTAAATCCTTCAGCCACTTTCCATTCTGTCCAGTCTTACTTGATATAAATCCCCTATGATAAGCCACTTGAGTATCTGTAGTAATTTCCCAACAGATCTCCATGTCTTCACATTCTACATTCTCTATATTCCTATCCTCCAAATGTTTACAAAAATATTATTATCATTATTATATTTAAGATAGCATTATTTGACAACTCTTATGTTTAAAAAGTTAGATTTTCTATTAACAAAGAAGATTATTTAATTGATTCAATATTCAAGATCCTTTCCACTTTATGTTTAAAATTCCTCGCTGGTCTTATCTTTTACTACTTCATTCCTCCCTGACCACAGCATGCACTTGGGAACCTCAGTGGCTTTGCTAATGCTGTTTCATTCCGTTTCATTCTAGTCCATCTAACTGGCATTTCTTTCCATTCGATTTAGCCCATTGATATTTTTTGACAAGCAGCCCAAATTTGGTACTTTTTGTAAATCCTTTCCCGATTTTGCTAGGCCAATTAAGTTACTCTCTCCTTTGTGATCCCATCACACATATATAAATATATTCACAATTGCAGAATCTATTATAATCTGACATGTTTTCTATTTAGCTATAAACTTGCCCCCTCTTCTACTAGGTCAAAACCTATTATTCTTTTTTTTTTTTTTTTAATAACCTAGTACCTAATTTGAGGATGTATGCACAGCAGATTCTTATAAAGGCTTATTGAATTGAATTAATATTCATAAATCTATCTCACACAGACAGTTAATTTTGTTTTCATTTAATATCTACTATTTTGGAATCAGTGTCCATTTGCCTTTGTGACAGATTGGGAAGAATATTCATAAAGCCTTTCCCTACAAGTTCATACTGCTGAATATTCTAAATGCCACTTCATGCCTTCTGCTTACATTATCTGTTTTCTCAAACAATTTTACCATTTTTGAAAATTAGAAAATTCCAAGTAATTTATAGTACATTTCATAGGATTTCTTCTTTTTCCAGGAATACCTTTAGTAAAAACCTACATGTTCTATCAAATTAACTCATTTATATTCATTTAGTAAGAAATTTCCATATTGATCTCTCCTTGAAAGTTCATCTTGTCCTCTTTCAGACTCTGTGCACTCAGGATAGACATGAAACTGCTGTCTCAACAGCTTATTAAAATCATTTTCTTCCATGAAGATCGCAGAGAGAATGAAAAAGTCCAGTGTTAACATTAAGCCTTATATATCCTGACATTTTTCTCTCTGCTTATATTTGGCTGAGAAGAAGCCAAATGCATTCAGAGACTTCTGCAGTTGGCGCCATAATATTTAGGCTTAGGGCTTAAATTCTGTTTTTGATGAAGATGAAAAAGTCATTTAATTTATTGGAACTTTTGTTTTCACATATGTAAAATGTGAGAAATTTAGATAATATTTATGCTTTCTCTTAAAATCTTTCTTTAAAATTCTACATTAGTGTTTCAAGGTTCATACTAGAAGCACAAAAATTAACATTTAAAAGGTTATGTAGTAAGTCATTCTTAAAGTCTTTGATTTATTGAAAATCAGAGTTGGAAGGAAACAAACATTTCTTTGTCTAGTCTTCCTCCCTATGGCGGAGATATCACACATCATATCCATACTAGGTGGTCATTTTCTATCAGCAAAATATGTCCTGTAGTAACAAGTTTACTATATCAAAACTTACCGTGTTCCATTGCTGAACAGGATGGCTTATCAGAAAATCCTTAGACATTGAAATTTTCATTCCTATCTTTGCAATATCTGTAGCTAATGCATCTAGAAATCTCAAAGAATTGACCTCTAGAACTATGGAATAAGATCCATGGTCCCCACCTTAAGTAGAGAGAGATTTACAAAGGAGCCCATTTAGCCAGCTGTAACATTATCTGTGAAAAGTAAAATACTAAAAAGTATGTCTTTCCTTCTAAAATTCTATATCCTAATCCCAAGTACTGTAAATGATGGAATATCTCTGTGGTGATTAGGTTACATTATATGGCACAGTTGATCTTAAGAGTGGAGAATTTTCCAAGTGGACCTAACCTAATCCCATGAACCTTTAAAAGCAGAGTGCTTTATTTGGCTCATGATACAAGGGAAAGTGAGAGATTCCAAGTTGAAGGATTTGACATCCTTTTGCTGGTGTTGAAGGGCTCCACCTAAGAAGGAGTATGGCTGGCTTCTAAGAGAAGAGGGTGATTCCCAACTTATAGCCAATGATGAAATGGAAGTCTCAGTTTTACAACAGCAAATAACTGACTTCTACCAACAACCTGCATGAGCTCAGATATTTCTCTGCAGATCCTCCAGCTAAGAACTCAGCCCAACAAACAGCTTGATTTCAGCCTTGTAATACCGTATGCAGAGAATCAACACACATCATGCCAGATTTCTGACCTAATAAATATATTGTTTAGGCTAATAAATTTGTGGTAATTTGTTATGTGGTAACATAAATTACTACCTCAGTTAAGAAATAATGTGGCACAGAATTTAACTATAAATGAGATACTAATCGCACTGATTTTAAAAAAATAAATTTATCACCAAGTTATCGAGACTTTCCCTCCAAGGAAAAAGTTTTCCATTAAATTCTAATCATGAATATTGTAATATGTTTGTTGTAAAAGCTCATATTTCATGTGAAAAAAGGCATAGCTGTTTAATCCTCAGAATTATCAAAGAGAAGTTGTTCATATTCTAGTGAATATCATTGGAAACTTAAATAGAAATAGATTGAGTAAAAGCGGTTAATCCAATGGGGTAGTTTTTACTTAATTAAGAATACCAGATTCTTTGTGGTCAAATTGTATAGTTACAGATACTTTCCTGATTTGTAAAAGATTATTCTTATATTAAAATTGCATTGCAAACTGAGAATGTTATAGAGAAGAAAACACAGCTAACCAATTTAGCAGTGACTATGGGCCAGGAGCCGTTTTAGTCATTTAAAATGTATCAACTCACATAGAACAAAAAATTATGTTATTGTTTTACAGATGAGTAAAATGAGACACAGAGAGATTATGCTTACTTCTTTAAAGATACAGGAGTAGAGGTTGGTGAATCTGCAATGTGAATTTAGGTTCCAGAATCTGGAGTAACCACTATCTGTTATTTATGTGTGTGTTACATAAAGAGATTGTTCTTCCTAATGCTATTAAAAAAAATAGAACATAAAGGTAAATATCCTTTTAGCTTAGGCAAAATTATAAAACATATTAAAAAATCCTCAACGATATTTTTTCTTTACCATTTCATATCACTATACTTTCATTGATATCTTGAATTCTCTTATCTTACGTTCTGTGACCAAAGTACCAGGGTAATACACTTCTCCTTAAGCATCGTATTGTAAAAATATATTCCACTCTCCTTACTAATATTTTAATAGCATTCTCATAAATTACTCCATGAAAAAAATATGATTTTAATGTTATTTGGGACAATTTTATTTATTGTAAATAGTATATATTATATAACAATAACACTTGACATATGTCTTTATTATTGTTGTTATTTGGAATCAACATTTATTTATACTTAGTGTTTTTCTTGCTCATCATTTCTTCATACATCTTCTAGCTTCCATCTAGAAAGTTTTACCTTCTTGAGAAGATCCCATATTCTCTAATATTTTATTTAATGTATGTGTATTGGTCATATCATAGTACAGTATCAATTTTGGCCAGAAAAAGTCTTAATTCCATCCACATTTTCACAATATTTTAGTAGGAAAAACTTTAAAGAAGGAAAATCAAACAGTTTCGTAGTGAACAACCACACTTCTACTTCATAGATTCTGTCATTGTTAGGTTTACCACATTTACTTTTACACACATGCACATATACACACACACACACATATGTGTGTGTGTGTGTGTATATTTCCAGCATTTTGGGAGGCTGAAGCTGGTGGATCACCTGAGGTCAGGAGTTCCAGACCAGCCTGAACAACATGAAGAAGCCCCATCTCTACTAAAAATACAAAAAATTAGCCAGGCATGGTGGCACATGTCTGTAATACCAGTTACTCAGGAGGCTGAGGCAGGAGAATCTCTTGAACCTGGGAGGTGGAGGTTGCAGCGAGCTGAGATCGCACCACTGAACAACAAGCCTGGGCAACAAGAGTGAAACTCCATCTCAAAAAAAAAAAAGCAAATTATTGCATTAGTAATTTTTAAAATTTTAATTATGTATTAAAATATGTACCAGTTTAAATAAAACATATTACTAAAATTAACCACAGCTACTTTTTCTTTTACTATTTAAAATGTGACCACAAAATTTACAATCCCCTCTATGGCTTGCATTTGTGAATCACATGATTTTTCTATTGGACAGCATTAATTTAGACTCTCGTGTTTCTATTAAAAGGCAAGTTCTGATTAAGGAAGTAAATTTATTGATCAGTTAATCTTGGTACTCATGAATTATCAAAATTTAAAATGCATTTCCTAAGGAGAAATTATTAAAAGAGAATCACGATATGCTGAGAATAATTTGGGACATGGGTTATTTACACAGGATCTTGGGAGATCCACTGTGGTCCAGTTCATAGTGGGTCCAATGTTATTCAGCAAGGATTGCAATAATTGATTCACCACATGTTAGATATGGAGAAGCCTACCTACAAATTTTCAGATAAAAAATTAAAGCTTTGAATATAATATTGTTTGCTATTCAATTTTTTATCTCTTGCTTCCAATGTTTATTGCCATTTATTATCAGACGTTCAAACTCATCTTTCATCTAATGGAAACTCAGTACTGTAATCTGTCCTGATACATTTATCCTTGACTCTGAAAAATATTCAAACTAACATTTAAATTATGAGTTCTTACCAAAATAAAACCAGTTATAATGACAAGTTTTTTTTACTCATCTCTCTTGTTTTAGCATAGTTAGTGAAAACACAGGTGCCATCCATGACCGTCTATGTTGAATGCTCAGCATTGTGAGATGATTGATTGGATTACATCTTAATATTAAAAAAATAAGTGCATGGTGCTCCATATTAGTACTAATAAAAATTGAGTATATTGTTTTATATTTTACAACCTGAAATGGCATTTTACATCTTAAAGTAGATCAGTATAAATGAGACTCTAATTGCCTATAGACTGACATAAATAGAGTTAAAAGTGACTTTAGGGAAAAGAGCTGTTCGGCTAGGACCATAGATCCCTCACCTTTTAACGTACCAGCTTCATAAGGGTCATATGTTTGCCATAATTAAGGCAATTTTGCCTTTATTGTCTGGATGATTAACCAAATTCTTTTTTTGTTTTTAACTTTTATTTTAGGTTCAGGGGTAAATGGTCAGGTTTATTACAGAGGTAAATTGTGTGTCATAGATAATCTGGTGTACGAACTATTTCATCACCCAGGTGTTAAACATATTAACTAACAGTTAGTTTTACTATCCTCACCCCCTACTTCATGTAGGCCCCTGTGTCTGTTTTTCCCTTCTTTGTGTCCATATGTACTTGAAGTTTAGCTTCTAATTATATGTGAGAACATGTGATATTTGTTTTTTATGTTCCTGTGTTAGTTCACTTAGGATAATGGCCTCCAGCTCCATCCATGTTGCCAGAAAGAAAATGTCCTCATTCTTTTTTTATGGCTTTGTAACATTCCATGCTATATACAAACCATATTTTTTTATCCAGTGTTAATGTTGATGGACATTTAGGTTTATTCCATATCTTTGCTATTGTGAATAGTTATGCAATAAATATATGCATGCATATGCCTTTACTGTAGAGTGGCTTATATTCCTTGGGTTATATACCCAGTAATGGGATTGCTGGGTAAAGTCTACATAATGTATTATTTTTACAATATATGCTGAATTGTATATCAGATGCACGTTCTCCTTTGACCTACATAGGGAACTGGCAATTTTTTTCTGTTTTATTTTACTTTATTTAGCAACTGTCTTTTACAGTGTAGTCTGTTTTTATTCCTCTGGATTTTACTAATTTGTTGGAGAAGGGAAGAAGAAGGAACTGAAGGCAGGTTTTTATCCCATGAGTCTAGAGTAAAAGATGGCATATTTACATGCCTACTGCTAGGATATACAGGGGCTTCTCAGCTTTTCAGTGGCAGGAGAAGGAGGCAACCAAATGTATCGCACTGCCACGTAGAATAGAAAGACCCAAACCAAAGCGAGTATTACACAGAAGAAGGAGCTTTATTTTACCTGCTTCCTCCAATGATCAATGAAAACTCTACATACTAATAATTGCAAATCATTCACCCACATCAAAAATGATCATTTGTAGGGAAGGGATAGGGTGACATTGGCACTGTAATCAGTTTTCTAAAATCCCTGAAAGTATGAGCTTTAATTTTTTAGTTAATTAGAGAAAACATGCTCTTCAGCACTGACTTGTTCAAGAACCAGGCGTAAGCTGATGGGTGTGTAGTGTTCCCCACATCAAGAGCATTCATTTTGAATTAGAATTTGATTAAATTTGGACCAATGAAATTGTAAGACGTTTTCTTCTGGGCTTCTGAAATCTCTCTTCACTGGTAATGTTGAGAATAACAAGAAGAGGCACTCTGTCATTTAGATACGCCACCTGGGGTTTCTTCGCCAGTTTTGATGATCTGAGGTTAAGACCAGAAAGACTGAGATCTGAGATAGAAAAATGTGATTAAATGGAGCTTGAAATGTTCACTAATTAAGCCAACTGTAAAGGTGACTCTACCCATAGATTTCCATTCATAGTAATCAATATTATATTTATTATATTTTCTTCTTTTGCAAAAGCAATTTTAATCGGCATTTCAATTCACTACAGCAAAAGGCAGCTTAACTTCTCCAAGGTCTGAGGGAACTGTCAGAGTGTAGGGCCACTCAAGGTAACCTACGAAGCTGACCTTAAATATCAAGTAATTTCTTTCACTGCCAGAAAGTACATTGCTAGCTGTATTGCCTGGTCTGAACACGAATACCATACACTGAGTGCAAGCTCAGTGACAACCATCAAAACAAACAGAAGAGCAGTGAGAGTGAGGCCATGGCGCTATCTTCATATTTATAGTGATTTTTTATTGCTGTTGACATAGTTATGCTACCAGAATCCTTTTTATTTGAGGGCAGGAAAGGTAACATGTGTTTTAGTAAATGAGACACAGCTATGCTTGAGTCTATTATTCTGTCTCCTGGGGCTCAAGAAGCTACTCAAGCTGTGCATTTGTGGTTTATCCCACCATCTGCTATTCAAATGTTTCCTATTAACCATGACCACCAGTGGTTTAACCTTTCAGTATCTTTCAAAAATTTCATTGACAGATACCAAAAAAAAAAAAAAGGTAACTGTGATGGATGCACAAAATCCATTTGGAGACCTGTATTGTTCAGCTAATAGATCTGTCATTAATTAAATTAGGGCACAAGTTAGACAGGTTGCATGGCCAGATACATTTCTCTGTTCTGAATCTATCTACATTGTTAAAAGGCCATGAAATAGCTTCCACCAGTGGTATTTTATTACCACCGAGCTGTAACATTTAACAGCACAGCCAACGTTGCCTGGTATGTACCTGTTAGGGAAGAAAGGGACAATGTGGAAGATTTAAAACTTAACCAACAAGACATCCAGAAGTAGAAAATGAGTACTTAGAGTGAGGCTTTGTTAGTTGGAACTAAAATCATAGCTGAACAAAATGACTTTCCCTTCATAAAAATAGTTGCTTGACATATTTCAAACCCAAATGCTTATTTCTTCCTTCATAAGAGCTTACATTTAATGTAAATTTGTTCCATGTTCTCTACTTTAGCTGAGGAAAAGGAGCTATTGTGTTACAAATCAAATCCCATTACGCGATATCTTTCTTTCACTCATTTGTAGAAAATGCAAAGGATATCGGAGTTGTCAGAATAAAAAAATTCTTTTTTCTTAACAACAACGCTCAGGAGCAGAGTTAAGGGCTGTAAAATAAACTTCAGAGGCTGAGAAGGCCTAAATTGTTTGTCATCACTGTGTGAGAAAGAAGACAGGTCAGGCCTGAACTGGGGTTATATTATTTATGTAATACATTGTGCTTTTAAAGCATTGGTAACTATTACATATACTTAAAACTGTATCAAATTCTCCAGTCCTGTTTCACATTCATGCTATAGAAAATAGCACCTTTTAAAGAACAGTCTATCAGAAAGCATGACTCTTGATTCTCAACAAATGGTTAGATCCCAATTTAATTCTAACAAAATAGGGCATTTACAGAGCACAGGTAGCTGATACTTTGTAGCCAGTGTTACTGTGGTTACCAGGTCCTCTGAGATAAAAGCTTGATTTAACAGATTTGGACCCAGGGGCTAAGGATTTTGGGAATAAGTATAACTCGGAGGTATAGACCACATGGATGGGCTTGTCTGATCACAGATGTGGGAAAAAACACATAATTGAAACTGCAAGAACTATTAACTTGCTCATCTTTCACTTTAATTGAGCCCCTTCCCCTGTTCATCTCCCATTCAGAAGCCAAATCTTTCTCTATAAACGGAAATCACATCATATCATTCCCCAACTTATAATCATTCAAATAGCTATTAATTAAAATAAAATCTAAATTTCTTTTGTCATCCTACAAATCCTGTAATGATCTCTCTTTTATGCACCCTCAAAATCAGCTCATGTAATTGATTTCTTCTCTCCTCCCATTTCCCCAACCCTTGTCACTGAAATCCAGAAGCACAGGTAGGCTTACAAATTGCTTATAATGTGATGAGCCACAAGTGGTTTTCATTGTATTGGCTCCCGTTAATCCTCCCTCTGGTCCTCATGCACTGATCATTTTTTGCATAGTTAAATTTTTCTCACCAATTATTCTTACTTAAAGAGACACTTCAGTGGGATTTCTCTGTCCTTCCTGACTAACACACCCTATCCTGTTTGATTTTGTCTCCTAGTGTCTTTGTGGCTCTTATCAAAATCTGTAATTGTTCAATTTTTTGTTTGTTTATAGTCAGTTTTTATCTTGGAATGTGAGAACTTCAAAGAAATATTTAAGAAAACATGACAATTTAGAAGATTTTTACTTTTAAAATAAGAAAATTACTTTTCCTAAAATTCATTATTGATTTTAATGTATTTTCAAATATTACAAAGTCATTGATATATTCTGTGAATTTTGTAATAATACATTAAACATCTTACAAGTATAGTCTTAAACTAAGTTGGCAATTCATAGCTTACACTGTTGTAAGTATTCCTAAATTTGTAAAATCTAAATCTCTGATGAAAATCAATGATTATCTTAGATACACTGGAAAAACTTTTAAATTAGTTTTCTTGGGCAGGCAATAAATACAAATAATTAGATAGGTGGAGTTTTTAAATAGTTTTGAAAACTTTGAAAAATATTGAAAGTTTCATATATATACTTTTCTGGAATAAATTATGTGCATGGGGGTGGAGGATTGAAGAATTATTGAGCACAATTAGTAAATTAATTGGTCAATTAAGTCAATAATGGAGAGGATCTCCAAGTCTTATTAAACAAAACAAGAAAAATAACAGAGCAAAGATCACATAATAGCAAAGAAAGCTGTTGGAGAGGACGTTTATCACTGATATAACTCTTTATAGGAGTCAGCAGAGCCAGGAAAAACCAACTATATATTCCTGGAAAGAGCTATGAATAAAATCACCTGAATGAGTTAATATAAAACTGATAGGAACATGCTCTCTGAGCTAGTGTTATTGCGAGTTAAATGAATGGATAGAAGGGAAGCCAGGAAGCTAAAACTTATTAGGGAGTTTTATTAACATCTTCCCAGGGAATTGACTAAGACTTTAGTAGTATCAAATCCAAATCAGCTAGTAGATTTTATTATTGGCTAAAAATAGTAAGATTAAACAGGCCAATCAAAAGAGTAATAGGGAAATATCTCCTACCAAACTAATCTTCCCAGATACCACTTGTGTATACAACTATACACTATACAAAAATTTAAAAAAACAACTTTTAAACGCATAATAAAGTGACAAAAACAGGTGTAAACTTGAGAAAAGTTAATACTCAAAATAAGAAAAAGGTGGGAAGTCATCGTTTCAATTTTTATGGCTTCCTGCTTGAGAGAAGACCCAAAATTAAGTAGAAACTGACAGGTATACTATCTTTAAAATCATAATGAAGAGTTCGGGGTGAACACAGTAGCTAGAATGTAACAGTAAACAACTGGAATAGGATAAATACAAAGAGGAATATCTTCACATTTTAAAAACAAACTCTGCCCAAATCTCTGCATGACCCCTGAATTATTCAGGTGTTTAGTAGAATCTAAGGAGCCAAGCTAAGAGCAAAATATGTAAATAGCAGTTTTAGCTGCTTCAAACCACAGCATAGACTGACTCCCTATTAAAATTTTAAAAATCAATCAATTAATCAATCAAATCAATACACTTCAAAAGCATATAATGGTATCTGAAATATACCCAGTATATTATTCACAATATACAGAATGAGTTCAAAAATTACCCAGCATGTAAATAAATAGGAAATTTCATTTCATGTATACTCAAAACAAAGGGCAGTAAATTAAGATTAACACTTCTCAAAGGAGAATATTGAGTAGAAAATAGAAACTAAGAAAAATTTGAGAACTGTAGAGCTGAAAATTACAATATTTGAAACAACAACAAAATTTTTGAATGAGGTTACCACTCAGTTGGAAAGAGACTAAAAAGTCTGTAAACTGGCAGATAGTCTAATCAAAATCATCCAATCTGAAAAACAGAAATTAAAAAGATTGGGAGAAAAAGTTGAAAAAGAAAAACTTTGAGTTAATATCAAAGTTCCAGAAGAAGAAAAGAGATAATATGAGACCTAAGAAAAGGACAATTGAATGGCTGAAAATGTCTTCAAATTGCTGAAAGACATACATTTACAAATTAAATTTACCGAGTCCAGTGTTAGAAATTCCAAAACACACACAGGCCTGTGAGTGCGTGCTCAAACACACACACACACACACACACACACACGCGCGCACACACACACACACACACACACACATAGGATGTAACTGTTTAAAACCAATGATAGAACAATTTTCAAAGCAGCTGGAGAAAACTGACAAGCACATGAAATACAACAATATGTTTATCTTTGACTTCTCCTTAGAAACAATGGAGGCTAGAAGAGAGTGGGATTATATCATTAAAATGCTACAAGAAAATCACCCCAGAATTCCATGTACAGCCAAAGTATTCTTCACAAATACAGATAAATAAAAGCTCAGGGTATTCAAGGAAAGTATTTAAGCAATTCAATGGTAATTTTTTTAACAGATGTTGCTGATAAAATGAATATCCAATTAAAAAACTAAAGCTCCAACTCGTAATCATAACAAGAATTTAATTCTAAATCATTAAATCTATCCATGTAAATGTTCAAATATGAAGCCAAAGAACATTTGGTGATTTCTTGAGATGTCTTCCTAACTCAAGGGTAAGCAAAGCTTTTCTTAGATAGGACATAGAAAGAAATAACTATAATAGAAAAAAAAATGTTGCTATACAGTCAAGTACTTTCTAAGCAGTGGCAACTGCTGCATTAGTTATGTTAACTTGCCAAATATTCATAGATTTGGTCTCAGTTTTCAAACTCTGAATTTTAATTTTTAGCCTTAAAACTTTAAGCTACTCACATTAATTTCAATAGACATAAATGTGTCTCTATAGTTTTTTGTTTGTTTGTTTTTGTTTGTTTTTACTTTTTAGTATTTTTAGGCAAACTCTGAGTTTTTACATCTGAACATCTGAAGATCTGACAATGTGGTAAACTATTCAAAAGACACACATGTTAGTACAAATAACCTAAACTCTAATAATGACTTACATTAGATGTCAAACACCAAAGGAAAATATTTTAGCAACCTCACAAAGTAAGAAATGTGGATATTACATAACTCATTTTCTCTAGGAACTCTGATACTCTAGATTCACAAATACTTTTAAATTTATAATTTTATATTTAGCCAGTTCTAAAAAAATGTTTAAATTGTCCTCATGTTTTAGAGTGCTTTCCCAATGGAGTATTTTAAGAACAAAAATTCATCACTCCAAAACAAAGCTCATCTGGAAAAAAATTTGAAGACTAACAGAAGTGGGGAATTAAAGTGTCATATGTTATAACATTTTTTGAGGATAATTATAGGACATATGGTGAAATATGTCCCTTTATTTAAAATTAAATTTTTAAAAAATGAATGCTGTCAAATATATTCAACTGTCATATGAATATCCATTATGTAATAAGTCACAAGAGGTCTGATTTTAAGATGTTACTATAAAGCTCTTACAAAAAAAAAAAAAAGAAAGAAAAGAAATAGAGAAAGCATCATGCCCCTAAGCAGATATAATAAGTCAAATTCAGGCTGAGGCCTCTTAATATTATGAAATGACTGTACTGAGAATGGGAATATATTTCATAGATGATGAGAGCCAGAAGAAACCATAGAGGCCATTTAATCCAGTTATTTTCATCAGTTTATACTCTTTTCAAGCTTCAGAAGTCTTTGGATAAACTCCAGCATAAAAATCAGATCAATGCACTGCCTCCCCTCCCCATGTGAGGGCCCCTATAGCACCACTCTGAATCCTTTTGAACTCTGCAAAGCACAGACTGAAAATCAAAGACCTTGTCTTGCTATTATTTTCCAGATGACAAAACTAGTGTATTACAAAGTTTGATTTGTTTTTTGAAGTTGGTAGCTTGAGGTATGTTGGAGATGGGTCTAGAAGCTAGGTCTCTTGATTAGTTCCTGTCTGCTGTGAATACCATGTCCCTCATTTCAAAAGAGAGCCTGCTACCGGTAATAGCTAAATGCTACCCACATCAAGTAGATGTGAACATACTATACAAATAAATTCAAATTGTTCTTTAACCTGGTGTCCTTTATTGAGATGGAGTTCTCGTGCAGCATAGGAAGATGCTGTCTGCATGGTACTAGACATCTCAGGGTAATCTCCCATGCACATAGAAATCAAAACGATTCACATTATTTCAAGCAGGTACATCGGCTTTCCAAGTGGGTTTAAACAATATTCACAGTCTATAAAAACTTTCCAGAAACCTCTAGAAATGCTAGAGGTTTCTTTATTATGCCCGTTTATCACACTTTCTAGACACAGAGTAGAGTGATTGGGGTGTAGCATCATAACCATTATTTGGTAGATTACTCTTAAATATTACAATTTTTAGAGAATAGGGTAAAGGTCATGTTAAAACAGAAAATTTCTTTTCAACATTGTTAAAATCGTGGCATCATTTAGGAAAGAAGGTGCATATTGATAATTTTATCACTATTACTTTGTTATTAATATTTTAATGTTATAAAATGTGAAGATCCTATTAACTACTCCTCTTGGAAAACAGTCTCAAATGTATAAAATGATTGTGAGATGCCCATATAAAAAAATACAGCAACTCCATCAGACTTTGAATTCTCAGTGCTACAGAATACCCTATTGTTTTTTCAATTTTTCATTTTACTTTCGTCTCAGGGGGTACCTCTGCAGTTTTGTTGCAGGCTATGTTGCATGGTGCTGAAGTTTGGGCTTCTATTGATCCTGTCACCCAGATGGTGAACATAGTACCCATTAGGAAGTTTTTCAGCCCTTGTCCCCTTTCTTCCTCCCTCCTTTTGCAATCCCCAGTGTCTACTGTTCCTGTCTTTATGTCCATGTGAGCCCAAGATTTAGTTCTGATATATAAATGACAATACACAGAATTTGGTTTTCTGTTTCTGCATCAGTTCACTTAGGATAACAGCTTCCAGCTGCATCCATGTTGCTACAAAGAGCACAACTATGTATTTTCAAATGGCTATGTTGTATTCCACGGTGTATATGTACCACATTTCCTCTATTCAGCCCACCATCAGTGGACACCTAGGTTGGTTTCATGTTTTTGTTATTGTGAATAGCCCATGCATTAATGTTAGTCTCAATTTTGCTATTAATTAAGAAAAAGGATTTTATTGAAAATCTTAGTTCAGAATTCAACTTTCAAAGGTGAAAATTTCTATTATATCAAAAACCTTATAATTTGGCTGAACATTTCTACCAAGTAATCTTCTTTATACCATAAATTAACATGAACAATGAAAATTTGTTTGTTAGAAATCATAACATTATAAGGTTGGTTATTTCCCTCAACTCAAAATTGTTTATATTGTATAATTTTTTTTATATAAGCATTAGAATAAAACAAATAGGAAGATGATAGGCTATTCATATATGACACTATTAATGTGTTATTAAAGTTAAATTGAAGAAAATTTTCCTATTATTATACAGACTTCTAAATTCAAGACATTTTTATGCAAGAAGAAATACTATTTTTCTTCATTTTTTGGCACTCAATCAATTCATTTTATAAAACTGTTTAAGCAGTATTTCTCCTAAAATTTGAATATATTATATAAATAATAAAGCCGAGAAGAATTATAATTAATATTTAAATTCTCATATGTGTTTACTTAATAAGATACCACAAATTTAGTATACACTTTTCTATACCTGTATTTCTTTACATTACAACTATTATTACTATGTACTTCCGTTATTTTACTACAATTGTTATTTTATGTTGGGTTGGCGCAAAAGTAATTGTGGTTTTTGCCATTAAAAGTGCTCCCCAGACTGAATTAGAGATACATTTATTTAAGTACCTTTACAGAGTTATTATCTGCTCCCATCCAAGTATTAATCAGGCCAAACTTGCTTATCTTTTGAGATCAGGCAAGATTTGGCATGTTCAGGGTGCTATGACCATGGACTCTAGATTTACAATCTTTGAGCAAAGCCAAAAGTAAAGCAGGAATACAGCCTCAGCCTCGGTTAGCCAATATAGCCTTTTTTTCTGTCTGTACACACTTCACTCTCATCTGTTTGTGTCTCTTAAGAAATGAAAGGTAAAATCCATGTTGTTATCTTTGGTCAGCATGTGCTGACCAATTATTAAAAAGCTCTTTTTCTGGTTATTTTTTGGGACCACTGGTACTGTTTTATTCTCTTTTCCATTTTTATCTTCTATTTAAGAACAGTTTGGTTTAATCATAGTTTTTGGTATTTCTCTTTTTCAATTTCCCAAAGAGAGAATGGGCAACAGTGAAAACAATCACATCTGCTTACAGGCACTCTTCTTTCTTATTCTAAATGTATTTTGTCATTACAAATTTGTGATTTCAAAAATCATAATTGTTTCTCTTAATTATAATTATAATTTTGATTGTGATTTCTTTTTAATTTGGCCAGTGGGAAATTCTAGCTCTTTTATGTTTTAAGATTGTTCCTCAAATTTCTGAAATTATTTATCATCTCAATATATTACAAGTCAATGATGATTTAATTTTTGTTACAAAGTATAAAATAAACTGCTGTCTAAGGACCTACCATTTCTTGTTACAATATGGAATCTTATCTGTGTTCTAAAGACACAGGTTAGAAAGTGGGTGGTAAATATGTTGGGCCACATTAAGTGAAGAAATGGAAACAATATTAATTTTAAGGTCAAATATTAACATGATTGATTATTCTTGATTTATTTATACAATGACTCATTATTTACATCTACATATTTCTGTGTTCTAAAGACACAGGTTAGAAAGTGGGTGGTAAATGTTTTGGGCTTATATATAGCTTTTACATAACTTATATAAGTTTAATTTTATACTCATCAAAATTATAAGTGGAAATCCTTCTCTTATAAACTGTACTATATTCGGCATCCACGTATGTATAATCAATTTATTAACAGACATACATTTCATCTTTTTCCTAGTATTGTAATAGACTGTTAGGATGTGAACGTTTGTAGTTTCTGAAAATGTGTATGTTAAAGCCTAATTCCTGTATGTGATGTTATCAAGGGTAGGATCTTTGGAAGGAGATCGTATCATGAGGATGCAGCTCTCAGGACTGGGATTAGAGCCCTTATAAAGGAGGTCCAAGGGGTTCCTTGGTATTTTTCACTGTGAGAGGACATAAGTTGCCATTTATGAGGAACTGGCACTTACCAGATGCTGAATCTGCTGGCACTTTTATCTCAGACTTTCCAGCCTCCTTAACTGTGATTAATAAATATTTGTTGTTTACAAGCCACCAGATTTACAGTTTTTTATTATATTAGTGCAAAAGGACTAAGGCATAGCCAATGAAAGCAAATTCTTATATAGTGCCAAATAGGCACTCATCACTGTTTTAAGTACTTCAATAATTTCTATTAACTATCTCAAAAATATATGTACACATTTTTTATTTCAAGAAACTAAAGCACCAAGAGATTAATCCATTTTCCCAATTCACACACATACTAAAAATCCCAATTGGATCCAGAATTTGGACCCAGTGATCATGCCCTTAACTAATATACTTCAGTAATTTCAACTATTGAAACAGAAACTTGGGCTAACATTTTTATAATGGTTACGCATTTGTAAATTTATTTCATTACATATTATCAAACTAATGGGAGAAAAAGTAAAATAAAATTATCAATCATAGTTTTGATAATTTTTTGTTATTTGACCACTTTACATTTAGTGTGATTTTAAAAAATCAAGAAGTTTTATACCAGGTAGACATGTAACATGAGGTAGGCAAAATCTCAAATACACAGACAATCCTCAAATGTTTATACAATTTTTTTTTAATTCTTTTTCATATTTCATTTTCTTCTTACCCTTTTTTTAAATGTGTTAAAAGTAATTATTAGCCCTTTTTAGTTATATTTTAAATTTTTTTGCAACATATTTCTGCTTCAAAAAAGCAAGCTGTTTTTAACTGATATTGCCAATATCCAATATACAATAAGTTAAGGGTGAAGGGTAAACTTGACGGAAACTTGGGTGTACAAAGCTCTTGCCACTTCTAAATATTAGATAATTTGGCTTCTAGTAAAACTGCCACCTCTACTTCTAGCCCATTATATTTTTGTCTATTTGTTTGTAATAAATTGCACAGTTCTTTGAGGGACTTACATTTTTCAGTAATCCCTCTTAGAGTGATAGTTACTGGTGCTATAAAATATCACTTTACTTCTGTAAAATATATCTAAAATAAATACCTTCAGAAGCATAACATGCCATAATGAGATACATTGAAATGGCATTTTTAGTGCTGACTTTTGGATATGCTCTTGCATTCTAGATCTGAATTGAAAATATAAATAGCGTCTCAAGAATTGTGTATTTCAAATTAGACTACTGCAGTGCATGTGTCTGAATTTTCTGCCTAAAATTTCACTTGCTACAGCTTGATTAAATATATTTGTTATTCATTTTGCCCTAGCCACCTTATATTCATTACGGAGAACTTCTCTGTATTTATTTAAATGTTCAAAAATAAGTCTACAAACTTCTATGTGTCTTGGCTTCTATAAAATTTATGTTTTTACCTTAGAAATTGTAAATTTAATTTAAGCTAAAAATGAAAACTCTCATACTAAATGAAAAAAAAAAATCCTCTAAAGAATTTAGATTTATTTCCTAACATCACTAATTTTACCAAAAAAAAAAAAAATGTTTAACAGTGTTTTTACTTCAAAATTATGGTATACTATAAATACGCAAAATCTTTCTTTGTGATATACAATCAGCTTGTGAAATTCAGTAAGGTAGAGTTTAATGGTGATTGATCAGGTTTAAAAAGCAAGTTTTGGTAGGAAGATAAAAGTATTTGTTTAATTTCTGTAAATCAGAAATTAATCAAATATGTCATTTTTCCCTCTAAAATATTTTGGGCTCATTCAATACATTTCTACTCAGTCATTTCCCTGTATGATTTACCTGAAACATTTACTTAAATGATTAAATGAGTCAAGAAATCTCTTTAAATGAATCTTAAGGTTTTGCCATAGGGGGAGATTCCACAAAAGTCTTGGTCAGAACATTTAAAGATCTGATATTCATAATTTTATTTTCATAGTTCTTACTTCATCATTGACAGCTGATGAAGAAACTCACTGTATGATTAAGCACTGCTGCAAATTGTTATTTACAGATATTCTGCACAATACACAATATTGCCTTTAATATGTGTCTCCAGAATACTTCCCATATACTATATTTCCAAACTGCAGGTCACACCTCAATAATGATTTGTGAAATCAATTTATAAAACAGGCATAAAATAAAATATGATGGTAAAGTTTTGGAGTTTATACAATGAAATAAGGATATATGTTGTTCATGAATATTTTCATTTATATCCGTGTGTGTTTCTGTGTGCATATTGGAATACTGAGTCTTTATGACTAATTATTAAGATAAGTTGTGGCCAAAGTGTTCAAAAAAATACAACTATCTTAACTGAAAATGTACCTAATAAGCTAATTTTCTTAAAACTGGAGTTTAAAAAATAGTAGTTTGCAAAACAATGTGAGATTTTTACCTTCACATTCTCCCTTCTGTTTTTCTCTTCTTGCATTCTTATTTACTTCCTGTTTTCCCCTTCACAGTAGCATTTTATGTTTTTGTTTCCTAATATTTATCTGAACACTACATTATTTTTTTTAAGTATGCATGTGCCAAGTCTATACAAGTCTCTATGACTTGACACGTGCACACTTAAAAGAAATAATGTAGTGAAACATCGGAAATACAAGGAGCAATACAAGACAACTTTCAGCCGTAAGAACTTGAGAATTTACTGAAGAAAATTGAAAAGTAAATAGAAAATTATTTCTTAACTAGTGGCATCATTAGAACTCACTGGAGCTGAGAACAAATGAAAAAGAATTGATAGGAGTGCACTTTTTAAAATAATTTAAGGGTAAAGAAATGTCACCTGGAACTAGAAAAATGATTCAATGACAGGCAAAGATAAAAACATTATGAGGTTAATTGAAACTTGATAAATAGGGAAAAAAAGCAATAATAGTACTTGGGCTTTCAGTATCTAGGGTTTAAATGGCATCTAAATGGCCTGTCTATTCTGTGTTACCTGTCTCAGAGGAAATTCTTTCAGCTATATTGATAATCTGGAAAACAGAAAATCTTATTCTTGCTACATGATTTACACTGTATGAGAAACAGTCTTTTGTGCTATTTTGCCATTTCTCTCTGTTGGTGACTGAACTATAAAATCTTGTGACTACTTTTGTGATGTGAATTCAGAGATGTCCTACATTTAGTTCTTCCTTTGGGAAAATCTCTGTACAGTCCCTTAGGAATCCTAAAACTACCTAACATCTACAAGATGTAATTTTTTTCCACAAACTTTTTTTTTTTTAGTTCTTAACAATTCTTAGTGCACTCTGATTCATCTCTATAAATGATCAAACTTAAGGAAATACATTCTCACATGTTTCTTACCATATGCACTTCAGAACTCCATTTGCTTTTATGAATTCATCAAAAAGTATCTTCAAAATAATGACAGAATTAGGGATAATTCTTTCATTTTGCAAAATGTAAGGAACACCAATGCTATACCCTGGCACTGGGGATACAATGATAAAAAACATAAATAACATAATCCTTGCCTTTGTGGAGTTAACAGTGTAGCTGGGGACAATAGATACTGCATAGGGACTGAGGGAGATAAGACTGTCAAAGATCAGTTCTACTTTGGGTTTATGCAAACCTATGGGAGCCATTATAAAGGACCCTGGTGAACAAGAGGTTTGAGGACAAACAGCACGAATTGGTGCGGGAATATTGAATTTGAGATGTGTTTAAAACTTCTTAATGGAAATGTTATATAGGCAATTGAACATATTGTGTGAAGCTAAGATGGAAAGCCAGGACTGGAAATTAAGAAAAAAAAAATAATAATAACTCCTTGGTCTGTCGAAGCAGCATCATGTAATATTTTCAAATGATAAAATTATGGAGTGGAAGAAGAAAAGGTCTTCAATGTATGTTTTGAGATGCTTAAACATGCTCAAGAAAACAATAAAAACGAATTCTCACATGTATTGTAATTGAAAACACAAATGTACAACAGCCCTGAGCATGTGAATGTAGCTGAATTTAGGGCTCAGTGCTTGCTAGCATGTCATTCCCCTGTGTTATGAGTTTCTTGAGGCCAGATGCTTATTTAGCCATAGGCTCCATAAAATGAATGACAGGGTTTCATTATATAGGTTTTTTGATTTTTGAAATTGAATTGAGCAAGCACATATTTTCAATTCACATCTTAAATTATTCTAGAACACAATCTAAATGCTACTTTTTTGAGCCATTGATTCATTGGGAGAACTAGTAAATTAATTGTTTTATGCCCCAGTTTCATCATTTGTAACAAAAAGCATAAACAAAACACTAAACTTATATTGACCAATGTATATTACAGAAGCATCATAATTAAAATAGATTATATTGTTTGGGACCTAATACAGAACACTTCTTTCATCACCCCTGAGTTCAGAAATATGGCAGGTTAAAGAAGGCTGCAAATGTCTCTTTCTATCAAGAGTAGAGGATCTATGTTTCCTCTGCTGGTATTTGAATAGACTTCTGGGACTACCTGGCCAACAGCATACATTTGAATACATCCTCTGCCAATTTCTGAGTTCAGGCCTTAAGAAGCAGATGGCTTCCACCTCCAGTCTTGAAGCACTTGCGCTTGGAATCCAGCCACCGTGCTTTGAGGAATACCAAGCACTACAGTGTGAGGAATCCCAGAGACACCCACCTGAAGAGGAACCAGCCAGCAATCCCAGCTGAGTTCCCGGCTGACAGCCAGTGCCACATTACAGAAGACAGGAGTACACCATTTTTCTAGTATGTCCTCCAGGTTCAGTTGAACTACCCAACCCTGTGCTTTGTGGAGCTGTGTTGAGCCACCTCCACTGAGCTCTGCCCAAATTACAGATTCAGGAGCAAGATTCGTTGTTTAGTTTTAAGTTTTCACTTTAAAAGCTTAAAACTTAGTTTAAGTATTAGTTTTAAGATTTAAATCTAGAAGTGATTTGTTATATAGCACTAGACACCCAGAAAGACAATACATAGAAATCAAAATAAAATCCTTGTATTTACTAAAGCTGCATCAGAGAATATAGTTTGGGCAGACTTCGTAATTACAATATTTCCTCAATGTCTAAACTTTGGAACAATCTGAAGAAAATTTTGGGTTATCATGGCAGATACTTACATTTAGAATCACTGACTCCTGACACTCCAGAAAAGTGGAGGTAAGTCGGGAATAAATAACCCCTATAAGAATCGCTTTAAAAAGACACAGGGACAGACGAAAGGCTCTCCCTGAAATGTCACAATTTACAGAAGCTGTGTTTAGTTTAAAATAATCAAACTAGAAAACAATACTTTATATAACAGAATGGCAGAGGAATATGTTTATTGTATTGTAAGTTCTTTATGTGTTTTTTTTTCATAGTCTTAAATATAACAATAGGCATGATTTTGGCTTTACTTTACTTATTTTATGTTCATAATTATGTTTTATCAAAACAAAAGCCATAAACATGCTCTAGGCAATGGAAGTTGGGAACAGAGAATAAGTAAAAGGAAAAGCTACGTGTGTGGTGTGTGTGTGCGCACGTGCTTGCGTGCATGTGTTATATGTATATAGTAAAATATTTGAAGACAAAATTTTACAAAGATCACATGCTTGAAATTAAACTTTTGAGTTAGTAATATGTGTTGAAGGTTCTTCATTGGTTCCTTTTCATGTTTCTCCAGGGACTTAAACTAAAATTTATTTCTACATAATGCTTCTGCAGTTAGTTATATCTCCTAACACATATAAGCAGGTATGCATATATATATTTTTTACATGTCTTCTATTTTCAGTGAGACTAATCTATAACTATGACTACTCTCTTTCACTGCCTATGTAAAAACTTATTTTGCATATGTTTGTTATTTATGTATTATTGTGTAGCAATGTGCACTTTCGATATTGTACCTCCAAAAAGAGATTTATTAAAAAATATGTTTTCCTTCACCACAATTATGTAAGAAATGTTTTTCAAGAGGCACATTAAAGTAGTAATATTTAACACAGGCTGACACATCCTTCATAATTACCTTTGTTCTATTACAGCACCTTACAAATTTAATTAATTCACAATATTTTAATACCAAAATATGGAATAGAAAAATCACTGAGCACCAAATAAGTTAAGCTGCTGTCAGTCTTGTTATCAGAATTGATCAAATCACACACCTTTATTCAAACGTATGAACATTATCTCTTTTGGAAAATGTAAACTAAAATAGAACACGAGAAGACATGAGCTCACCCCAGTGACCTCTCTTGAGTCATTTCACCTTGTTGAAACATAAATCTTAGCAAATGACAGCAAATCATATATATCAAGAGAAACAATTCATCCTTCATCATAACTGAAAACATTTAAAACAAAATAAATGAATTATGATCAGTTACTGACAGCATTATGTTTTTAGTGAAAGCTACCAGTTTTTCTTTCATCATGAAATTTCGGAGACAAATGTTTTGAAAATATTTTATGGTGTTTCTTATATAAATTATCCATGTTTAAATGTTAAATCTTGTATAACATCCTAGCTAGAAAAGAAAGGTCAGAATGACAACCTTGGCATAAATTAAAATGTATTTCTTTCAATATTGTCCTACTACATTTTTCTTTTCCATTTTAAAGCTTATATTGAAGAAAGAAGGCTGATATCAGAATACATATTTAATGATTGAGAACTATTATGTCATATGAACATTGCATTGATCTTGCTCACTTTACACTTGTATTAACTCCTCAGAATTGAGATATTGACTGATCTTTGTAATCCCTGATCCTTTAAGAAGAATATGAAAATGTTTAAATCCAAGTTAACGTTGCTTTACATTAAAGGCATGTTAAAAAAAATAGACTGGTCCCTCTGAAGTTTACCAATATTTTGTCATTTTACATCTATAATATTGTTTTTAGGTTATGGAGGATATATTCCCAAAAATACGAAGTAAATTTCTAAGCTAGCCCACAAAACGATTTAACAATAATGAAAATGAATTAACAATATGAATCTGGGATACTCTCTCTTGAGAACAGGAAAATGAAATGAGAGGGATAAAAAAGAAGATACTTTGCTAGTGTTCCTAGGGTTCTGTCTGAGTCTATGCAAATTTCTCAATCTGATACACAAGTTCTCAGACGTGCTTATGGTTCAAAACATTACAGCTATTCTGATAAGCCTTAAATCTACATCTACCAAAGCAAATTTACAAAGTATTAACATTAATGCAAAAATTATTGAAAATTTCTAAACCTCTCTGGGTTACTTGCATTTTAGGGATATTTATTAACACACATTAATATTTCATTAGTTGAATTTACAGAGGAATAAATAATATTTAGTAGTTTAAAAGTCTGGATGCTTTGGCTTTCTTTTTTCCTCCTAGTTTCCTAATAAAACTTTACCTAGTTTCTTACCTTTCATTTTTAAGACATAGACGTTCATGTGCCATGTTTGTTGTTGTTGTTTTAAAGGTCTTTGATTGGAAACAGGATGAGCAAGACAAAGGAGATCAGGTGGGGTCAGACTTCCCCCTTACCTCTCACTTTCTTTCTCATTGTCTCTCATACACATACGCTGACACACACACATGCCAACACATACATACACACAATATGTATATGTGTGTCTCATAAGTCAGAGCTCCCTGTACTCTGCAGTTCTCAAAATGGTTAATTTCAAGATGATTCTCTTCTCTGTCTACACTTGCCACCCAATAAGCTCTAGTCCACTTTTTTTTCCTCATATGTACTTATACCTCAGTGTTGCCTAGCTATTCAGTTACTTATTCTGGAAATATTAAAATCATCCTATTTTTTTCCCACGCAAACTAAACTAATACATTAGTCAGTCCTATCAGTTGTACTTTCAAAACATTTCTGGAAACCAACCACTTACCACCATCACCACCTATCATCTCCAAACCGCCATGACCTGTCTCACAGAATCCAGAATGATACCTTTAAAAGGGACATCATTTTCTTCACCTCCCTCTCATAAAATGATATATTCCACACTCAGAATAAAATCCCAAGACTTCCAATGGACAGTAAGAATCTACGTGTTCCAGCACATGGCTTTCTTGGACCTTATGCTTTTATCATTCTCTGTCTACTCATTCTCTTCTGTGCCTCTGGGCTGTTCTTTGTTTCAAGCATCCTCCTATTTCTAAGGATGAAGAGCTGTTTTATCATGACCTTGAATCTTCTTCTCAGAGATTTTGGTGACTTCTCTATCACAGCATTGAACTGTTGCCTTTTCAGACAGAATTTCCCTGGACCCCTATCTGAAAACAGATTTGCATCTCTCATATCGAAAAAAATAATTTTATTTTTGCTCCAACCAGAAAATACACTCAAGGATGACAGATTATTTTATTTTATTAACTGCTAAATCCTCAGTGTTGGCACGCAGTAGGTGTTCAGAAATATTATTTGAATAAACCACATGTGAATTCTGTGGAATTCCACAACTTTTGCTGCCACATCCCCTTTATGCTAGAAAATATATTTTAATAATTTAACTATCAGTTTTATTTGCCCTCAAGGATATGATTATGATTGGAAGAGAGTGTCCTGGAAAGGGGAGTCAACCAGTGCCAACAAGATAAGTTTCATCGATGACATCCCTCCATGGCCCTCTATCAAATATATAGTTCTGAACACAGGGTAGATGGTAAATAAATATTTATTACATTATGGATGCTAACACAGTCTATTCACATAACCTTACTTTACCTTTGCCACTAATTCTACTAATGATAATAAATATTAGTGACCTTCCTTAACAACCTGCTATGACAAAACCTAGTAAATTTCCCTCAATATCCATTCCCTTCTTTATTTTAGTAAACAGAATTTCAAGTTCTAACTGTGCATATGGCCATCCAGCTTGAATTTATACTTCTAAGTCGTCCTTGCAGATGGTGTGGCCATGTGCCTAAATTTTGACCCAAGATGCAAAGGAAATCAATGTGCTCACATTCTGAAATTCTTTTTTTAAAAAAATACATTGCTTATCTTCTGCTATGCCTTTTGTTTGTTTGTTTCTTTTATGGAGTAGATCAGAGAATTAGTTGAGAGGCTGAATATTTCTTTGCCCCTCAAGACCCACTCTCCATTATTCAGTTTTTCTGTGCTCTCAGAAACTGGCCTTATGGACTCTCAGGTGTTCTGGCTTCCAGTTGGTTCGGTCAGTGGAAGACTGGTACATACAAAGAAGGATTTATTTTTAGGGGTTCTTCTGTTTTCAGAGTCTATGTTTGCTTATTCAAGAATGTATCTCCTAAAGAACTGCATCTAGTCTTGCAGCTGTGGCTATTCTTCTTGGATTCTTGGATTCCAAATATTTTTTCTCTCCTCTTTCCTTTTAAGTTCTAGGCATGATAATGATCTTTTTTTTGTTTGGGGGTTCATTTAACTCTCTCTATATCTTTTATCTTTATAAGTAGCTCCTTTATTACACTCTTTTTATTTTTTTCAGTTGAGTGCCTCCACCCCTTCTGTGATCTTGACTGATACAATGCATAGTACTAAGAGTTGTGTCACAAAACAGGCCATTAAGTAGCTTTGTGGGATAGATTTGCTCACGTATCTGCAGGCCTCCTTGCTGAGAGAAAAAAGGACACAGATAATCTGAGGCATCCAGTGTCATAATAACTTCAAATTATCATGCACAATCATACAATTAAAAATGTAGATAGATGGAAAGCCAAGCATCTGGAGATCAAGTGGTGCGTAGTTGCTGAGGAGATCATGGTAAATATTAGGAATTTGGAATAAACTGGTTGCTTCTGTTGACCCTAAAATGAATGTTGACTTTGTCAGTCTAACTAAAACTAGGATGCAAAGTCTGAAAACCTCTACGGGGAAGATAAGACTGAGGATCAGGCCCACAGTTGAATTTCAGGGGTTGCAGAATTATAGTCCCAATTCAATGCTTATCCTCACCAGGTCTCTGATGCTAAGATAAGGGAAGTGATGGAGACTCAATAAAACCCTGAAATTGGGTGGAGGACGCTTGAAGCTGAGAAACTGAACCCTCAAATAATGTAAAACTCCAATACTGGTAGAAGCAATCTGGCTGCTCTCTGAGGAAACCAGAATTTACTACCTGAAATCAAGTTTAAATTACTGTGCTATAGTTGCCTTATAGAGGGATTCTCCCCAGAATCTACCCTGACAAACCATCATTTTTCTCCAACCTCATGAGTTAGTTCCTAGCCTATTGTTCATAACAAAAGTCAATGAAGCCTAAAGTCAGTGAAGATCAAATATCAGTATTATCCTGGTATGTACTAGATGAAAGAGTATGCTAGATCATGCATGAGAACAACGTGGTATATCTGCTATGTACAAACTAGGATAGTCTTAAGCCATAGCCAATGGGAGGGTCAGGAGGGAATTCTGTTCATCAAAGTTAGCAGTAAGAACTACCTTGATGACAGGGACAGCAATATCTTTTAAAATTTCAGGGGTGACTGTCTACTGTAGGCTGGATATGAAAATGGGAAAATCGCAAGTTTAGGTTATTCATGCAAATGAGAAGAATGGTAGTTAGAGGTAAAGAAAGAAGGTTGAGGCCTTTTAATAGCACAAAAAATCAGAGACAAGGTGGATTACAGGGTTAGAAAGATAACAATTAGCAACAGGTTGACATGATATCCAAAGCATTTGACTACCAAATTCTTAATAACAACTAATTTAACCCAAAGTTCCTAGAAATAAAATTGATAAGAAAACTACCGAAGCCTTTGACATAAGTTAGGGAGCATTTGTTTCTAAATGTTGAAATTATATCTATCATGGCAGGAAAGAAAAAGTTTAAGATAGTGGAACTGTCTTCCACACCCACACCAGTATAGTAAACCAGCACCAGTATTACCTCTCTATAGGAACTCCCGAGATTAGAATTTCTTCCAACATTTAGAGAAATGTTGATTTCTCTAAAATTCTCACTTGATTGGCTGTACTTCCCAAACCGTAATCTACATAACTCTCACCAGAGATTATCTTGTTAAAAGGCACATTTTGATCAAATAAGTCTAGGATAACGTATCAGATTCTGCATTTCTAACACGTTTCCAGGAGATAGATGCAAATGCTACTACTGATTGCCAATTAAATTTTGGGTAGCAAGAGATTATAACAAACTTAATCTTGGGGTGTCGTTAGTGGTGGCTGTGGTTCTAGATAGTCATATTTAGAGAAAATCAGAATCACCAAAAACTATTTTGGCCTCCATTGGTATCACTAAAGCAAATGAGAATCAATTGAGTTTCAAGTGACAGATGTAATATTCCATGCCGATCTGTTATATTGACAATTGTTATGGACTGAATGTTTGTTTTCCCCCAAATTTCACATGTTGAAGCTTTAATCCTCACTGTGATGGTGTTTGGAGGCAGGACATTTGGGAGGTAATTAGGTTTAGGTGAGGTCATGATTTGACACCCTTATAATGAGATTAGCATTCTTTAACAGAGGAGAAAGAAGCCGGGCATAGTGGCTCATGCCTGTAATCCCAGCACTTTGGGAGGCCAAGATGGGCAGATCACCCGAGGTCAGGAGTTCGAGACCAGCCTGGCCAATATAGCAAAACCCCCTCTCTATTAAAACCACACACACACACACACACACACACAAATTAGCCAGATGTGGTAGCAGGCACCTGTAACCCTGGCTATTTGGAAGGCGGAAGCAGAATTGCTTGAACCCAGGAAGTCGAGGTTGCAATGAGCTTAGATCATGCCTTTACACCCCAGCCTGGGTGACAAGAGTGAAACTTCATTTCAAATTAAAAAAAAAAAAAAGAAAAAAGAGGGAAAGAGACAAAAGACATCTTTTTTCCCCACTAAGAAAGAATATATCAAGAAGAGTACTGTCTGTAAATCAAGACGATAGCTTTCACCAGAAAACAAATCAGCCCGCACCTTGATCTCAAACTTTCAGCCTTCAGAATTATGTAAAATAAATGTTGGTTTTTTTAAGCCAACAAATCTTTTATTACAGGAGCCTGGACTGATTAAAACAATGCTCCTATGATAACTGTGCTTGATGCGCATGAGGTAGGAAGCACCATAGATACCTTAGTAAGAAACTTGCATTTCAAGGATGGGGGCAAATTCTCATTTATGTACTTTAAAAATTTTCACCATCACTATAGCACAATATGCAACATAGCATCTATGCAACTAATTCATTTCACAATAGAGAAAAGGAGGTACTGAGCTCACCCCCATTTTATTAACTGACCTTTCCTCATACCCTGCCACCCAGAAAAAACTCTTTTTAAAATGATAGATTTGCTTTCTAAAGTCTCAGGTGTAGGATAATCTTGTGGACAACACTTTGCAAAGTTTCCTTCTTTTTTATGCCAAATGGGGCCAAATAGGAAGTGGCCTGTCTCACTATTGTTACAAATAAAATACTGGGAGAATTTTTACTTTCTGTTATTAAGACCTCCATTCATACAAAGATCCTAGTAGTACCCAAGGAAGACATTTTTAACCGTAAATGTGGTTTTGTTCAGTGGTAACCTGGGATTGGACCTTGGTCATTTTGATCTTGTTAAACTCATTCCTTAGAAGATCAATGGTCTCTCCACTGGCTGGAGCAGTGTCTAATCTCAATCACAGAAGGAAAATTGAGTTGTTGAAAAATGGTGGGGGCAAGGAAAACTATGTGGAGCAGAAGATATTCACCAGGACATCTCTTGGTTATTTATTGTTACATAATTTTAATCCATGGAAAAACATGGCCTACCAATAACCACAAGATACTGAGAGAATAAAGTTTTGGTTAAACAATCCAGTCCAGCCAAGGTACTTGGGTAAGGGAAATGTGGAATGGGGGAGGGGGCTATTGAAGTTTGTTTGCGCTATATTAGCTCACTTTATATTTCCTTTTTTCCCCCTTTACCTTACATGTGCTGATATTAGTTGAAGTTCATTGTCAGGTCACAGCATGACCAAATTGACATTGATCTGTGATTATGCAATAGCTGATGGGTCTTATTATGAAGTCCATTTTATGGAACGTTTTTCTTTTCAGGAAAATTCACCCCCCCAAAATGTTCTCTTTGGACAGCTCCTTTGGAACAGCCCTCTCCCACAGGTTCCATAAATGCTCCCTTTTCTTGTGCCTTCAGGCAAGTTGCCCTAGGCTCTCCACTGGGTCCCCCCCTCACAGGTTTTGCCAAATCATTTTTGTCTCCTTTAACCCTGTGCTTGCTGCTGTAAACTGTCCCTTTTCCAAATTCATTTAAAATGTGTCGATGGATTCTGTCATTTGTTTCTTGCAGGGTCATTGATGGATATATTTTGAGAGCCAGCTTTTGAACATGCAGGCAAGATGATACTGAAGGTGTTAGCAAAACAACCAGATAAAAGTAACTTGTGTTTGTCCTGAAATCACCTACTGAGCAGTGCTTCCAACCCTCCCTGGACCTCTTGCTCACCAGATTGTCATATGAAATAGAAATATATAATCAACTGTTTGTGGCGCTATATTTTTCAATATCTTTGTCATAAAAACTTAGCCTGTACCCTAATTAATATACCCACTATGTGCCCAGTACTGAGCTAACAGATTTACATAGAATTTCTTACTTAATCTTTATGAAATTCCTAAGAGGTTGCCATTATTAATCACATATATAAATGAGAAAATTGAGCTTCACAAGCCCTGAGTAATGTGCCCAAGTTCGCAGAGCTAACAAGTGACAGAGTTGGGAATTGAGCTAAAATCTATCTTATTCCAAGGTGTGCAATCTTTATCCTACAGTACACAGCTCCTGAAATGTATCTGAATTGCTCTTTCGAGGTTCCAGTGTCTTCAAACTCTGCAGAATTTGCCTAAATTAACACTTTTCTCTCACCCTCACCCAATCTGTGGGATGCTGTGATCAAAATGTTCTGTAAGCACAGAAGCTAAGAAATAATCATTAAACATTACCCCCACAATGAGTCCATCAATCTTGTGTAACACTGATCAAAAATAGAAAGCAATAAAGTACTTTTTGTGCAGTATATTTAAGGTCGTCTTGAAATTGATGTGCTCTTCCATAAAGCAGAGAGTCAATAGTGATAAGACAAGCTGGGATTAGATAAAGACACTTATCAAGCATCTGCATCTTTTGCTTGAACAAATGTGGAGAAAAAAGCAGATTCTGTTAGCTTTGGCAGAGGCTTTTAAGCTGCCAACAGGACCCTAATCTTTGAAGTGTTTTACCGGGGGAAAAAAAAGGATGCTGGCAAAATTATGTGCTTTACATTCCAAGGGCAACATTACAACAAGCTTTTCAACTAATACAGGCTTAGATCATTGAAAAATCTCTTGAACACAATATTATAGAGCTTCACTTCAACTTCTCATACTACTTTTCCTCCTACACTGTGACCTCTTCTTTTCTATAATGTGTTCTCAAGTCCACTTGGAGAGTATTTCCAAATACGTGACTGGAACGATTGAGAATATTGATACTGTGACATCTTCGGTGTTGGTGGAGCTCTTTCTGTCAAATCTGGTGAGAAGAAACGCAAGCATGTGTGCAGTTATTTTCTTAGCAATTATATGAAAAGTAAAAAAGCTCAGAGTAGAAATAATTAACTGGATTCTATATTTGATGCTATGTATGTATCACACTGTAAGCTGTTGAGAGACGTTTGAAGATAGGAATATGACCTACAGAATCGATGACTCGGAGCTCTCACAAATTCAGAAAACCACCAAGAGACTACAGGTCTGCTGAATATTATAAGTGGTTCTTGTAACTAAAGTATAACTAATTTAGATAGTGGCACAATACGTTTTAGTAGCTCTATCTGCCAAATATCTTACGGGAATGAGAACTGGATTATATTAGAAAGCGCAGATTCTCATCCCAACTCTGTCACAAGGGTTTTGTGGCAGCTTAAAAGCCTCTGTCAACGTTAACAGAATCTCTGATTCTTCCTCACATTTGTTCAAGCAAAAGATGCAGATCCTTGATAAGTATCTTTAATCCCAGCTTGTCTTATCACTATTGACTCTCTACTTTATGGAGGAGCACATAAGTTTCAAGATTACCTTAAATATACTGCATGAAAAATACTTTATTGCTTTCTATTTTTGATCAGTGTTATATAAAAAATTGATGGACTCATTGCGGGGGTAAGATTTACTGATAAATGTAATACCATTCCCATGCATTAGAATGAGTAAAAATGTGAAAAGTCCTCACAATATAATTTATCCTCCCACATAGAAGGATATATGCCTCAGTGCTTTAGGACACGGGTTTTAGAGCCAGAATTTGCAGGTTCAAACGTTGGTTCCAACATGAATTCCCTGGAATTCTCAAATACCTACCTTATATCAATTTGTCTTGACTTGAACATGTCCCTTTGTTATTGTTGAAAAAGTGTTGTTTTGATATATATATATATATATATATATATATATATATATATATATAAAATAAATCATCACCAATAACTCTATGTACTAGGCATTGATTTATTTTAAATTTTTTATTTCCGTAGGTTTCTGGTGAACAGGTATTATTTGGTTATATAAGTTCTTTAGTGGCGATTTGTGAGATTTTCATGTGCCCATCACCCAAACAGCATACATTGAACCCAGTTTGTAGTTTTTTATCCCTCACCCCCACCACCCTTTACTCCAAGTCTCTAAAGTCGATTGTATCATTCTGTGCCTTTGTATCCTCATAACTTAGCTCCCATTTATGAGTGAGAACATACGATGTTTGGTTTTCCATTCCTGAGTTACTTCACTTAGAACAATAGTATCCAGTTCATAGCAGGTTGCTGTAAATGCCATTAATTTGTTCCTTTTTTACGGCTGAGTAGTATTCCACCTCATATATACATATATATATATATATAAAAATTTATTTATCCACTTGTTGATTGATGGACATTTGAAATGGTTCCATATTTTTTCAATTGTGATTCATGCTTCTATAAGCATTTGTGTTCAAGTATCTTTTATGTATAATGACTTATTTTCCTCTACTAGAAATCCAGAGAAATCCAGTAGTGGGATTGCTGGATCAAATGGTAGTTTTACTTTTAATTCTTTAAGAAATCGCCACACTGTTTTCCACAGTGGTTGTACTAGTATACATTCCCACCAGCTGTGTAGAAGTGTTCCCTTTTCACCCCATTGACACCAAGATGTATGCTCAACATCACTAATGATCAGGGAAAGGCAAATCAAAACCACGATGTGATACCACCCTTACTCCTGCAAGAATGTCCGTAATCAAAAAATAGAGGAATTTTTGAAGAGAAGACAATGCTTAGCCAGGGACTTCGGAATATTATCTTATTTTGATTTATTTATATATTTTCAACAAATATGTTTTGTGCCTACTATAGGGCAGATACTGAGATAAATATGGGTCTCAATTCTATTAGCAATTATAGTGAAAGCCTAAAATAAACAGCCCAGATAGTTAGTGCATTTCCATGCATGTGTTGTACATTTGGAAGTCTTGTCTAAAAAGTTATAGTAATTTGATACACACTCAAGAAAAATATATGTATTTACATAACCACATGGTTTTATAACAAGGTATTAGCATAAACTTTATATGACAATTTTAATTGCCTAAATTTATCATTATGCTCTAAACATATTTTGAAGTAAAATTTAGCAATTAAATAGACTGAGGCTCTGCTCTTTAGCAGTTGTGGACAGAGCACATGTAGGTATTTGCTTCAGAAGTATCACATTGCTTCTTTCTAATGTCAAGACACTTTACAATATCATGTTTAAACTTTTATATGTTACAGTTGTCCTGTCAGACAATTTTTATTAACTTTATTTTCAGTTATGAAGCAGATTTGAGCAGGTTAGAGTTACATTCACTCAGCTAGTTAGTGGTAGAGCAGAGCCTCATACTCGGGCTCCCAACCCACATCTATTCCTCTCTCCTTTGAATCATGCCATGTGGGTTGTCAACTTCTTCCATTTACTGCTCCACTGGAGCGTTTCAACATACTACATCTGTGTAAATGTCCTATCTCTTAGTTTTCTGATTTGAATTTTATTATTTATACTCCTTTTAGCCACATGCAGAATTTTTGTATGTTTGTTAGAGTCATATGCTATGCATCAGACTTAGGAGATTTAGAGAGAATATCAGTGGAAGTGTCATTCCCTGAAATTAAATGAGTTTCTTTTGTTAGTTGTGGTGATAGCACAAATATTTTTACTGGAGAAAGATAACCACATATATATATATATATGTGTATATCTTTCTCTATATATATTTCTATATATATCTCCGTGGCTCTTTTTCTCGCTTTCTCTTTCTCTCTCTCTCCCCCCTACACACACACACACATACACACACACACACAGAGATATATATATATGCATATATGGAGAGAGAGAGGGACAGAAAATATATTTACTATATAATATATATACTATACTATATATTATCTATGTTTTTCTCCATGTATATCCCTGTACATATTACTATATATTATTCATTGTATATTCTTTCTATATGTTACTGTATATAACCATATAGAGAAAGTAGTATTTACTATTACTATATAGTAATATTAAATATGTTTACTATTACTAACATATTTAATAATATGCTATACTATTTACTATATATAGTATACATACTATACACTATATATACTATAGACTATATATAGTAATTACTATATAGTAAATTATATAGCAAATACTATAATACTACCATAATTGTCTAGTATATTACTATATAGTAAATATTATAGTAGAGAATAGTAACATTTACTATTACTATGTAAGTATATATAGTAACATATAGAGATGACATATAGAGACAAAAACATAGGGAGGTTTACATACATATATATACATATGTGTGTGTGTGTGTGTGTATATATATATACCTGTATATATATTCTCTATATAGAACTCCCCATATATATATTCATATATATACATATATATTTGTATATATACCTCTCCATATATATATATATATATATATGTATATACACATATATACCATATATGTATGTATATATGGGGAGAGAGATTTTTTTAATAAAGAGGAGTTACTTATTGAGCATCTGCTTTGTGCCAAATCGTCTATATATGCTATCTTGGTTAATTATGACAGCATCTCTTGTGTTTGCATAAGTTCCTCTATTATATAAGTGTCTTTTAAAAACTCAAATGCGTGAATAACTTCATTCATGTCACATAGTAAGTACAGCTAGGATTCACTTTTCTGTGTTTCCAGAATTTTTACTCCTTGTGTTTCTTTTAAAACTATGTAATAATATGTTTATATACAAAAGAATATGTTTAGTGTTTTCACTCCATTGCTTTATCAAAAACCCTTTAAAAAGTTTTTAAGTGTGTAAATACTATTAAATGATTCAATTTACTCCTTGTGATTTTTTTGTAGATTTATTAAAATATCATTATAAATATAATAGTTTGCTGTAGATTGGATTGTTGCTCAACAAAGATCTGATCTCTAAAGATCTATAGTAGTGTAAATACATTTTCAAACCACTGATTGTGACCTTGGCCCTGAGATGCCCTTTAAACAATAGGATGTTAATAAACTCAAAGCAAGCAGGAAAGGAATTTGAATGTGCTAATGTGGCTTGCATTAGCTCATGGACTATAACAATCGACCATGTCCAGAACATGCCAGGTAGTTTCTATTGCTTCCATCTGGATCCCAGACCAGAGGTATTGCAGCAGACCCAGACTCAACCTTCCTAACTGTAGCCATCATCGGACAGTGCAGAGCTCAAAGAGTAGAGGCTCAGACAAGCCTAGACTTCATCATGCATATGGCAATCAATCTGAATACCTGAAAGAATCAGTGTAAATCATGGTATGAATCATCAGTTTGGGTGGTAGTTTTTGCAAAGCAAAACTGTGGCATTAGCTGATTGCTAAGGCTTCTGTTACTGATTTTTAAAATTTAACTTTACATTTTTAAGAAATATATATCCAGGTTGGGTTTTTTTGTGTGTTTTTATTTAAGTTTATTTTCATTAGTATATATTTAATGGTATCTAAGTAACAAAGTTTTTCTAACATATTTCCCTCTTTGGTGGACTTTTTGTTTCTTTTTATATTTCTTTTTAAATTGAAGACACAGGTGCTGGCATTTAGGGCCTACCCTGATACTCCAGCAAAGATTTCTCAAGTTGATATCTTTACCTCAATTACATCTTTTAACATCTTAGATAATATTCACTTCTTCATGAAGTTTTTTTGCACAAAGCAAAATTTGTTTATCCATTCCCTTGATGACCATTTGTATTGTTTTCAGTTTCTAGCTGTTATCAGTGAAGCTGCTAAAAAAATATGTGTAGAAGTCTAGTATGAATATATGTTTTTATTTTTCATGGGCAAATTTCTAAGAGTGCAATATCTGAATCATATGGTACATGTGTGTTTAACTTTTTCACAAGCTGGCAAACTGTTTTCCAAAGTAGTTAAAAATTTTTACAATCCTTTGAGCAGTAGATAAGATTTCCATCTTCTCCATATTGTCACCCACACATGGCATGGAATTTTAGACATTCTAATAAGCGTGGAGTAGTATCTCATTGTGCTGTAGGTCATAATGATGTTGAGCATTTTTTCAAGTATGTTTTTAATCTTTTCTATATTTTCTCTGGGGAAGTGTCTGTTAAAATTTTTGTCCATTATTTTTGATGTTTTTTTCTTTATTGAATTTAGAGGTTATTTATATATTCTAAATATGTCTTTTTTGAGATATGTGATTTTCAAATATTTTTTAGTGGACTTTATCTGTTCATGATCTGAAGAGTGTCTTTCAAAGAGCAGAAGTTCTTAATTTTATGAAGCTCAATTTATTATGCATTTCTTTAATTTGTTTAAGTCATATTTTGCTCTTCTCAATGAACATGTTCTATTTCTCCTCCTGTTTAGGTCTTCTTTAATTTTAATCAACTCATTTTGAGGTTATCAATGTATGGGTCTTTCACAAAAGGTTAAGGTTTGAATATTAACATGCTTTTTCAATCTATTGATAAAAATTTCATGTTTTTTCTGTTGCAACTTATACATATGGTAATCTATCGCAATATACTTTTTAATCTTCAATAAAACCAACAAGGTTATTGTGCATTTATTTTATAGTTGCTGGATTTGATATTTGCACCTGGATGTGACTTCTGTTTTTCTTCAATATCTATTTTGGTTTTGGCATCAAGGTTATGCTGGCCTCATGTAAAACTCTATGTAGTATTCCTTTTTTTTTTTTCTTCTCTAAAAGATTTTATTTTTCTCCTATTTTTATATTAGAGTGATCTGTTCTTTGAAAGTTTATCAGACCACTGGTATAGAACAATTTTATTCTAGTGTTTTATTTGGGGATGTATAAAGTTAGTGCAAGAGTAATAGTTTTAACTCCCAAATCAATTTATTTAAAGGTTCCAAGATAGTTTTTTTTTTTTTTTTTTTTTTTTTTTTTT
>NW_022436970.1:11160789-11183326 GCF_009761245.1 Sapajus apella | reverse complement strand
CCTCCCAAAGTGCTGGGATTACAGGCTTGAGCCACTGCGCCCGGCCCCTAAGATAGTTTTTAAAATTCTTCTTGTTGTTGATTTTGTAAGTTCAATTCGTTGGACATTTTCTAACATAATGGACTACATTTGTTATATTATTCTATTAAATTTAATTTTTGCTAGATACATACATATGTCCAATTTCTATTCTAAATATCAATTATGTATACTTATTTTCTCTACTCTTTTTGATAAATCCTATTTATTATTTGAAGATTTGTGTATATTTTTGGCCATTTCAAAGAATCATCTTACACCATGAACCTCGATGAACTTTATTTTTGTTGGATTTAATTTTATTTTATTTTTCTCTGTTTTCTAATTTTAGGCTTTTAGCTCACTATCAGCTTTTTTCTTTCTCATGTCCATATATGAGATAACAGTTTCTCTTAGGTATCCATTAACTACTTCCCATTATTTTAATGCATAATATTTTCAATATTATTTTATTTTTAGTATTGTAATTTTATATTTTATTATTATTTCTTCTTGGCATTGGCTATTCAGAATTGTTATTAAATTTTTTTTCTTAATTTTCATTAAGTTTTTATTACTGGCATCTGTTTGAACCAATTTGGGTCTGATAATATTATCACATTTGTTCAAATACAAATATTCAGTGAGTGACTATTACAAAGTAGTTACTTGTCTTTGTTCTTCAGATATCCTGGTGAATAAATAGACAAAAATCACTTGCCTTCATAGTACTTATATTCTACTGGTATTGATGCTTCATTAAAGTTTATTTTTATAGCCTAAAATATGTTCAGTTCTTATATATGTTCTATATGTGCTTAAAAAGAGGACATATCACTACTTGTTGCTCAGGACACTAATTCTTTATATAAACATTTTATTAATCAAGCTTATGAATGTTTGTCAAATCGTCTACATTTGTACCAGATTTTTATGTCTAAAAGTAATAAGTTGAAATATTTTGTTGTGATGATGTATCTAAAAATTTCTCCCTGAGGTTTTATATACTTTAGTTTAATATATTTTCAGGGTACTTTATTAGCTTGATGTGTTGGTAGTGCTGTGGCTCCTAGATCAATTAAAAATTCAATACACACATGCAATTTGTAGCTGGTATTCACTTGTAAGTCTTTTTCTTTCCCTTGGTTTCCAGTTCTATGCACTTGATTTGGGATTTATTTCTTATAAACAACAGTTTTTATGTTTTTTTTTTTTTTTTTTTTTGAGACGGAGTTTCACTCTTGTGGCCCAGGCTGGAGTGCAGTTGCACAGTCTCAGCTCACCTCAACCTCTGCCTCTTGAATTCAAGAAAATCTCCTGCCTCAGCCTCCCAAGTAGCTGGGATTACAAGCATGCGCCACCATGCTCAGCTAGTTTTCATATTTTTTAGTAGAGTCAGGGTTTCTCCATGTTGGTCAGGCTGGTCTCGAACTCCTGACTTCAGGTGATCTGTCCACCTCAGCCTCCCAAAGTGCTGGGATTACAGGTGTGAGCCACTGCGCCCTGCCGAGAAATCTTTTAAAAATTAATCTGATGGCTTCTTTTCCTAAACTCATGTTGTTTATATTTATTGTGTGTTAGTAATAAATCTAAGCTTATATTTTAGTCTGCATATTTAAAATTTTTCTTGTTGCTTCAAATTGACCTTTATTGCTTTCAATTTTTTGTTACTCGATTTTCTTTTCCATTACTAAGTTACAGTTTGGAAGTTATATAAATTTTTTATTTGTTAACATTGATTCTTCTGATTTTATCTCATGTACTTAACAAAGTTTAATAGACATCAATAAGGCTGTACAAAAATATGGATATTTTAAGCAGTAAGTCCCTGAGAACACCGACTTAGGCCATACTTTTCCTGCCTTCTATTCTATTGTTCTCCATCACTCATGTTCTACCATTTTTATGGCCTCATTATTTAGACACCATCATTATTATTTTGTAATGATAAGGCTTTTTTATCATTACTCAAAAGTTTGGCAGTTACTTTGATCACCCTTCCTTCTTCTGATGCTATTCCTGTGGAGAACCATTTGCTTATTGTATTTCACAGTCTCGTAGTTTGTCATTTCTTGCCATCAAAATTCTATGGACATGTATCATTAGCCTCTTAAAGAGTTATCTATTGCTACAAAACAAACATTCTAAAACTTAGTGTATTAAAACAACAAAATGGTTACTATGTCTTAACATTTAAGAGATTTATTGGTTGTTTCTTTTGCCTAAGAAAGTACTACCTGGGATTACTCATGTGGCTACATTCATCTGGGGCTAAACAGGGAGAAAAACATCCAAGAAGGTGTCTCTTATGTCCAAGACCTATGCTATTGAATAAGGTGACTGTTCGCCACATGGCTTTTTGCTCCTTGTGGTGTCTTTAATATTGTCACCTTTCTACATGGCCTCTCTGGCCAACTAGAATTGACACAGGGTCACCTCTACTTCATTTTATTGGTCATAACAGGACACAGAGTGAGCTTAGATTTAAGGGGAGGAGAAATAACTTCACATTTTTAATGAAAGGAGTTAGATGCCTTATCCAAAAATCTCCATGTCTTTTTCCACAAATAAGCACTTGTAAAAGATCAAGATTGTACTGACAAAATATGTACTATAAATAACCACACTTTTTATTTTCTGTTAAATCATTACTACAAGGAAACTGGGTGAAAATCATTGTAAAGATCAGATTTACAGGGAAGTCTGGTTATGGTCATTCATTTGCCTAAATGTCCCTGGTGAGAAGAAATAAGTTAAAAACCACCTGTTAACCCTATTCTTCCCACTATCATTATTCTTTGATTTATACGAGCCTAATATGGCCAGCAATAATCCTATCGAGAGCGTTATTATTTTTCTTTGGCACAGATTCATTATTTTGTTTTTTATTTAGACAATTATACATATTTTCTACTTTAAATGGTTCTAATATGCCTCTAAAATAATGTCTTGTCATTTGCTTATTATTTTGATCACATCTTCTTTCTACTTCATATATTGCATTCAGATTAATTTTATATTCTCTATTAATTCTAATTACTAAGATATTTAACATTATAAAAGTTGTTTTATTGTTTCTATGGACTTTCATTCATGATGGCTATCTCTCTTTTTGTTTTCATTAATTTTAAAAATTATTTGAATTACATTAATCTACGGAAAACCTGAGAACCTAAATTGAGGATAACTTGTGTGTAAAAATGATTGAATTTGCATCTGTATCTTCTTGGGAGAAAATAACCTGGAACCACTCCAGCTATTTTACAGATTCCAAGAATTAATCACAGTTCTCAGGTGTGCCTTCCTCTCCTTGATGTTCACCTTAGATGCTGTATGAATACCACAGAGTTAATTTTATATGTTTATTGAGAGACATCACAAATTTTATATCAGCTCTGGAACTATGTCTGTTTTTTGTGTGTTTCATTTTCTTAACTTTTACTTTTTTTCCGTTTCTTTCCTTTGCTGTTAAATTTTTTATTCCTTTCTAAAAGCCTAACAACGAATCAAAATATCATTTTATGCAGGGTCTACTTTTATTGAGTCTTCCATACTATTGTAAGTGGAAGTTCAATGTTTCTTCTACTAGAAGGAATTTCAAAGGGAGTATCAATTTGCCTGTTTTATATATTGACTGTTGAGTAAGTTTTCATTAAAAATATTAATAGCTAAAGAAAGAAAATAATTATTGTTAATACCCACTACAGCAGATTTTCATGCATACAGACAAGGGATTCACAATGGAAAGATGGAAGAAAAATGAATAACTTTCAATATATTCTGCCAAATTTTCTTTCCTAAAGCTAGCTATGTTAAATTTACACATTAGTAATTTATTTTTTGAGCTTCAGAATTGCTTTTGATTTCCTGTAGTCACAATTATGTTTGAGAAACTCTTCTCATTTCACTCTGTTTTTGTTGTTACCTTCATTAGTTGACAAGAATTGTGTGGGACAGTGGGGTTTGTATAAGCGCCTAGAGTTTCTATTCAATAGTTAGTGATTTTCTTTCACCATATTTAAAAAGCAAGAAGATTGTATTTTTGAATTTTCTGCTTTTCAAGAGGTTTTATTCTTCCCTCGGGGTTTAAGAAGCCATCTTTTAAACTTCAGAAGTCTCGAATTCAGTTCAAAGATTAAAAGGAATGATGGAATGTCAAAGACTTCTCAAAATAAACAACATTCTTCCAACTGTGAAGACAGTCTTAATCCAGGATAAAACGAATATGGATGGAATAAACACCTTTATGTTTATTAAAATTACAGCAATGCATTTGTTACTGGCTGGTTTATAATGTAGCCCTTTTTAAAGGTGAAGCTATATACTTTGACATCAGTTTTTTAGCAGCATTGTATTATATATATACAAAGGCTTTACTTGGAGAGAGGCTTGCTCTTTTCTGTTTTAAAATAAGTCTAAAAAGTTTCCAGTATTTTCAGTATACATGTTTTTATCTCTGAAACACATATCTCAAAGGTATCAAACAGAAACAATTAACAGTTGACAATCTGAGTTAATTTTACTAAGACAGAAATAAAAATGCACTATTTTCATTTCCCAAGGTGCCAGATATTTTTCTTGTTTCAAAGTACATATCTGTTGAACTTAGGGTTATCCCTGAAGGAATTCCAAACTGACTTTTTTATTGCCGCAGTTTTTGAAACAACAGGTATTTTAAGAGAACTGACATAAAAATCAAGATATTTAATTATTAGTATTTTATAAATTGTTACAATAGAGTTTTGTAGTTAATCTGAAAAAATAGCAAGTTTTAAAAATACTTCCTCACAACGTTATAAATCTTTATTAACTTGAAAATATAGTCATAATAGCAGGTACATTTGCAAAAACTTGTGGCAGATCATTTCATAATAAAGCTATTAAAATTCCATGGTTTTAGTGTGTTTTATTTAAATAAAGGACCTCTTCAGAATCATAATATTTATTTATTTTAAAATATGAAAGGTTTTTGTACATTTATTGAGTGGAAAAAACTGAGTGGATCATCCAAAATTATGACTACAAGCCACATAACAATTAGTTAATAGCCATGTAGTCTTTCTGAATATTAATATACCTCGAATACACTCATTATAGATAACATCAATCATGACATATACCTTAAAATAAAGTGTCTAATTATTTTTATCAAACTTGTTGAGAATCTCATAGATGTCATATCACCTATCTCTTGTTATGTAACACATCATCCTAAAACAACAGTACTAATTACGTCACCGTTTCTCTGGGATAAGAGACTGTGCCTAGCTGAACTGGGTCCTCTGGGACTCTTACATGACTACGGTCAAAATCCGCTGGGATTGCAGTCATGTCAGGCCTTGATGGGGGTGAGATCTGATTCCAAGGTCATGCATGTGAAAGTTGACAGGATTTAGTTCTTTGTATGGTCTTGGCCTCAGGGCCTCCATTCCTCACTGGCTGTGGACAAGAGGTCATCCACAGTTTTTTGCCACATGGGCTACTCCACAGAGGCAGCTCATAACATGACAGCTGGCTTCATCAAATCAGGTAAAGAGAAGCAACAATGAGAGTATGCCAGTGAGATGTACGTCACAATCTTTCTGACCTAATCTTGGAAGTGGTGTCCCATCATTTTTGCCATATTCTGTTTGCTAGAAACAGGACGCAAGGTTCAACTCACTCTCAAGGGGAACAGTTGACACAAAGATGTGAGTAGCTGGAGGCTGATGTACATGACAGTCATTTCAGAAGCTGCCGTCTGCACAGATGTTAGGATGTTTGAACAGGTATTTTATAGGGTTGTAAGTTTAAAATATTAACACAGTTTGTGTCTACATAATAATACCAAACATTCTGATAAAAATAAAAATTAGTTAAATAATTTAGATGTGGCCAAATTAGCAGAATCATAACCTTATGAATTTTTAAATGACTATTTCTCCTTTTATTCTGGGGATATTTTATATTTAACTTCAAAGTTACTGATAGATGAATATTCAGCTAGAGAAGGATTGCTAACTTCTTATTTGAAAGAAAAGCTCTGTCATTACAGATGCCTTTACTTGCAGGAACTCAGGAAAATATTCATGCAGTATATGCCAACACTCCTTGATAATGTTCACTTGGCAAATCTAGGACTAGTCTATTTTTGTTTGTTTTCCCTAGAATATATGTTGAGAGCACAATTTTCTTGTTGGCTTCCTTTAGGCCAAAATATAGTAAATAGAACTTCTCACTCAACTCCTAGGCTAGGAATCTTTGCTGTAATAAATTTGAACTGATCATTCAACTAAGATTGATTGGCTTTTTAAAAATAATTGTTAGAAATTATATATGAAGATGTTAATTTATATAACGACTGATTTAAATAGATACAATAATCTATATATTTTCAGTCCTTATTCACCAATAACATTTGTGCAGTAATAAGTGTTTTTTTCTTTTTAAATTCACTATTGACTTATAAGCGAAATAAGGAAACCATCAAATAATACATTTTATTGTTTATCCATCTTGATCTTATTTCATTTGCTAATGGTTTTCTTTAAAGTAATTCCAAATCCATTTTATCCACATTTCTTCACTGATTTATACATTGATGTTGAATACATTTACCTTTTAAATTTAACATATTACTCTAATTGGTTTAAACAAATTATTTATGAAGGAGTCAGTTGGCAAACCGAACATTTAGAATTAAATAAATTGACCACTAAATAAAAAGTTCAGCTGGTGGATGATAATTTAAAAGTTTTGCTTACCCAATTGTCCCAACTCTTCCCATCACAACAACCTGTTTGAAGGTAGCAACACGACTCATCAGTCATGCTCTCAACAAAAAGTTTATGCACCTATAAATCAGCAAGTTTGTTTTTTTTTATTATGCTATTAAAGTAACTTATTTTGCCAATAGAGCCCTGAAAAACAAAAGAAACATTTATATTCCATTCCCATTTTCTTAGACCATACTTACTTAAAATTATTTTTAACAAATATGTGTAATTAAATTATAATTTAATTAAAATATGTTAAAATGAGAAATACAGATATTACCACCATAGAAATGATTTCAGGAGAATAATCATTTGACACTATAAAAATATACCCCCCCCCCCGAACCCTGACATGTTTCCTAAGGCACCTTAGTTTCTTATTTTGTATTTTCTGTTCTATCAGTTCATTTCTGTACATAACTATGGTAAAAAAGTATTGCTTTGTTTTTCAGTATGCAAAGTACATTTCAGTTGTAGTCAAAATTTATTAAGTTCCCACTAGGAGCAGAATATTTTATTAGGAAGTTTGAAATCTTATTTATAAAGTTAGAAAAATATTTTTTCTCCAACAAGATCATTTAACTCTTAATTTAAAAAAGAAAGAATTTATTTTTTATCCAGTTCTGAAATCTGGACTTTTATTAAAAAATACAGAACTATGAGGATGTATGATTGCATAATGAACAGAAAATTAAAATTGCACCCTTACAAATAAAAAGGCTTTTTAATTACTATATAACATTTAAACTCTGCTATTTTCATAAAATAACTGGCAATTTTTCATTTTGTTTGTTTTGCCATATATATACACATATATATTTTCTATAGTACTTTAGGTTCTGGGGTACATGTGCAGATTATGCAGGATTGTTGCATAGGTACATACATGGCAATGTGGTTTGCTGCCTCCATCCCCCAGTCACCTATATCTGGCATCTCTCTCCATGTTATCCCTCCCCAACCTCCCTACCCCACACTGTCCCTCCCCTAGTCCCCCCAACAGACCCCCAGTGTGTGATGCTCCCCTCGCTGTGCCCGTGTGTTCTCATTGTTCAACACCTGCCTATGAGTGAGAACAGTGTTTGATTTTCTGTTCTTGTGTCAGTTTGCTGAGAATGATGGTATCCAGATTCATCCATGTCCCTACAAAGGACATGAACTCATAATTTTTATGGCTGCCTTGTATTCCATGTTGTATATGTGCCACATTTTCCTTGTCTAGTCTATCATGGATGGCCATTTGGGTTGGATCCAGGTCTTTGCTATTGTAAACAGTGCTACAATGAACAAACGTGTGCATGCGTCCTTATAATAGAACGATTTATAATCCTTTGGATATATACCCAGTAATGGGATTGTTGGGTCAAATGGAATTTCCATTTCTAGGTCCTTGAGGGATCGTCACACTGTCTTCCACAATGGTTGAATTAATTTACACTCCCACCAACAGTGTAAAAATGTTCCTATTTCCCCACATCGTCTCCAGCATCTGTTGTCTCCAGACTTTTTAATGATCAACATTCTAACTGGCATGAGATGGTATCTCCAAGTGGTTTTGATTTGCATTTCTCTAATGGCCAGTGATGATGAACATTTTTTCATATTTTTGTTGGCCTCATAAATGTCTTCTTTTGAAATGTGTCTGTTCATGTCTTTCACCCACTTTTGAACGGGTTTGTTTCTTGTAAATCTGTTTTAGTTCTCTGTAGATTCTGGATATTAGCCCTTTGTCAGATGGGTAGATTGCAAAAATTGTTTCCCATTCTGTTGGTTGCTGGTTCACTCTAGTGATTGTTTCTTTTGCTGTACAGAAGCTCTGGAGTTTAATTATATCCCATTTGTCTATTTTGGCTTTTGTTGCCAATGCTTTTGGTGTTTTAGTCATGAAGCCCTTGCCTTTACCTATGTTCTGAATGGTTTTGCCTAGATTTTCTTCTAGGGTTTTTATGGTGTTAGGTCTTATGTTTTTGTCTTTAATCCATCTGGAGTTAATTTTAATGTAAGGTGTCAGGAAGGGTTCCAGTTTCTGTTTTCTGCACATGGCTACCCAGTTTTTCCAACACCATTTATTAAACAGGGAATCCTTTCCCCATTGCTTGTTTTTGTCGGTTTTGTCAAAGATCAGATGGTTGCAGATGTGTGGGATTGCCTCCAAGACCTCTGTTCTGTTCCATTGCTCTATATCTCTGTTTTGATACCAGTACCATGCTGTTTTGATTACTGTAGCCTTATAATACAGTATGAAGTCAGGTAGTGTGATGCCTCCAACTTATTTCATTTTACTTAGGATTGTCTTTGCTATGTGGGCTCTCTTTTGTTGCTGTATGAAGTCTAAGGTGGTTTTTTCCAGTTCTGAGAAGAGGGTCATAGGTAGCTTGATGGGGATAGTGTTGAATCTATAAATTATTTTGGGCAGTATGACCATTTTCACAATATTGATTCTCCCCAACTTTTATGAGACCTACATCATTCTGATACCAAAACGCGGCAGAGACTCAACAAAAAAAGAAAACTTCAGGCCAATATCTATGATGAACACAGATGCAAAAATTTTCAATAAAATACTGGCAAACCAATTGTAACAGCACATCAAAAAGCTTATCCTTTATGATCAAGTAGGCTTCATCCTGGGGATGCAAGGCTGGTTCAACATAAGTGAGTTTATAAATGTAATCTGCCACATAAACAGAACCAAAGGCAAAAGCTACATGATTATCTCAACAGATGCAGAGAAAGCCTTCAACAAAATTCAACAACTCTTTATGCTAAAAACCTCAATAAACTAGGTATCAATGGAATGTATCTCAAAATAATAAAAGCTGTTTAAGACAAACCCACGGCCAATATCATACTGAATGGGCAAAAACTGGAAGCATTCCCTTTGAAATCTGGTGCTAGACAAGGATGCCCTCTCTCACCACTCATATTCAATATAGTATTGGAAGTTCTAGTCAGAGCAATCAGGCAAAAAAAAGAAATAAAGGGTATTCGGTTAGGAAAGGAGAAAGTCAAATTCTATTTGCAGATGGCCTGATTGTATATCTAGAAGACCCAATTGTCTCAGCCCAAAATTTCCTTAAACTGATAAGCAACTTCAGCAAAGTCTCAGTATACAAAATCAATGTGCAGAAATCACAAGCATTCCTATACACCAATAACAGACTAAAAGAGAGCCCAATCAAGAGTGAACTCCCATTCACAATTGCTACAAAGAGAATAAAATACCTGGGAATACAACTAACAAAGGTTGTAAAGGACCTCTTCAAGGAGAACTATGAACCACTGCTCAAGGAAATAAGGACACCAACAGATGGAAAAACTGGGTTTTTTTTTTTTTTTTAAAGAAAAACCATGACCAATACAAAAGTTGAAGTGTCGTGTCTAAGTATATTTTAAATTTTAATCCAAAGTTATTTGAAGCAAGTAGTTTCTAGATGAAATTTTAGGGCAATCTCTATTTGTTAATGTTCCTGGAATCATTAGTTAATTTCATAAATATAGAAATAGATGAAACAAAAGTGAAATGTTGACAAACTCCCCCCAAACATAAAGACTCTTCCTAAATGGAAAAAAAGGAACAAAACTTTAAGTCTACCACATACAGACACAGAAACATACAACAAAATGTAAAAAATACTTAGAATATCATATATAATTTAATTCAGAAAGTAAACTAAGGATGCAATCATTCATTCTGTTGTCAATACACTTCTAGAGGTATATACATGTCTATACCTTATTATGTTTATGTAAATATATATTTAACTGTTCTTATGACAACAAATACATAATGACTAATAAAACAATAGCTTACTGTAAAATTCACATTTAACAATCTATAGAACTCGATTAAAAGATTAAAAATCAAGTTTAGGCCTGGTGCAGTGGCTCACGCCTGTAGTCCCAGCACTTTGGTAGGCTGAGGTGGGCAGATCACAAGTTAAGAGTTTAGGACCAGCCTGGCCAACGTGGTGAAACCCTGTCTCCACTCAATACACAAAAAATTAGCTAGCATGATTGCAGTCACCTGTAATCCCAGCTACTCGGGAGAATGAGGCAGGGGAATTGCTTGAGCCCAGGAGGCGGAAGTTGCAGTGAGCCAAGACTGTACCACTGCACTCCACCCTGTGTGACAGAGCAAGACTCCGTCTCAAAAAAAAAAAAAAAAAAAAAAAGAAGTTTAAAGAAACATCCATAATGTTGACAGAGAAAAGGGATCACTTGAGCCCTCTGCAGATAATGTTTATGAAAACTGGCTAAATATATCTTGAGGTATCAAAAAGAATAAATGAGCTAAAAATATTCCTTTTTTAAAAAAAAACTGCTACTGGAAGGAGTAAGAATTCGAATTTGAAACTGAATTTGAAATTTTCTAGCCTAATTGCACTGCCATCTTCCCTTGGCTTCGGAGGTAAAAACTAAAGCAAAAAACCAGAGCATTATTTGTTCATTGTGCCCAAAAATATAACATCAAGGCAGGTAGTTCAGTTGAAAATAGAAAGGAAAAAATTCTGGTAGTAAGCAGGGAATACAGAATGAGTAAGACTCAGAGCATAAACATAAAACCTGTGATATCATTGTCCAAATTTAAACCATGCACAGGTAGAAGAAACAATAGGGAGCCTGGTGAAGAGACAGGGAGCGGCTCAAATTTAATCTATTACTGAAAGGTACAACTATACTAGATAAGATTTCTAATTTTTCTACTTAACAGTGTGTTGCTTCATAAAAAGCTAAAGTCTTACATGCTTGAATTGTCAGGAGATAGTGACCAAGGCCAGCTAATCAGCTGGAAAGGGGCTAGACATTCTTAGGAACAAAGAGAACAAAAAAAGGTAATCCACAAATTCCACAAATCTCACGGCTTAAGGAAAACATGTAATGTCCACTCAGATTTTTGGCTTGAAAAATTATACAAGGTCCAACCTAAAAGAACAACAGTGGAAAGATATTCAAAGATAGAAGAGGCATTAGATACTAAATCCCAAGAGAGAGGTTATTTTCATATAGAGTCTAGGTGAGACTGCTACTAGAGTAAGAAAGTATCAATAAGAATAATATGAGAACATTTACAGTCACAACAAATTATTTTCAGTAATATCCAATTTTCTCCCAGAAACTACTGGACATGCAAATAAAGAGCAATATGTAGAGTCGGATTTTGGGTTGATCAGAGAAGAATCGTAAAGCAAGTATTATAAGTATGTTCAAAGAAGTGAAGGCAATTATATACAAACAATGAAAAATACTTAAAAAAAGTCTTAGAATCTCGGGCTACCAAAAGTGCCTATTTAACCACATACATATATAATTTTGTGGGTGATTTACTGGGTTTATGTTATCTGAATTTTTTATTTCTTCTTTAATTAGCCAATAAATTATATTATTTTACAATATAATTTTAGAGGGATATTTTATTCATTCTTTTTATGCATTTATGAAAGAAGTAAATTGCTTTCATAGGACCTCAGTTTGTCAAATTGCCAGGATTTTATTAATTTATTGAATTATTACTTACATATAATAAATTCAGCTTCTTCTGTAAGAAAAAATATTCTGTAAAAGGATGGGGTTTTTGCCTTCCTTATTAAATTATCTCTCATTATCTTTCTCTCTCTTTTCCCTGTGGATTCTGACTATATTTTTATTCTTCACTTCTGTGATCTTTTGAATCAGTTACATGCCAGAAATAAATCCCATAAAAGATGTGCACATTTTCACCTGGTGTCTGTAACATTGACTCCATTTTTATTCAAGCAACTATAAACAAAAATACACATTTGCAAAAGGTAACTGGAAATTTTGACTCTGCTTCACTGAACTCAAATAGCAAGTCTCATTACCATTTTCAGGATTACTATACATTGATTTATAAATATCTCTATTCAATTATGTATTGAACTGCTGATAATCAAAGTTGCTTTGATACAGTTTTCCTTTTAAGACTAAAACCATTATTTCATTTGCCAGAATATTTTCAGGATAACGAATAGTTTAACTTTTTTTTGTATGTTTGATTAAAGGACAACTTCTGAGTAACATTTAACTCTCAGCACAAAAGCAAATATCAACCAAAAAAAATCATTTGGTAATTGTTGTGAATTTCAGGCAGATACAGCCAAACACGTTCTCTTCTCCTTTACTCACGTCCTCGTTCCCATATTCTACTTCTCTTTTATTCTTCTTCCCTCGCTTTTCATTTCCTTCTTTTCTTTGTGTCTTCTTTCTTTCTCTTCCTTAACTTTAACAAATAACCATTGATACTAGGGATTATGTTATGGACTGAGGATATATTTTTGTTTTAAAATTGTGACTGGGAGTAGTTCAGCTTAATTTGGGTGATACATCTGTACTGGTTTGGCAAGAAATAAATGCTATGTGATAAATATAAAACTCATTTTGTGGTATAGCAGAAGGCAAGCCCAGAGCATTTGTAGAAATCAAAAGACTATTGAGCTATCTAAAGCCTCTCAGTATAACTATCCATCTCAGTATAACTATACCATGGATTGTGCAGTAGCTAGGATTTAATAACTTATTGATGGTTAATGTGTTTGCTTAGTAACAACTGAAAAGCCAGTAATTTTTGAGCATTACTACTGCCATCAAGTAACTTACAGGCTACACTGTGTAGTCATAAGTCCTTTACAACCACATGGATGGAGCTGGAAGCCATTATCTTAGTGAAATAACTCAGAAATAGAATCTGAAACATGACATGTTCTCACTTATAAGTGGGAGCTAAACAATGAACACACGTGGAAATAAAGTTGGAAATAACAGACTAGCAACTCCAAAAGAGGGGAGAGCAGAAGGGGAGTGAGGGTTGAAAAACTAACAATTGGGTTCTATGTTTTAACCGTTTGGATGATGGGGTCCTTATAAGCTCAAACGTCATCTTTATGCAATATATTCATGTATCAAACCTGCACATGTACCCCATAAATCCAAAATAAAATAAAACATCACATTAGAAGAAATTATTTGCAGAAATCCCTTCATGGTTCTCTCATGTTTAAGTAATGTAGACAGTGTGTTTCTCTGTAACAAAGTACAAGTTTTTTACAGCCTTGGAAGATAAAGTATTTTACTCCAGAGAAAAGGGTAGACACATTTACTGTCCACTGTAAAACATTTGAGTTCCATACGGAATCATATCCAATAATGTGACCTACCACCTGTGCAGGCATCCATCTGTGACCATTACTATTGCCCCACAGAGACTTGAAGACAAGAGGAATTGACTATGTTAATGCTATTGCTGTCTGCTGTGACATTCATGATGAAGTCATTTGTCTCTGATCTAGGAATCTCATGTCATCTAATAATATCATTAACATTGGTACAGACTAACTTTTAGACCGTAAAGTAGAATAAAATAATGGACCCTCATGTTTCTGGAATATCATAATGGACATCAGTAGGTACGAAAAATGTTAATAAAAGTCCCCCAATCCAAATGCCAAAAACCCTTATTAAAACCCTATAAGAGTTAAAAATACAGTGTGTTCAGAGACAGAGGGAAAGCCAGATTTTGATTCCCATCCTTCCTGCTGAATGGCATGAGTGTATGGCCAAGGCTGGTTGGGGAGTGACTAGCCACAGCCAGCTTGTCTGCTTGGGCCTCCAGGGCTCAGCCCTCAGGCTTGTTTTCAAATCATCCTTCTCGTGACATCACAGGACTCTAGAAGGAAAGAGAAGCAGTTTTTGTTGAAGTTTCACAATACTAATGTTTGAAAATATTTATTTTTGTTTTGACTAGGAAACACTACCCAATACCTGTGAAAAAGACCACACTGTAGAACAGAAGGTTTTCTAGAATATCTAGATTGATAATCATCAAATATTCCAGTTTAGCTACCCATGAGAAAGTTTTTCCTGTTGTGATTAACGTGGAGAAGAAAGCAGCCTGTTTTAAAATCAAGGGCTCTGGTAAGGTAGACATGTAATTTGAAAAGGAAGACAGGCTCCAGGTCAACTAAAATGATGGAGCAAGATTTAAAAAATACACAGATTCTGTTGACCTTGCAAAAATGTGTACTGAGAAGTCGAGGTAATTGGGTTTTTTAGTTTCAGGATTTGGTTTCTTCCTAATTTACAAGGTGACCGTTATATGCTTCTGTATTCACTACGTACTGCAATATTGGAATGACGGGTTTAGAGCTAGATCTTGGGTGGGATTGACCTAACACTTAGGAACTGAAGAAACAACAAACATTTTGACAGGTCATTGCCCAGTAGAAGCTGCTGAAGAGAACTTGCTCTGAACAAGCCATACCTGATGGTTGTATTGAGGAGAGGAACCAAAAAAAATAAATAAATAAATAAAAAGGAAAAGAAACTGGAAGTGAGACTATGCTTAGTGCCAATTTAAAGGCTTTTAACATATCTGTAGAATTAAAATACAACGGGGAATAATTATTGAAATGCTAAATGATATCAGCAAATTAGAGAATTTTATACAAATAGCATACTATATTGGCTATGGTAATATTTTTGAGAACTTTACATCATCAGTATAGTTAGGGAAATGAAATTTTTAACTTTGACCATATTACAGTGTTCTGTGTTACAGTGTTTCTGCTGTAACATAATGAGAAGGATGAAATTCACAGTGTTTTTCTTTGAATCACAAATGTAGCTAGACTTTTGTATTATGGTAAAGAATACAAACTGTTGCTTCTGTAGTAATCTGGTTACATTTACAATTTCATCACTGACAAACATCTCCGCCTGAGACCAGCATAAAGGATGGTGGAGAGAGATAAGGTCAGAAGCAGTTACCAGGCCCTGCCAGTGGGGCTTTTTCGTTGTCGATCTCAAAACTATGTGCTGTCAGGTGTACGGACAATGAAAACAACTGAAGCCTCACCAGCAGAGAGCTGGAAAATCAGTGCAGGCAATTGGTTCTTAATTTGGCCCTTTAGAATTTGTTTTCCATGGAGAAAACATCTGGCGGTAATTAAGTACTGATGTCCTAGCCACCTTACCTGGCTCACCTTATCTCAGGGTGGGCCATCCATCCTGGCCATTTGACTTAGGTTGGCTTGTGTGTTGCACTTTGGCCAATGGGCTGTGGGAGAGGGTGTGTACACCACTTATGAGCAGAAGTTGATGTGGTTATCATTTTTGAAAGCTCTGTAGCCCTTGCCTACTTCTCCTCCTGACTCCATCCTAGCTTTTCCTGCTACCATGTGGAATTAACCACAGCTACTCACGTTCTCTTGTAAAGGGAGCAAGATGTAAATGCTTGTAGACAAAGACTGAGGGCTGTTTATTGCTCCAGTAAAGATTCACTAATCATGGCTTTTACTGGATCTCTGGGTTGCTTTATATTTTTATTTCTCTGTTTTATTTCTTGCAAAGTATATGTATTAGGAGCTTCAGAAAGAAAGAGAAAAAGAAAATATTAAAAGCACACTTTAAATTCCACAGGAAATAATGGGAAACAGACTTGAAGGTAATAAATCACTCAGAGCAAAATTACAAACGGCTAAACCCGTGAACACCTACCAAGGTAGAGATGGGCAGACACCATTGTACTCACTCTGCTACAAGAGCAATGTTCCACGTAAGGCAGCTTATTCTCTCCGCCTGTCTGATCCCTCTGCCCTAACCAGACAAGCCCTGGAAATTAGTTCATATCTGTCATTAATCAAAAGTTCCAAAAGGGACTACTTTCTTGAATATGTATGTCCATTATGTGTCTCTTTCTCTCTATATATATAATCTGTATCTCCATCTTTAACTCTTTCTTTCCCTCAGTCTCTATCTGTGTCTCTAACTCTATTTTTCTCTCGGACAGTCTCTCCATATCTCTCTCTCTATAAGTCTATTTTTCTCTTTGTGTCTATCTCTATTTCTTTCCATCTCTGTCTCTCTCTAACTCTCTCTGCTTCTGTCTCTATCTCAATGCCCATGTATCCCTAGAGTTCTTTGGAGATTATGTAAATAACAATATATAAAGCAGTTTAACATAAACAAACACATGACAAACAGTATATAAGCACTTTTTAAAAATAATTACTTTTGGAAAACGTTCTGTCCCTTGAAAAAGTTACCTTTGTGAGTCTCAGAATCATCCATGCTGCTGGTACCAGAAAAATTAATGCACTCAACACCTCTCATCATCATTTTGGGAATACATAGAGTCACCCGTAGAAAATCATCGTATAGGTACCACATTTTATCTCAGGGAAGCATAGACTAGATTGTTCAGGCTACATCTTGTCTACTAGAAAGCTATATTATAGTTTCTCCTGCTAAATTCACAAAGACAAAAATCTACCTGGAGGTTTCCAGCCAATATCCTGCTCTGTGTAAAGGAGATACAAGTAGTAGGAATGTCTTATATTTGCTAAATAGTCTCCTGAGTTTACAGGAGTAGACCCTGTATTCAGGGATTTTAAATCATAACTATGCTCTCATAGGAGACACAAGGAGCAGTTTTGTGTTGTCCTGTCTACATTATGATCGCAACCACAGTCCTTATGGGTCTAATTAAAGACTTTGTCAAGTGCATTACTTGTTTAGAAATATATCTTTCTAAATGCTAATGTGGGTGCAATAAGAAAGGTACTTTTATACATTACTAATATGAGTAAATATGACTACGAACTTTGGAAAGTAATTTGCCAACATGAATCAAGTGTCTTAAATTATTCATACTACATAAATTTTGCTTCTATAAATAAGTTCTAAGGAAATAACCAGACAAATTGACAACAATGTTAACAATAAAATTATTTATAAAGTAACAACTGGAGGAAATTCAATGGTCAATAGAATCATGGGTAACTACATTATAATGTACACATACATGAAATATTTTGCAGACATAACTATACTTTTTAAAAAATTAATAACATGGGGAAATGCTTACAAAATAATGTTACTTGAAAAGAAAAAGAACCAGGACTAAACCTATAACAAAAGCTAATTTATATTTAAAATGGTATATATAATTTACTTGATAAATTACCCAACACATAGAGAGGAAAGTATCTTGGAAATGCATATTGCATACTAAAAATATTTATGTCTTGGTTTATGATTTCTGGATGTTTTTCTTCTTTCTATTCTTGTTTGTTTTCTAAATATCTGGGCATGTAGTTCATTTTCCTTTAGAAAAAAAGTATGGTTTCTGAACGTTGCTGTGATTTAGGTATTCAAACTCTATAATAGTTGGTTAGACTATCATTCTACTAGTCATAATGTAATTTAAAATGAGGTTAATCTGCAGTAATCATACTAATTAAATCTATTTTGATTTCTAGCAATCATTTGTTCTGTCTCTAAGTGCTCAAAAAATATTCACTTGAAATAGTTTACACTTTGACATACTTTAAACTCACTGGTCTATAGTGAACAGAATCTCATTTGCAATAAAAAACACATTTTTATATCTACTAACACTTAAGTGTTAATATATTTAAATAGTTTCCTTATTTTTTTAACTTTAAAATATAAACATTTGTTTTATCGTGGAGAGGGCATACTTCCTCCCTTTTTTTCCTTCCAAATTAATAGTGAAACTGTTATCCAGGAGGCCTGTGTTTTAGAATTATCAGGTTATACAGTGGTCTTTTATCTACCTTTTAAAATAGAAAATACCTGCCTAAGAGTTCATCCTTAGAGTACCACGATCAGATGTGATCTTTGTGAGGTATGGATGAGAGGTAGGCTAGCTCAAGGTTCAAACAGGATGGGCAGGTGAGGACTATTTGAACCCTGAGGTCTCTACTCAGTGCTGTCCCCCACAAAAGAGGTGGCTCAGACGTTTGACCTTGGCTGGGTCATGTCTTGAACATGTGGTTCCTCCAGAGACAAACACCTGGTAATATTTGAGGGTCAGGGGGCGCCACTGTTGTGTTTCCATCACACAAAGAACACCCTGGAATAACTTGCTCCATCTTTTGTTCTGTTGTATTTGGCTACGAATGACACCAGCAGGTGTTGCTTGTCCAGTGACTTCTCTGTTCTCTTAACACTCTCATCTTTGTTTCAAATCTATTTCACGTAAAAGGGCTTACTTTTAAAATTCTCATACTTTCCCAATTTGACTTAAACAAACTACTGGTTCTTCAATGTTGTAATTTAAAGGGCTAGAGCTTCCCTCTTCGTTTTTTTTTTTTTTTTTTTTTTAATACTTTGATGAAAGTTTACTAAATTCCTTTTTAAAAAAGATTCCCCTGTTTCTCGGACAAAGAGAAAAGCAAAACAAACAAACAGAAATCAAAGTTCTTTGCCTTTCTGGGTCATCACAATTTGAACATGAAAACAGGATTTTCAAATACTTTTTGTTTTGAATGAAATTCAAATGAATAATCATCTTGGCCTTCTGCCTTTTTGTAAAGCAGAGGAAAATTCTAAGAGAACTCGGTAATTCATTTGAATTTCTTCCCCTCCTTTGCCTGAATCTTTGCCTCTTGTGGTTGTCACATAAGCGCTCCTACTGTCTTGTTTCTCCAAGTAGATGTCTTCGCTTTGGAAAGGCCCTCAGGTTCCATAGTTGTTTTCTTTGCGTGATTTCCTACAGAGCTTGAGCACTTAGCAGACACTCTTGATGATGCCCCTCTGTGCCTTTAAATTTAATTTACAAATCATCTGTATACTAGAGACCTGCTGTTCTGTGTTAGCTCTGCACATGGTATTTTCTGCTATTCAGAGCCACAGTCCTGCGCTCTCCTCCATAGCAACTTACATATTACAGCAAAATTACTCAATGAGACTTCAGCACCAGAGCAGAATCATAAAGGAGGTTATCTGAAATAGCTGAGATTTCATCCACTCAGTTCCCGAAATAGGGACGCTTTGCGTTTTTCTTTAGGAGCTTTTTTTTTTCCTCCTTTTACTTCGTGTTTTATTTTACTGATGTATAAGAATTGTAGATATTTATGGGGTCCCAAGTGGTACTTTGATTCATGTATACAACGTATAATGGTCAGGGTAATTAGCGTATCCATCACTTCAAATAGTTATCATTTCTTTGTGTTCAGAACATTTGAAATCTTCTCTTTTAGCTATTTGAAAATATAAATAAATAATTGGTAACTATAGTTACCCTATAGTGCCACAGAACATTAGAACTCACATCTCCTATCCAGCTGTAATTTTGTATCCATTAACCAACCTCACTCTGCCTCTCTTCACCTATATCCTTCTAATCCTCTAAAATATTTTCTTAGACAAGATCAGTTCCTTGGTTTTTAGCGTGCCTCTTTTATCTTTTTTTAAAAATTTAACATATTGTTAATTATTCTTTTTATTTATAAAATATGTAAATGAATACAAGTAAGATATTTATTTAAAGTTGCTTATACAACATTCTTTCAGTAAGTTATACATAATAATCTTTAAAGCCACAGTATTTGCTTCAAAATTTATTTGTATTTATGTTGGTTATTTTTAGTCTAGTTGCTGCCAATTATATGAGATGTTAAAAAATAACTAAAAGATGAGACCGGACGCAGTGGCTGACACTTGTTGTGACAGCACTTTGGGAGGCCGAGGCAGGTGGATCACAAAGTCACAAGATTGAGACCATCCTGGCCAACATGGTAGAACCCAATCTCTACTAAAAATACAAAAATTACCTGGATGTGGTGGCACACACCTATTGTACCAGCTACTTGAGAGGCTGAGGCTGGAGAATCGCTTGAACCTGGGAGGTGGAGGTTGCAGTGAGCTGAGATTGAGCCATTGCAACTCCAGCCTGGCGACAGAGCAAGACTCCATCTCTAAATCAATCAATCAATCAATCAGTCAATCAATCAATCAGTCACTAGATTGTTTTCCTTAGGTACTTTTAGCAATAATAAATTTTTTCCTTAAGAAAATATTAAATTGAAGTCCAGTATATAAGGCAGGGAAATCAAAGAATGCTCTAATTAGAGCAGGAAAAACTATTTGGAGCTCACTAACCCCACGTCCTCATTTTTCCCATACTTGCCACTGGGATATCTAGAGAAACTACCAAGAAACTCTGTAAGTCTGAAATAACACAGTAGGAAATCAGTATTTTAGGAAATTATGTCCATATGGAATCCTGCAACCACTAGCCACAGTAACCACATAAAACAGCAGTAGGCACTTCTACTTCACATTTCAACATAAATTCCACCATTCTGCTTCTTTTGTGCCACCTGATAAAGATATATTGTACTTCTTTCCCCTGCTTTTGTTCATCAATTCATTTCTACTGAAGTCCAAACCAATGAGGCAGCAGAAACCGTGTAGCCAAAATGTAGCCATGGCAAATTCATGTCACCTTACAGAAAGCATTTGAGACACAGTTTCTAGTGCTTATTGTTTGAATAACTGGACATTGTACCATCATTAAAACTGTAAAAGTCAACACAAAAATTCTAATAACATGCCTTTGAAAAATAAACATTTATCAGTCGAGGAACAGGTGAACTTTAGAAAGCTACAGAAGGAAGAGATGCATTTTAATTTTTACAATCAATTAACTTTTACATTCTGCCTAAAACCATACAGATAATAGGAAAAATCAGAATATCCATATTATTTAAATTGATTTTAGAATGAGACATGTATGCCAGAGACAGTTATCCAACTGAAATTGCAAAAAAAGAAATTTAGAATTTAACTCTTATAACAAAACATTTAGGCTTTTGCTAGAATGACAATTTCATATATAATGAGTTTACTTTGTTAATAAAATAAGAGATATTGAAGACTTTACATAAATTTTATTTAAATGTATCCAATAATCCTTAGTATATTTCTCTATATTAAAATTAATTTTTTTATTAAAGTTTAATTTATTGAACAACTTCATTGTTTCCTGTAGAATACAAAGTTTGCGAATTGCAGGGATAAGCATCATCTCCATTGTCATTATTGTATCAGAACTCTGGAGGACTTGCATAGAATCCCAATAGTGCCAATAATGGATTTCATTTTCTTTTTTTACTTTTTTTTTCCCCCATTTATTTATTTTATTGCATTTTAGGTTTTGGGGTACATGTGAAGAACATGCAAAATTGTTGCATAGGAATACACGTGGCAGTGTGTTTTGCTGCCTTCCTCCCCATCACCTACATCTGGCATTTCTCCCCTTGCTATCTCTCCCCAGCTTCCCACCCCCTACCGTCCCTCCCCTATTTCCCCACAACTGACCCCAGTGTGTAGTGCTCCCCTCCCTGTGTCCATGAAAAAAACTTTGTAAATTTTTTTTCTATGCTATTTTTTTAAACTTCTTTTTTTTTTTCCCATTTATTTATTTTATTGCATTTTAGGTTTGGGGGTACATGTGAAGAACATGCAAAATTGTTGCATAGAAACACACGTGGCAGTGCGATTTGCTGCCTTCCTTCCCATCACCTACATCTGGCATTTCTCCCCTTGCTATCTCTCCCCAGCTTCCCACCCCCCACCGTCCTTCCCCTATTTCCCCCCAACTGACCCCAGTGTGTAGTGCTCCCCTCCCTGTGTCCATGTGTTCTCATTGTTCAACACCCACCTATGAGTGAGAACATGCGGTGTTTGATCTTCTGCTCTTCTGTGAGTTTGCTGAGAATGATGGTTTCCAGGTTCATCCATGTCCCTACAAAGGACCGAAACTCATCGTTTCTGATGGCTGCATAACATTCCATGGTGTATATGTGCCACATTTTCCCTATCCAGTCTATCGTCGATGGGCATTTGGGTTGGTTCCAGGTCTTTGCTATTGTAAACAGTGCTGCAATGAACATTCTTGTGCACGTGTCCTTATAGTAGAACGATTTGTAATCCTTTGG
>NW_022436970.1:11014176-11155789 GCF_009761245.1 Sapajus apella | reverse complement strand
TTTTGCTCTCCATTTGCTTGGTAAATCTTCCTCCATCCCTTTATTTTGAGCCTTTGTGTATCCTTGCATGTGAGATGGGTTTCCTGGATACAGCACACCGATGGGTTTTGTCTTTTTATCCAATTTGCCAGTCTGTGTCTTTTGATTGGGGCATTTAGTCCATTTACATTTAGGGTTAATATTGTTATGTGTGAATTTGATACTGCCATTTTGGTGCTAGCTGGCTGCTTTGCCCTTTATTTGTGCTCGTACTTGTTGTTCCTTTATATGTGTAGAGCCTCTTTCAGGAGCTCTCGTAAGAGCTGGCCTGGTGGTGACGAAATCTCTGAGTACTTGCATGTTCCCAAAGGATTTTATTTTTCCTTCACTTATGAAGCTTAGTTTGGCTGGATAGGAGATTCTGGGTTGAAAGTTCTTTTCTTTAAGGATGTTGAATATTGGCCCCCATTCTCTTCTGGCTTGTAGGGTTTCTGCTGAGAGATCTGCTGTGAGTCTGATGGGCTTCCCTTTATGGGTAACCCGACCTTTTTCTCTGGCTGCCCTTAGTATTTTGTCCTTCATTTCGACCCTGGTGAATCTGACGATTATGTGCCTTGGGGTTGCTCTTCTTGACGAATATCTTTGTGGTGTTCTCTGTATTTCCTGGACTTGAATGTTTGCCTGCCTTGCTAGGTTGGGGAAGTTTTCCTGGATAATATCCTGAAGAGTATTTTCCAGCTTGGATTCATTCTCTTCGTCGCATTCGGGTACGCCTATCAAACGTAGATTAGGTCTTTTCACATAGTCCCACATTTCTTGGAGACTTTGTTCATTCCTTTTTACCCTTTTTTCTCCAGTCTTGCCTTCCCGTTTTATTTCATTGAGTTGATCTTCGACCTCTGATATCCTTTCTTCTGCTTGGTCAATTCGGCTGTTGATACTTGTGCATGCTTCATGAAGTTCTCGTGTTGCGTTTTTCAGCTCCATCAATTCAATTGTATTCCTTTCTATTTTGTCCATTTTTGTTAGCATTTCATGAAATCTTTTTTAAGGTTCTTAGTTTCTTTGCACTTGGTTAGAACGTGTTCTTTAAGTTCACAGAAGTTTCTTTCTACCCACCTTCTGAAGTCTGATTCTGTCATTTCATCACACTCGTTCTCCATCCAACCTTGTTCCCTTGCTGGTGAGGAGTTGTGATCCCTTTTAGGAGGAGAGATGTTCTGGTTTCGGGTGTTTTCATCCTTTTTGCACTGGTTTCTTCCCATCTTTAAGGATTTATCCACCTGTCGACTTTGTAGTTGCTGGCTTTCAGATTGGGTCTCAAATCTTTCAGATTAACGTTCTGTTTGTTGATGATGAGGTTATTTCTGTTTCTTGGTTTTCCTTCTGACAGTCTGGCCCCTCTGCTGTAGGTGTGCTGTGGTTCACTCTAGGCCCTGCTTGCCTGGGGTTCACCTGCAGCAGCTGCTGAACAGTAAGGGTTGTTACCAGTTTTCTTCTTCTGCTATCTTTGTCCCAGAAGGATACTCGCCTAGTGACAATCTGATCTCTCTTTTATGAGGTGTCTTTTTGGATATATAGGGGTCACGGAGCTGCTTGAGGAGACGGTCTCTTCTTTATAGGAGCTCAAATGGTGAGCTGCGAGCTCTGTTGTTGTTCATTCAGAGCTGCTGTGCAGGTACTTTTAGGCCTGCTGCAGCAGAACTCATAAACTGCTTTTTGTTCCCAGGTGCTCTGTCCCAGGGATTTAGGGCTTTATTTATGAGTTTACGTTATGCTGCCGCCTTCTTTTTTTTTTTCTTTCCGTCCTGTAAATTGTTTTTAGAAGCTCTGCTACTATATAAATACTATATAATAGCTTTCAAAATTAGGAGAATATATATTTGACTATTTTGCATTTTATTAGATAATTTCTCAGGTTTCTTTTTTTTTTTTTTTGAGACGGAGTTTCGCTCTTTTTGCCCAGGCTGGAGTGCAATGGCGCGATATCTGCTCACCACAACCTCCCCCTCCTGGGTTCAGGCAATTCTCCTGCCTCAGCCTCCTGAGTAGCTGGGATTACAGGCATGTGCCACCATGCCCAGCTGATTTTTTTGTATTTTTAGTAGAGACGGGGTTTCACCATGTTGACCAGGATGGTCTCGATCTCTTGACCTCGTGATCCACCCGCCTCGGCCTCCCAAAGTGCTGGGATTACAGGCGTGAGCCACCGCGCCCGGCTGAGGTTTCTTTAACAATCATTTGTTCTTATTAAAAATATAACACTTGTGTTATAATACACTTGACTTTAAGGAGTTAAACCACAAAATATTCTGAGGACACATTTTATGGTTTAATGATGCTAAGGTTTCCATCATCACCTTCACTGGAGTAAATCGGTCAAATATGAGTAAGTTGGCCAAATAGGTATAGGTATAGGTATAGATACATATAAATATAGATGTTCCAGTACCTAGTACAAACCACCTGAGAAGCTCAGGTGGTGTTTAAGCATCAGTGTTTCTAAAAATTGCTGACATTTATTGGGTTTCTGTCTAGCATGCCCCCACTGCTTTTCAGAAAACTGCCCATACTCTATTCCTGATATTGCCAAATCCACCCTCACAACCATTATGGGAACCTCACAATAAGACAGTAGGGCAGAAACTTTTGGACAAGTTTTGTTGGTTTGCTTGTAGTCAGCTGACACAGCCTAAACAAATAACCGTTTCTAGGAAGAGCTGAGAAACAGGCCTAATACACCAGCTCAGCAGAGCGCTCTCAGAATATACAACAAAGAGCCATTTATGTGACCATTTTTCTTCTTTCTGGGAACTTCAGATGGCAGTAAGTTATACATTTAAAAAGTAGAGTAAAATAGCAACACAAATTATAAATTATAATTTATATTATAATATAATATAATATTAAGAGCAGCATGGAGAGACAAAAAAATGACAGAATTTGATGTTTGATTTCTGATCCCAATGGAATATCTGTCCATATTTCTCATAAGATATACCAATGTCTTTATTATATACTCACAGTTGATTCACTTTTACTTTTTCTAATTCAAGTTTTTTTGTTTAGTCCCTAAAAATGTTCATGTTTAAACGTTCATTCTAAAAATTAGCCATACTGCTGCTGAATATAGAATATATTATCTCTAAATAAGATTGCCGTATTATTTCACAAAGGCACAACAAACATTACCCATCTTCATTTAATTTTCAAATAAAAACAATTTATTTAAATAAAAGTAATGTTAATGTATAAGCAAAATAAGACATTTGAATGATGCGTGCTTGTCAACTTCTAATGTGTAAATCAATGTTCACAGCAGAATTTCACGCAACAGCAAAAAATTAGAAGCACCTCAAATGTTCATAAATAGGAAAGACAATTAATGGTATATAAACACAATGGATGTTGTGCAGCACTCCGTAGCAATGAATCACAGCCATCCATAATAGGACAAATTTCAGCACAATAAAATTAGCAAAAAAGTTTTAAAAGATTTTATATAGTATGATGCACATTTGAAAATGTCAGAACAACTAAAACACACAACTATATTTTAGCAATAGACATAGCTAAAATGAATGTCAATAAAATTATAGCTAACAAAATGATAATCGTGAGATTTTTATGATTAAAGGAGGCAGTCAGGGAACAGATGGCTAGGTATCAGTTAGTGAAAATGCTACTTTTTAGAGTGTTAGTAGAAAATATACTGAAATAATAAATTGAAAAAAAAGCAGGTCATATATGAGCCAATGACGAGAATGTATCAAAAGCAAACACTTGTTAATGTAATTCAGTTTGTAAAAGTCAGTTGTTAGTTCAATCTTTCTCTTGACACACACAATGATACATTATACAGTATATTTGCAAGTTCAGGCAGAAAAATTGAATTAACACGTATTTAGTAAATTTTCATCAAATATTGTGAAACATATTTGTTGTTCAATTTTTTAGATAGAAATTCTTCAATAACCTATATTTCATATTTAAGCATCATGTTTTAGAATATATTTGCTACAATATTTCAAATGGTTCTAATACTGTCAAGTATAAGATGCATTTTATTTTCAAAGTTAAACATGAGAGAGGGAAATGAAGGTCATAGATGAGATGAAAGAAGAGTCAGCTAGTTATAATGCAAAGCAACACAGGCAATAAGAGGGAGGTGTTTCTGCTCCTGCTAGTTTACCTAGCTCAGTTATTCAAGTCTGTGTTCTTTGAAATGTTATTTTTAGTTTATGTGCCTGTAGAAGCTAACATTTTACTCAGCATAGATTGAATTATACTGAACCTCAACCATGAATTGGTAATTTATACACCTGAAATATGCTTAAAAATTATGAGCAAGGTGACCTGATGGTATTTGTAAATAATCGGCCCTCTCACTTCCTAGGAAATTTCACCTTTATTACCTCAGCATGATACTTCCCTTCTTATAGCTCATCAGAAGGGGCCCACCAAGAAGTTCACTAGTAGTCTGCCTCACATACCTTAGAAAATGATTGTTATTAAGGGAAAAAAAAGGGAAATGTATTTTTCATGTACCTGAATCCTATTACCATAAGAATGATTCTGACAGAGCTACATTTCGTTTGATTGTGATTATGACTATAAATAATATAATTTGGTTCCTTTAGCTCTCTGTGTGGAAATTAAGATTCTTTTTCGGGCTACCCGATTGCCCTACACTGATAGTGAAGCTTGATCAACATGATTGTGTGTTGAATCTAAGAGATGTTTACAAATAGGACAATGTCCTATCTGAGAAGTAAATTTAAGGTCAGGACCTTTGTGCAATATACATTTTTTATTTTTTTTATTTTAAGAGCTTTCTTATTCCCTTTCAGCCTATTAACTATATGTTATCTTAGTTATCCGTAGCATTTTTGCCCTTATTAGAATTACTAACATTTTGAGCAAGATGTATTCACAGTATATCTCGGATAATGACATTGGTTGTGATCAGCAAGAAAATATACACTCTAATGTTTTTCAACATACAGACTGTCCCAATAATTGCTCTTCAGGAGCCCCTCTTCCCTGCCACCCATCATAAAGTCTTTCTCCATCCAATCATCCACCATGTGCATTTAAATATCTATTTTGTATGCATATTCAAATTAGTCAATGTTTCACTTTTCCTCACTTCCTAAGTATTATTTATTTTTTCATTTTTCTCCCTTACTTAGCCAGGTTTATTCTTTATGATCAAGCTAAAATCTCACTTTCCATAAAGAATTACTTAACGATACTGTTCCAAAAAAAATAATCTCTCCTTGTGTGAGCTCCTAAAAATCAGGACCTCAGCCACTCATGTATATATATATATATATTTTTAAATATATACATTTAGATTTTAGCTTGATCATAAAGAATTAACCTGGCTAAGTAAGGGAGAAAAATGAAAGAATAAATAATACTTAGGAATTATATTAAAGAGATTAAATCTATTTATATTTAAATACATTTAAATATTTATAAACATTTATAAAAATATAGTTTTTTAAATATATTTTACTTACTTAAACGTTTGTCATGGCATTCCTATTAGTCTGGAAATTCTTGGAACAGAAGGCTGCTATATTTTTCAACTTTTCATAATACTTCCCTTCACTAGTAAAAATTAATAATAATGGTCTCTACTGTGTGATTTATTTATCTCATGCCAGACAGTCTTCTATGAGCTGCCTTAACAGTGGTAAATAAGACTGATATGGCTTCTTACTTCATTGATATTCTAATAGTGATTTGTGGTATTAGATATTTTCTTAGTTTGAGAAACATATTTATTAAGTTTATACATGAATCTCAGATTCTCTAAATACAGTGGTAATGCTCAGATATTCATTTTTTTATAATAGTGTTCCAAATAAAAATATTTGGATAAAAATACTTGGAACACTCTTAGAATTTTAAAGTTATAGGCTCCTATATCCTCAAAGTCTAAAAAAATTATAAAGTAATATATGTGTAACGTAATGATTATTTCTTCTATTTAAGAGTCCTTTTCATTGGACACAAATGATATTCCTTAAAAATAATATTCCAATTTCTAATTTGAATTTTAATTACCTTGTTTAATTGTTGAAGAAATAGTTGTTAAAATTATTAAATTGTTAAAATCCCAAAGTTTTTAATCCAATTGGAATTATGTGAAAAAACAAACTTTTTAAAAAGTAAATTGAAGGTGGTTTATGTCCATTCAATCACTTCTTAAAACAAATAAACAAATAATGCTTGAGTGTTTTAAAGGGCAAATAAAACCCTAGGTCAGAAATTAATTGTTCTTTTTCCAGGAGAAATGGATTTCATAATCGCAGATATTTCTTCCTTGCTTTCTATGATTTTGTGGCTAAATCCCAAAAGCTGCAGCTTTAAGAAAAGCATTTGAAAAGTGTTTGTAACCTGAATGTGAGAAACTGGTTGTATTAGTCCATTCTCATATTGCTAAAAGAAATACCTTAGACTGGGTAATTTATCAGCAAACGAAGCTTAATTGGCTCATGGTTCTGCAGGCTGTATGGGAAGCATGGCAGCATCTGCTTATGGGGAGGCCTCAGAAAACTTACAATCATGGAGAAAGGCAAAGATGGAGTAGACACATAATATGGCCAGAGCAGGAGGATGAGAGAGTGATGGGAGGTACGACACACGTTTACATAACCAGGTCTAATGAGAACTCACTCACTATCATGAGGACAGTACCAAGGGCATGGTGCTAAACCATTGAGGAGAAACCCGCCACCATGATCCAATCACATCCCACCACACTCATCTCCAACACTGGGGATTACACTTTGACATGACAGGGCGGAGACAACATCCAAAGGGTATCATTCCATCCAGCCCCCTGCATGACTTTCTCACGTTGAAAAATACAATCATCCCTTCTCAATAGTCCCCAAAGTCTGAAATCATTTCAGCATTAACAGAAAAGTCCTAAATCTCATTTGGAAATGAGTTTCTTTCACATATGAGCCTATAAAATCAAAAGAAGTTATTTATTTTCAAGATATAATGGGGGTACATAATGAAAATGGTAAACATTTTCATTCCAAAAGAGAGAACTTGGCTTAAAGGAATAGGATACAGGCCCCACGCAAGCTTGAAAACAAGCAGACCAGTTATTAAATCCTACAGCTCCAAAATAATCTCCTTCGACTCCATGTCCAACATTCAGGGCACAGTGGTATCAGAGGCGGACTCCCAAGGCCTTGGGCAGGTTTGCTTTTGTGGCTTTGCAGGGTTCAATCCCAAAGTCTGCTCTCATGGCCTGGCATTGAGTGCCTGCAGCTTTTCCAGGTGCAGGGTGCAAGCTGTCAGTGGATCAACCATTCTGGGGTCTGGTGGATGGTGACTCTCTTCCCACAGCTCCACTAGGCAGTGCCACACTGGAGACTCTGTACAGGCGCCAACCTTACATTTCTTTTCTGCACTCCCCTAGTAGGGGCTCTCCGTGGCGGCTCCACCCTAAAAGCAGGCTTCTGCCTGAACATTCAGGCTTTTCCATACATCCTCCGGAATCTAGAAGGAGGCTTCCAAGCCTCAACCCTTGCATTACATACAACAGCAAGCTTGACACCATGTGGAAACCACAAAGGCTTGCCATTTGTGCCTTCCAGCCTGGCAGCTAGATATGTACTTGGGCCCCACTTAGCCATTGCCAGAGCTGGAGCAGATTAGATGCAGGGAGCTGTGTCATGAGGCTGAGCAGAGCAGCAGGGCCCTGAACCTGGTTGACAAAATCATTTTTCCTTCTTATGCCTCTGGGCCTATGATTGGAGGGGCTGCTGTGAAGGTCTCTGAAATGCATCTCTTCCTATTGTCTTGGTTATCAACACTCACAGCGTTTTTTGTTATGTAAATATCTGCAGCCTGCTTAAATTCCTCCCTCAAATATAGGCTTTCATTTTCTAACATTGGACCAGTCTGCAAATTTTCCAAACTCTTACACTATGCTTCCCTTTTACATATGTTTCATCCTATTTCCTTGCTCGTGAATCAGAGCAAAAGTTGTTAGAAGCAGTCATACCACCTGTTAATCACTTTATTGTTTAGACATTTCATCTGTCACGTTCCCTAAATCATCATTCTCAAGTTCAAACTTCCACACACCCTGAGGACATGAACACAATCCAGCTAAGTTCTTTGCTAAGGCATATCACGTGTGATTTTTGCTTCAATTCCTGATAAGTTTACCATTTCCATCTGAGACCTACTCATCCTGAAATTCCTTGTCCACATCACTATGAACATTTGGGTCACAGCCATTTAAACAGTCTCTAAGATAGTGAGGGAATGTGTTCTCTGTCTGGGTCCCCAGGAGGGTGTAGTTTCTAAGGCAAGAACTTCCCAGTGCCATATTTTTTCCAGGTCCCATCTGTCTTCGTCCAGGAAATTTAACGGTTTATGTTTGAATTTCACGGGTGCAGGAAGAAACTAAGAGCCAGTCACCCCCGTGGAAGTTCTAAGGAACTCCTTTCATTGGCCCGGGGTCTTAGAGAAGGTGGGGGTTCCTCCCAGGTTAAAAGTCCCCTTCTTCCACACCACTTTGGACCCCATGTTTGGGCCCCCTCCCAGGAACACTCCCTTCATGGAAGCCATCTTTCTCCCTCCTGGATTTCCCCTCTGGAGTCCCCTTCCACAGTCTCTCATGGAAGCCTGTCTTCCCCTCCTAAACTCCATCTCTCTCTATTCCCTTCCGCTCAGTGTGGAAGCTGCTTTGTTCTCATAGATTCCATCTTTCTGGATTCTCTCACTCAGTGTGAGAGTTAACTGTTTCTTTCTCTCTCCTTCTCCTGTTTCTCCCTCCCTCTCTCTAAATAAATCACTTTCTACAAACACTTTTGAGTCCAGCATTTACTGCACACTGTGCTGTGGTCCACTCTCTCATTCTTGAGAGGACTGGAGACCAAAAACCTGGAGAAACATCCTCTCAGGGGAGCTAAGTGTACCCTGAACCCCAATATTACCATAGTACAATCTTTCTCTCATATTCCTGTCTTCTTCTGAGCCCTCCAAACTCTTATAACCTCTGCCTGTTACCCAGTACCAATGTCACTTCCACATTTTCAGGTATCTTTATAGAAATACCTCAATCATGGTACCAATTTTTTGTATTAGTTCATTCTCACATTGCCTGAGTAATTTACAAAGAAAACAGGTTTACTTGGCTTATGGTTCTTCAGACTGTGCAGGAAGCATGATGCTGGCATCTGCTTGGCTTTGCAGAAGCCTCAGAAATCTTATAATAATGGCAGAAGGCAAAGGGGGAGCAGACACATCATGGCCAGAACAGCAGTGAGACAGTGTTGGGGGAGATGGCATACACTTTTAGACAAGCAGATCTCGTGAGACCTCACTCACTGTGGTGAGGGCAGTATCAAGGATGTGGTACTAAGCCATTCAGGGAAAACCTGCCCCCACGTTCCAATCACCTACCACCAGCCCCACCTCCTAAATCTAGGATTGCATTTTGACACAATATTTGAGTGGAGGCACACATCCAAACTACATTTCTGGTCAAGAAAACACATGTAACAAAAGAAAGTTGAGTGCAGAAAAAATAGAAAAAATAACTATTTTTAAACAATGTGAATATAAAAGTGAATATTTAAGGTGCACGCCCAGATCTTTTACATGCCTGTTAGCAATGGAATACAGTTTGAGAATTATAGCTTGTGTAATTATGTTTACTTTCTTCCTGATTACACTGCTTTTGGTGAGCCAGAAACTTGTAAATTATTTGATTAAGCATAATTTTAACTTTCAAGAAGTAAAGGAATGTGTTGGTGTTGAGAAGTGCAGGATGAGTTCAGAATAATGCTTAATTTGAGGCACAATGTTCATTTTTTATTGACATTTTATTACCAACAGATGGATAGATTTCTCCTCCCTGGTTTCAGAAACCAAGTCATATGTATTTTCCTTTTAAAAATTGTTCATTTTTTAATAATGAGCACATCCCCAAATGTAATATAAAAATATAGATTGTATAAACTATATAGACTACCAAATATCACGCTCTTGAGGTAAAATTTCTGATGCATGTATTGATAGATGTTACTGATCTGATATACCTTTAACTAACTATACATAAATTGTATAAGAAATGAACATTAAAGTTACATTGTCATATCATGTATATAGGAAATATACAGACACACACAATATATATGCAGAAGAAAATATTTACCAATTAAATTCTCATGCTAGCAGCAGTTGGATAAAGTAGTGCTTCCATTAAGTTGAGTAATAGCAAACTGCATTTAATACATGATAGCACAAAACTCAATCAAAAATTCTGGCATATTTATTGGCTGGCATCACTATCATGGCAGAAGGTGAAGGAGGAGTGAAATCATGTCTTACCTGGTGGCAAGGAGGAGAGCATGTGTAAGGAACTGACCTTTATAAAATCATCAGATCTCATAAGACTTATTTGTTATCACAAGAATAGTGCAGAAAAGACCCATCCCCATGCTTAAATTTCTTCTCACTGTGTCCCTTCCCTGAAATGTGGAAATCATGGGAGCTATAATTCAAGATGAGACTTGGGTGGGGTCTGAGCCAAAACATATCACACACAAAAAGGAAACTAAATGTATTCATATGAGAATTTTTAGTTAAGCACCTAATCCCTCAATCCAAGCTCAGTGATACATAATTAAATTATTTTGCTGCTTACCCTGTTAAAGGAAAGCAATTTAATTACCCCATAGACATTTTCTCCATGTATTGCTAAAATACATTATTGGACCTTAAGGACATATCTTACAGATGGTGTGTTTTCACAAAATGCTACTAAAAGACCAGTATAAGAGGCATTATATCCTCCAGGAATATTTTATATACTCTAGACGCAGCTTGTTGCATCCTTTGCATTGAGATAAATGTAAAGTATTTAATTATGTTAATTTATGTTGTTAAAATAGTACTTGATGTATTGTCAAATTTTAGTTATTAAAAGCCTATATTTACTTAGAGTTTGTCCAAAACACAACTGAAACAATTAGATCAAATATGTCACAAGAAACACTTTTTTAACTAAAAATTTTTTCTTAAAAAAATGGTTTTACTAAATCATTGCTTTAAAATATTGCTGTTACTGTTTTTCATTTCTAAAGCTTCATAGCTGGCCATCTGTTGCATTTCCAACCCCACTGAACTATTGAGATTCCTCCATATATCTTAGTAGAATAAAAGCCTATACATGTGTCAGAAAACAAAATTTTACCTATATTTATTGTTGACAGTCTTTAATTAATATTCAGCATATTATATGATGTCACTACAAAAGCAAGAATCAAGAAAAATCTGGCCCCCCGAGTGTCCAGACACATTTTCCTTTCCATTTTTATAAATTATTAAGTTTGGCAACTACAAAAGTAATTTAAACACAGCATCCACAGGATCTCCTTCTGCTACTAATTGGGGATCTTTTCCACCAACTTCTAGGAATAAAATTGCAAATATAAATCTCCAGTCATTGGGGTTCACTCAAGCACCTGAAAACATAGTTACTGCTATCAAACAGAAACTACATGGAACTCAGTGTGTTTAAAATTGAAGTCAAAGAGTTCTACATCCAGAATTTCAGTGTAAGGAGCTCTAAACATCAATTCCTTTGCCAAACAAGTGTAACTGGTAAAATTAGTTTTTAAATTGACCATTTAACGTCTCTGGAAATTGTCCTAGGTTAATATAAGAAATTAACAGACACTTCTCAAAATATGTATAAGCAGCCAGAAACATATTTTTTAAAATGCTCAACATCTCTAATTATCAAAAAGATGCAAATCACAACCACTATGAGATACTATCTGTATTAGTCCATTCTCATGCTGATAATAAAAATATACCTGAGACTGGGTAATTTATAAAGAAAAGAGGTTTAATTGGCTCACAGTTCAGCATGGCTTGGGAAGCCTGAGGAAACTTACAATCATGGCTGAAAGAAAAGCAAACATACCTTTCTTCACAGGGCAGCAGGAAGGAAAACTATGAGAGCCAAGCGAAGGGGGAAGCCCCTCATAAAACCATTAGATCTCATTAGAACTCACTCAATATTGTGAAAACAGCATTAGCAGCATGAGGGTAACTGCCCCCATGATTAAAATGCCTTCCCTCCCACGACATGTCGGGATAATGGAATTACAATTCAAGATGAGATTTGGGTGGGGGCACAGCCAAATCATATTAGTATTGCACATTAGTCGAAATTGCTACTACTAAAAAGTCTAAAAATAACATGTTGGTGAGGTTGTGGAGAAAAGTTCACAATTATACACTGTTGGTAAGAGCACAAATTAGTTCAGCTCCCATGGAAAGCAGTTTGGAGATTTGAAGCAGTTTCTCAAAGAATCAAAAATAGAATTACCAGCTGAACCAGCAATTTCATTACTGAGTATATATCCAAACGGAAAAACAAAAAATCCTTCTACCAAAACCACACATGCACTTGTAAGTTTATCACAACACTATTTATGATAGGAAAGGCTGGAATCAAACCAGATGCCCATTAATGGTGGATTGGATAAAGAAAATGTGTTATCTGTACAGAGTCTGTGAAAGACTCTGCAGCCATTAAAAAGAATGAAAAGAATGAAATCATGTCTTCTGTGATAACATAGATGCAGCTGGAGGCCATTAACTTAGCTGAATGAATGAAGAAAGAGACAACCAGATACTGCATATTCTCACTTATATGTGGGAACTAAATACTGGGTACATACAGGCATAAAGATGAAAACAATAAATGCTGGGGGTCCAAAAGTGGGTAAGGAAGAAGAGAGACCAAAGGCTGAAAAGTTTCCTGTTAATTACTAGGTTCACCACTTGGGTAACTGGGTCATTAGAAGCCCGAACCTTAGCATGAGGCAATAATGTCCATTTAACAAACCTGCACATGTACTCCAAGATTCTAAGGTAATTGTTTTGAATTAAAGAAGAAATAATGCAATAAAACCTACAAAGTCTCTTGTATAACCAGCAAACCTCTCTTTGTAGACCTTGAATCATGGCTCATTCCTTTCCTACAACCCCACTTTAGCTTGATCTTAGCTCCGCTCTAGAGAAGTGTGCATAAAAAGGCAGGACTCACTTGCCATTTAGCTCCCAATCAAGGAAGACTATATCTTAACGTGAGGGACTAAGGGTTCCAAAAATTTCAGTTAGGCTAAATAAAATCTAGAAATTTGTCACATAGCATGGTGACATAGTTAAAAATTATATAATGTATTCCTGAAATTGCTGAGAGTAAATCTTAAATGTTCTAACTGAACACACACACACAGAAGAACTGTATGAAGTGATGGATACATTAATTTCTTGGATTATGGTAATCATTTCACAATGGATACATATATCAAACCAACACATTATATAACATGAGGATATACAATTTTTATTGCCAATTTTCTCAATAAATCTGGAAAAAATGCAACAAGCTAAACACTAGATCAGCTAGTTTATGAGGGAGAACTTTCTTCTATTAGTGTATTTAAAAGCAATAGTATGAAAGAATGTATATATAGAATTGTTTTGGGGTCTAAAATGTATAAATTCTTACACATTTAACAGCAGCAGTACAAAGACGGTGGGGTGGGAGCAAAGCCATATGGAAATGAAGATATGAAATAAAATGGTAATCATGATCATTTAAATCTTCAGGAACAAATGAAGAGAACCAGAAATGATAAATAAAAGGTTAAAATAACAAACTCTATAAACACATACTTTCTTTTCTTTTCACAGCTTCTTTAGTAAGCATTAATTATATTATGACTTTATATGATTTATATATGTCATAATTTGTTATGACTGTAACTATATTATAACTATATAGATAAATGAATACAAATAATAATAGCATATAAAAAGGAAAGATATGGCTATATAGAAGCTATATCTCACTAAATATAGGGTAGTATAAATCAAATAGATTCTGATAAGATATATATGGTAAATCTGGTATTAATGACAAAAAAGCAACTTAGAAAACACAGGGAAACATATTAAAGTTAAAACCTTACACTAGAAAATATTCATTTAATGCAAAAAAAGACAGGACAGGAGAGATAGAAACAAAACAATATATGATCATATGGAAAAGAAAAAGTAAAATGATAATCATAAATCTAATTATATGCATAATTTATCAGTCAAATCATGGTCAGGTATTGCTGGACTGAATAATAAAAACAGGGAGCGGTTATGTATTTGGGGTGGCATATCAAGATTAAAAGACACAAATAAAATAAAAACATATTAATAGAAGATAAAATAAGGCCAGGCAAGGTGGCTCATGCCTGTAATCCCGGCACTTTGGAAGACCAAGGTGGGCAGATCACTTGAGGTTGGGAGTTCAAGACCAGCCTGACCAACATGGAGAAACCCCGTCTCTACTAAAAATACAACAACAACAAATAGCCGAGCGTGGTGGGGCATGCCTGTAATCCCAGCTACTTGGGAGGCTGAGGCAGAAGAATCTCTTGAACCTGGGAGGGAGAGGTTGCAGTGAGCCGAGGTCAGGTCATTGCACTCCAGCCTGGGCAACAAGAGCCAAACTCCATCTCAAAAAAGATAAAATAAATTGTAAAACAAAAAAATCACTAGAGATAAAGAGAAATGCTCTATAATCATAAAATAGTCAATACATGAGGAAGACATAGCTATTATAAACAAATAGGTACGAGAAAACATTACCTTAAAACATGAAACAAAAATTGAATAGATTTAAAAAAAACAGCAATTCAATAATAATATTTGGATACTTCAATATCCTGCTTTCAATTAGAAAGAGAGAAAATTTAGGCAGATGATCAGTAAGCAAGTAGAAGACTTGAAAAGCCCTAAAAGCCACTTAGATATCTCTTGAACATGCCCTACCAAAATAGAATGTACATTGTTGGTGGTTATGGCCCTGCTGCAAGGGGAGAATAAGCCTGCCCCAGAAAAGCATAAGTCCGAGAAGTAGAGGGAAATTTGAGCTTTTCAAGGTTAGTTGCTCCCCTGTCTCTCCATTAAATTGGTTTATTAATCTATATAATGTCATTTTTGCTTAAGCTAGCTCCAGTCGAGTTTCTATCCCTTATCAAAAAATTGGTCCCAATGCTGGCAATATAAAGATTGGTCCACAAAAAAGTTTATTAATTGAATACACCAACAATGGACAAGGAGCAGATAGATAATCTAGTGCTAGTGGGAAAACAGATACAAATAATTTGATATAATTAGATAGGAATTGACACTAAAGCCTTTAAGGCTACTTCTGAACTTTTCAGGAAGAATTAGAAGATTGGCCGTTCAACGAAATGTTGAATACAAATAGTATAAAATTGTTAACGATGGTACTGAGGGTGAAGGTAGGAGCCCTCAGCTGATGAAAATCAATGTTCCGTGGATGTAGAGGGGATTTAATGAGAACCCCTATAAAGACTGCAGGCAGAAAAGACACTGAACAGTTGAGAAAACTTTCAGTATTGTGAAAGTGCAGCATTTTAAAACTGAGGCATTTGAGATGATCAGAGTTCATACAGTGGCTGAAGGTGGTAAAAAGCAGAAGTACTGAACTGGTTAACAACAACCCTGCTGAGGCCAGTATTAGGAAGGAAAAGGAAAATAATCATAAATAGTGGTTTTCATAGATTCCAGACACAAAAGACTTAGGAAAAGGTAGATACAAATGATGCTTTAACTGATACCTAGAGGAGGGTAACATGAGCTGCCTGCCAGAAGCTTCCGCAGCCCCATTCCTTCAGTATCTTTGCTCATTTTATTTTCTTTTTTCTAGATTTATTGAAGTGTATTTTGACAATTTGAAATTTTATATATTTTAGGTATAAAATTTAATGATTTAATAAGTGTATACATTATTAAATATTCACAAGATCAATCTATAATATATCCATCACCTCACAGTTTCAGTTTTCTTTTACTTTTTCTTGTGCCGAGAACACAAGATAAACTCCTTCAGCACATTTTGAGTATAAGATGCAATACTGTAAACTATGTCAAACTGTTGTACATTCTAGATCTCTAGAAATTATTCATAGGACATAACTGACTGCATACCTTTTGACCAACATCTCCCCATTACCCCCTTTCCCCAGAACCTCATAACTGTCAATCTATTTCCTGTTTCTATGAATTTGATTTATTTTAAATTCTACCTATAAGTAAGATCATGCAGTGTTTGTCTTCATTTCTTGCTTATTTCACGTGGCATAATATGTTCCAGGTTCATGCATATTGTTGCAAACGACATGACTGACTTTTTTTTTTTTTTTTTTTTTTTTGCAGCTGCATAGCTGGCTATCATGGGTATATGCTGCAGGTTCTTTCTTCATTCATCTGCTCATGCACTCACATTGATTTCATATCTTGTCTATTGTGAACAATTCTGCAAGGAATATGGGAGTGCAGTTACCTCTTTAGTATACTGATTTTATTTCCTTTTTATATATACACAGAAGTGGGATTGCTGGATCATATTGGTAGTTCTATTTTTAACTTTCTGAGGAAATTTCATACATGTTTCCATAGTGGTTGTAGAAATTTACATTTCAAACAATAGTGTGCCAGTGTTCCCTTTTCTTGGCATCTCCATCAACACTTGTTATCTATTGTCCTTCTGATGATAACCATCCTAAACAGATATTGTGGGTTTGATTTGCATTTCACTTTTGATTACTGAATGATGAGCATGGTTTTCATTTATCTGTTGGCCATTTGTATGTCTGCTTTTGAAAATTTTCTATTCAAGCTCTTTGCCTGTTTTATAACTGATCTTTTCTGTTGTTGTTTTTGCTGTGGAATTGTATTAATTTTCCATATATATTGGTTGTTAATCCCTTGTCAGATATACGGTTTGAAAATATTTTCTTTCAAGGTGTTTATTTTACTCTTGATTGTTTTCTTCACTGTGCAGAAACATTTTAGTTTGATGTAATCACATTTGGCTATCTTTTGGCTTTTATTATCTATGTTTTGGGGATCATATCTAAAAAATAGCAGTTGAGATCAAGGTTGAGAAGCTTTTTCCCTGTGTTATCTTCTGCGAGTTTTATAGTTTCAGGTGTTAAATATTTCATACATTTTGAGGCGATTTTTGTATATTGTGTACATGAGGATTCAATTTTATTCTTCTGCATGTGGATATCGAGTTTCTTCAGGACTATTTATTTAAGAGACCATAATTTTTCCTTTGTGTGTTTTTGGCATCTTGGTCAAAGATGCATGGATATATTCTGGGCTCTCTACTGTGTTTCTTTAGTTTATATATCTGTTTTTATGTCAGTACTATACTATTTTGATTATTGTAGCTTTGTAAAATATTTTGAAATCAACAAATGTGATGCATCCAGCTTGTAGTTGTTGTTATTATTTTTTTTCTCAAGATTGTTTGGGCTACTTTGATTCTCCATGATTTCAAATGAGTTTTAAGATTCTTTTCCTATTTTTCTAAAAAATACCATTGAGATTTTTAGAAATGACACAGAGCTGACTCTGTAGATCACTTTGGATAGTATAAACATTTTAACAATACTAATTTTTCCAGTCTGTGAAGATGAGATGTAGTTTCATTTACCTTTGTTTTCTTTGATTAACTTCTTCAATATTTTATAATTTTTAGTGTCCAATTGAGTTTATTTCTAAACATTTTATTATTGTTGTTGTTCTTATTAATTGTATCAAAGTCTTAAATTTCTTGTTGACTATTCCAGTGTCTCTGTATAGAAAGTTCCATTTAATTCTTTACATTTGGTTATTGGGTTTTGATGTTAGATTTAAACTCACTATCAGATTTAAAACATTTTCTTTATAATTTTCTAGATTTTGTACATATGAATAAACCACTTTTATAACTTAGTTTAATTTCTATTACTGTATGTTAATATTACTTTAGGATGGCTGCCTGTTAATCAGAAAATTTATGTTATCACAATAGTTTTTCTATGATTCATTCAGTTTGCTATACTTCTACAATTGAGATTATTTCTTACTAAAATACACTGATAAATTATAAGTAAACAAAATAGAATACATATTATTCATACAAAAATTATTTTAATAACTTTATGAGAAATGTATCTTCTTTTGCTTCTTATTAACACTTCTCTCTCTTTTTGACAGAAAATTATTTTAAACAATGGAGTCAATAGCTCAAAGCTTTTAGAAGAATTTTTTCCTTCCCTCCCTAAGCAACAATAAACATAATGTACATTTATAATTTATATGAATCTGCACTTTAATGTAGACAGATTGTATAAAATATAGACTTTTTTACTTCTTTTGGATAAAATTCTGTTTATCTTTCTCACTCCATAACTAGTCATGCTCTTTGAGATGACTTTTTGCATTCCTTAAATTAAATTTATCATTATTTTAGCAAATATATTTTTAATTAAAATTTATATTTTGAGTTAACTCTCAATCCCATTTATAGCTGATTATGAGACAAATGTCCTCTAACTTTCTCCAGTATCATGTCAATCAGATAACTTTGTCACTAATCAGTCCATGTTCCTATGCTGATTTCAAAATTTAATTGAGTTTTGGGTCCCATTATTTGAAACAGACTTCCCAAATACCCATGTACAAAGAGAACAAATCCTAACTGGGTCCTGAATCAATTCTTCCATGATTTAAGGCACCCATATGGCATAATTCCTTCTACACTGTATTTAAACACATCTTTCAGAGACGACAATGTCTGTCCCTCTCTTTTATTACATATAATAAACTACGTGGTGGTGTATGAAACTATGTGGTGGTGTAATCCACGTAGTCCAAGCAGTACTGAACATTTAAGTAGCAACAATATCCTCTCCCCTAACTGCATTAACTGTTAAGTGTAGATGCTTATGCATTCATGTATTGTTGGTGGAGTGAAGGCTCTGAGATGATTGCATGCAGTCGCATTAGGGAAAATGGTGGAGATGGGGAATGGAATGATGGGAAGGAGGTTGTGACTCAGCTGTTTCAGAGGCCATGAAGGCTGACTCCTGCAGAGAGAGGTGCAGTTGAAGTGGTGGTGATCATGTTTACATAAAGTTGGTGACACTCTAAGCCTAAGCTATAATGCCTCAGGGCCAACCTGAGAAAGTACAAACTCACATTAAGAACCGTGTTCTGTGTTCCTTACTTCTGCTCTGGTTCCAACACAAACAATACAGGCTGGTGCAGCTACAGAGGGGCTGAGTGTCCATAGATGACAGTGGTTGGTGACTCCTTCCCAAAGACTGTTTGTTTTTAATGGATTTCTAAGAAAAGGCTGGAGCTGACTTATGGGTATTGTCTCGTTCCTGGGCACATGCAAGCCTATTTCTATGTAATTTTAAAATACCCCCGGACGCCATTGAATCTGTGAGTAGTTAGAAGCTGAAATTTTACATTTACAATGGAGGAAGACTGAGGTCCAGAAGATGTATGCATTTTAAAGCTAATGAACAAATGGAGTTTGAATAGTAATAAAAAAACACAGAGAATGTTGAGGTCTGTAAAACTCCACAAAACAAAATTTAAATCATCAAAGAGTTTTTATAGCTGCTATGTGTCATTTTCCTGAGTATTAAATGTATTTTGAGGAGAAACAATTGCATCAATCAAAAGCTACCACCCTGCAATTTGGAAGGAGTTAGCTATTTACTCTCTTGTGTCCAAAAAACAGTTGGAAGAAACAATTTTGCACCCTTGTGAATTTCATTCCAGTCTTGCTCACATACTTGCTCAACATGTTTTTGTTGACAGATGAAGTGACTGGCAGATGTAACTTGCAACTCCTATATTCTTTCTAGTTATTAAGGTTTTTGTCTTTTCATTTTATTTTTTCTTCCTTTTTGTTTTTCTAAGTAGAATAATGTTATTTGGATGAAAAGCCCTCATGGCAGCAAAAAAAAAATCTATGGGGATATTCAACGTGTTCGAATAACATATGTTGTGTTTGGATATATAAAATCAATTTAAATATTTGCAAAAAGTTTCATATTTCCAAATTCAAATGATATCAGAATTTACTAAAATTTATTTCACATAAATTATCACATACTAGATGTTATATGGTTCAAAAGTTTATAGTATATGCCTTACAAAATAAATTAGAGAGAGAGTTTCATTTTAGAGGTATATTGCAACTTATAGGATAGTAGATAGCAAATCAACCATAAAATACCCAGTTGCCTAGCCAGGTTGCAAAATATTCGGTGTTACACAGAATGCACCTAAACATTACTTCTTTGTAAATAAAATATTTTTGTTGTTGTTGTTCAAGTAAATGCTAAAATTTTATTTTGCACCAGGATTTCCTGAGTCACTACAGCCTGGCAAAGACAGGCTGTGGTGTAGAATAAAGGGCACCCAGAGAGACAGTGCAGAGTGCTGAGTGGCAGAGCTAAACAGAGATATGCCAGTGTGCCTGTGGGGTAACTGGGCATATTGTGTGCAGAATGTATTGAATTAGGCAGATACTGCTTAGTCTCTCTCTAGAGGATTTGCTTAGCCTTATTAAGTAAATAAAATTATTCATAATTATTATTACAAAGTAGGGAATATAAAAGAAAAAAGAAAATAATTTAGAGAAGTGATAGATGATAATAATCAAATACTTTAATTTATTTTAGACCTTAGTAAGGGTCCATGAGTTCTCAAGCATACATACAGATTAGGCTGTGTGTGTGTACGTGGTGTGTGTGTGTGTGTGTGTGTGTGTGTGTGTGTGTGTTTGTGTTAAAATTATTCAGCAGGCTCCATGATAAGGTTTTAGTCATTTCCTGCTGATTCTTTTGTTGGTGTTGCAGTCTAGATAAAGATTATGTCAGGAGACTTTTAAACTAGATACTTGGACCAGAACCAGGAGGTGATGATGAGACTCAAAGTGTACAAATGACAATTACAATCATGATTCGGCGTACAAGAGTGAGAAAACCTTGTAAGTGCAGACCTTCAAAACGATGTCATTTGTTAAGAGCAAACAAACAGCTAATACTTTTACCCTTATTCCATGATACTTTCTGAGTTTAAAATAACGTGTTTCCTCATGCTTTAGAAAGTCGTTTTCCATGTGCAATAATTTTAGATTACCACAAAACAATACATTTCATTATTTGGAAATCATTTATACTATTGTAAAACAAGACTAGCTCAATTATTTGGAATGTATTATTTATATGCACATATATATAATAAATTTGCATGTTCTAAAACCTGTCTTCTTTTAGCCATCTTATGCTAGGCAATTACCCTTCCTCCTTCCTTTTATTGTTTATTTATATATTGTTGACAATTACCTGTTCAACTTTGCTTACTGTTTTCAGCATGTTTACATCAATATTTGTCAATAAATCTGTTTCACCTACTATTATTTCTGTTATATTTTCTGAATTCCTCACATTTTCTATGCTTTTCTTATGAGCTGTCTTACTCTCCAGTTGCATCCCTTGAGTGTTGCCTAGGCAGGCATTGCAGTTCCTGATCCTCCTGGGAATAATTTCTTAGTAGCTTTCTTCATTCCCATATCCTACTTTGTGATATGCTAATAAGACTTGACTTTAAAAAAAAATTGAAAGAGAACCAATTAATTTCCAATGTAATTTTATGTCCAGATAATGAGGGTAACTGGAATTTAAACAATAGTGTTAATACTATGTTCTCATTTTCTTTAATTAGGTTAACTATAGTTGTTATTTTCTATAGATTCAATATATAAATTTTACCAGTTTCAGTTTGTTTTTAACATATTTTTAAATTTCACTAAAATGTTAATCAGATACTAATTTAATTCACCAAACTTTTTGAAAAAATTAATTTAAAGATAATTTACAGACAGCCATTTATGTTCTTCCTTTTTTATTTCTTTTATTTTTCCATAAGTTATTGTGGTACAGGTGCTGTTTGCTTACCCGTTTGTTAGTGGTGATTTGTGAGATTTTGGTGCACCCATCAACTGAGAAGTACACACTGCACACAATTTGTAGTATTTTATTCCTCATCTCCCTCCCACCCTTCTGCCCAAGTTCACAAAGTCCATTGTATCATTTTTACAGAAGGCCATTTATTTTCCTCAATGGAACTCATCTATCTTTTTTCCAGATCATAAGTTTAATAATGTATCATATATCTTAATTATTTCCTTTAAAATGTTAAAGATTATACTACTTAGAAAATTTCTAAATTTTATAAGTGATTTTGTGCATTTAGTAAGTTTATTATTTAAAAAGCTCACTTATTTTACTTTTACTTTTTTTAAAATCAGTCAACAGCCTCTCAATTAAACTCATTTCCCTATTTTTCAGTAGGATTTTAACTGCTAAACTATACCCATTTATTGGATATGATGTCTTAAATTATATTTCTCATTTTTTGATTGAATTTAAACAGACCTATGTTATGTTGTTTAAAGTGTTCTAAATATTTTATACATTACCCAGAACAAAATTTAAATGGTACCTATAATCTAGGGTATTAACTTTTAGGTCTTATATTCACATCATTTTTAATCTGTTTAACTTCAGTTTATATGTGTTAAATTTCCAAATCTGTGAGGAGTGAGTGTTTTGATGTTTATTTTTCCACTATCCTGTCCTAAAGGAGTTCTGCACTGCCAAGTCCAGTATCATCTAATTCAAGATTTTTTTTTTTTCCATTCTGTGTTTTCAAACTTTGCTCCATGATAAGATAAAGTCAGGAAGCCTTCAGACATGGAAAATTGCTGCTTCTATTACTATTGTTTGTGCATAAGAGGACTGACTTTTTATGTTATGCTAACATAAGTCTTTCTGTCACATCAACTAATAATAATTGCCAATAAATTGCATTAAAAAGAACTATATTATTTTCTTACCTGTAGTTGATTTAATGTTAAAACAAAGTTGAATCCAAATTGTGGAAAGTGCAAATTCATACAGATTTGTTTTTGTTTTTTATGTACTTTTCATTTTCAGTTTTCTTTTAAACATAAAAGTCTGTTTTGAATTTAAATCATGTATTTTTCCTTATGATCTAGCTTTATTTTTATATGTTTGCTAGTTTGCTCCTTATGTTTGTAAATGTTGTTTTGTAGATTGCCACGGTTTAGTTATACGTAATACCTATATTTTTATTTTTGTAAAAATGGCATGCACTGTGAATCACAAGATTGCAGAAATGGAATAATAATGAACTCATTTGCAGTGAAGTGGACTCATTATCATGCCAGCTGCTGATATTTTCCCACCCAGTATTCTTCCTGGCAAACAAGATCCCAGGGGAAAAGTCTTCCGTCTGGCTAAGAAAAACAATCCTTTATTTTAAAAGTCTCTTTAAATCTGATACCCATTACATTAATAGTAATCTTAATTTTTCAAATTCTATATTTGTTTTTCCAGTGGCAGCTGTTTCTTTAGTGGAGTCTATATATACATATATAGCCTTAATATGCCTTGTTATAATGTTTAATTTTTGGTTAAATATGACATATGAATTACATGTGAAACATAAATTCCCAGGCGATATAAGTAATTTTGTATATTAGCCTTATAAAATAAGAACCATCAATTTCGATATATAATATAATCAATTTTATAGTATATTAGCAAATTCAGATTTTATGTAGATACCATACACACACACACACACACACACACACACACACACACACACATAGATGTATATATGCTGACATATCAAAAATTACTGCAACCTCTAAGCCAGAAAATAACAGACTGTTTTATTCTTTATACATATGTGTGATTAACTACTCATCTTAAATCCTCTTAATGAGAAATACTTGCTAAATAATGAGAGGAATATGGTAACAACACCATGTAAATAATGCAACCAATTTTCTTTTGTGTTTTATTTTAATATGCATGTTCTTGAACACATTTGGCATTAGCTCTGCCTTTAATTTTCAATAGCCTAGAGGAAAAACTAAATTGATGAGATTTCATATTTCTTTAAGCTATGTAAAACCCAATTGTTGTCACCAACACAGCTGCTATTATGTGAGTTATTAAACTCTTTTATTCCTCAAAATTCTCTCTAAAATAAACTTGCCACCTACACACTAAAATGTTTTTGAATACATTAAAATGATTGTAGCAAAGCATCTGAGCTCTTCTATTTTTTATGGAGCTTAAATGATGTTTTGGTTCTTTCTAATTCTTTTTCTCACTTGACACAGTGTTCCATAATATCTGACGAAATAAGATCTTCTTAAAATAAAAATAGGAATTACATAACTTCTCCTATCTTTAGATAAATATGAAAGCCAATATTTTGAAAGATTGTTGACACATTTAGAAAAATAATAGCATAGTCATCACAGAGAGTTGAAGTAATGTGATTGTTTAAATTTGCCCTGATACACTGAGAATATTTTTTTCTTAAATTAAACGGCTTTGATGGAAAATATTTTCATGCATTTATCAGACTTCAAAATGCTACTTGGAGAAATGCAGAGTGCTAGAATGAGTTAAAAATATATCATGACATCTTTGATTATACACAAATCAATTGACTACTCACTTCTTCAAGTTAAAAGTGTCTCATGATATGTCCATGCAGTACCAAAATACTTATAGGCTTCAAATTTTAAAAAGCATGTTTTATTTCCTTAACTGAACAATATATAGCATATTGATATTTTAATCACCTAATAATTAAATTTTCATTTTTATCCCACTTATTGGAATCCTGTAAACCAATTTTCAACAAAAAGACTTAGTGAAGGAAAAATATAAGCAGTGATATAAAAGCTGGCATTTTAATCTAATATCCTGTTTAGTTTAAATGAGTCTATTTTCACATATTATTTTCTTTCTCATGTCTTATTTTTAAAAAGTACTGATTCCCTAGGAGAGCAAAATTAATTTATACAGAGTATCCGTTTTTGAATAAGAAGTAAACTATTTTTAAATAATTAGCTCAAACCATACGGTGGTACAGTGTGAGTGATACCTGTGGGTGTGCCAGTTGCAGAATGCCAGTGCCAATCTGCAAGAGATAATTTAGCAGTAGGAGCATCTGGCTCCTTGGCAAGCTCTTCAGGCATTTTTCTTGGCACCAGTTAGTTACCTCTATGTTGATCACTTGATACATTTTAAAAGGTCTATGGGTTATTTAGCTAACATTTAACCTGTGCTGCTTCCTTTTTTTTTCTTTTTAATCAATGTGGTTCTTATTGGGTCAAAAGTAGTGTATTAGTGTGTATGAGAGAGAAAGAGCGTGCGTGCGAGAGAGAGAGAAAGAGAGAGAGAGAGAGAGAGAGAGAAACCTAAGTACTTAAAAGCTCAACTAATATTCTGAAACATAGAAAACACTTTGAGGTTGTATTATTATAGAAAAGTGTTCCCCAAATATGAAACAAAATGAAACACTACTATAAATTGTAATATAAAATATACTTTTAAAAAGTTTGATCAAATTGTATATATTGAATCACAAATACAATGTTGAAGTATCATACTACCAAACTTAGGTAGGAAAAAACAAACCAGGAAACCACAGTATGGATTCCTGGTTGATACATAATTTCTACCTGTTATAAATAATTTCACAGAGACAGATCAAATTAGTTTTGTTGTAAGAAAATCTAAGTGGAATAAAGTAACAGTTGGTGCAGTGAAGTTATTTCAGTTGCACAGACATGGTTAATTCTCTTGCAAAGCTTTTCCAAAGAACCTTACTTTAAATTAGATATGATATTTCTACTTTTTCATGGAGAAGTGCTAATTTCGGTCTTTATAGAGGAGTTTTCTGTTTGGAGAATAAAAATTTTGATTAAGCGTTTGACATTCAAACAGTTCCACCATAGTTTATATTCATATACAGTTATAAATAAATGAATGTTCATCTAGTTAGGTATGATTTAGATTGAATTACAGAACCAATTTCTTCCTCTCACCGCGTATACAGGCACATTGCCACAAAGTTTCTTTGGTAAATGTGAAACTTTCTTCCTCAACTCTTGACTTGGTGATTAGCCACTGACTTGGCTTCGGCGAGGAGATGTTAACAAACCTAATTCAAGTAGAAATTTGAACTGTGCTTGTGCTATCTGGTTATCCTCTTCCATCGTGGTCATTGTCATGAGAACAGCTTCACCTGACCCCGGGTAGAATGCAGTGGGCCAGTTCACAATTAACCAGCCAGCTGCAGGCTACTAAAATAGAGACACCCCAGCTAACACAAAGAATCATGAGGAAAAAAAACCTGCATATGGTACAACACTGAAAGCCTAGGGTAGGCTCACAGTAACCACTGATTGATAGAATACCCTTTCCATTGACTTTGTGCTTAGAAGAATTGTTGTATATTCTTAAACATAAACCAATATAGTTAATACTCCCCAATCAGCCCTATTAATATAAATCTATCTATAAACTTTATATGATATTTATATATACTTGGACACAGAAGATATTTTTTAGCAAAAAAAGGTAAAATGCAAGCCATAGAAAGCAGGGTAAACATTAAATCATGAGAGTAAAAAAAAGGCAAATATTTACATACATTTTTCTTATGATAGAAGAATTGAAATCACCCCAATAGTTCCATAGACAGTTTTTTTGAATAAACATAGAAATTAACCCTTCTGATCTTAAAGCTTGAAACTTCTCTTTGTTTTATGTGAGTTCTTTCCTCAGGAAAGGAGACCTAAGCCTCTCAAAAAAAAAAAATAATCAAAGAACTGACACTCTCCAGATGACCATATCTAGGCAATAAGATGTCAGATCCGTCATTCATCATGATTGCTTCCTTGCTCCTCCCTAGTTCCTGTTTTTTTACACACTGCTACCTTTCTTCCTGGCTATATAAACCCCTGATTTTCATGGTCAGATAAATGGGTTTGAGGCAGATCTCCCACCTCCTCAGCTGCAGCACCTGATGAAAGCCTTCCTCATTGGCAATAATCATTGTCTCAGTGATTGGTTTTCTCTGTGGCAAGCAGTAGGACCTACATTGAACCCCTGTTGTTTTGGTACCAGAATCACAGAAAATCACACATGTGTAACATACATTAAAAAGGACTCATAAAAATAAATGAGATATGATGAAAAGCTAATATGCTAATAGCTTTTACAAATAGTTAAGTACTAATAGTTAAATTAATGAAAATTAGTAAAGATTTTGAATAAGCAATTCATAAAAAAGGAAATTCAAAGGTCAATGAAGTTCAAAAAACTATTGGATTCAATAACAGAAAGAAGTGTGTGCCTTGTTGACCATCCTATTGACATTAATACAAATCGCAAGGTGAGGACACAGTAAGAAGGCCAGAACGAACGTTCCAACCAAAACTAAATTGGCCTAAACCTTGCTCTTAGACTTCCCAGCCTTCAAAACTGTGAGAATAACTAAATGTTGAATAAGCTACCAAGCCAATGATATCTTGTTATAGCACCCCAAGCTAAGACAACTATCATCAAAATAATTTTTAAAAATAAGTAAATACACAATCCAGGACTATATGTGACCTTGGAATATGTCTTTATATATTTTTAATAGAAGAGGACTTGATCCACCAGTAATAAATTTAAAGTTTTATTTCATAGCCTGTTATAATTAGCAAGAAGCTCATATCATTCTCTACTTCCCTTTCCAGCAGTTTTACTGGTTAAAGTAGACTGTATCTTTCCATATTGCTTCTTGTCAGTCCACCTGCTCAGCTAGATCACCAATGCATGATGAGTAGTCATTTATAGTATATGAGTATTAAGTAGTCTTTTATAGTATATGAGTATTAAGATATAATCAAATGGCTAAAAATTCATACTCTCAATTGATCTCTTTATGACCTATGAATAGAAAAGCAAATAGCTTCTTCTATTTAACATTCTAGAGCTAATAACTAGATCATCTATGTGTCCCTGAGGTAGTTATTTCTTGTTTTCTTTTTATAAAAGTACCGATGAATCTAAAGTCTCCAAACTGTTTTCAACTATATAGAATTCTGGGGTTTGGTTTTTAAAACTCAATTATTTGTGATCCATCAAATGAATAACATTTAGTAATGCCAGCAGGATATGAATCTCCCCACAGAGTTAAATGACTTCTACTTTCTCTTCTACACTCCCTTTTATACTTATTTTCCTAGTATTATTTTTCTTTTTTTTTAATTATTTCATTCTGCACATTGAGTGTTCTTTTAAATTCCTCCCCTCTTAAGTTTCTTTACTGTTCTCACTTTCACCTCATTTTCTTTGTCTTTTTCTTGTCTCTTCTTTTCTCTTCACACTTCCTTTTATTTTTCTTTCTCTATTATTTTTCTCCTTGTTTCTAAGTCTCTTTTGTTTTCCTCCTCACTTCTTTATTTTTTTCTTAACTCATTTAGATGCTTCCCCTGGCCAGTTATGAATAATTATTTTTATTTTTATCTTTCTTTATTACCGTAAGTGAAATGTCTGGCTTTTTAATTGATTTCTGCCTTCTTTCTTCCTCTTCTTATTCTCTTATGCTCTGATTCTTTCACTTTCTTAAACTTTATCTCTTTCTCTCTCATCACATCTTCCCCCAAATGGGCACAAAAGTAAGTCTGTTTTCTCTTTTGCTTTGTCACCAAGTGGGATATATTAAGGGTATTTTGGGATGGAAAATTGTTAATCATTTAAAACATAATAAGGACCACAGCTCGATATCACCAGGATTTTGAAAAATGTTAACATGTGAGTGGAAGACAGTATTATGTGATTTAGATAGAAACCAAGAGCAAATAAACCATGAGCACAAAATCATATATTATATGGGAGTCATAAAAAATACCCCTCAAAATGCTCAAATTTGCATAAATTGATCTTTGAGAGGGCCCATTTTTATGACAACCCTCAGACAATTATTTTGAATGTAACTATATAATTGGATGAGCTTCTTAAAAAGCTTCAGAGCCAACACATGTATGCTGTTTACTACAATGAAAACTGATACTCATTTCATTCATTAATTAATGAATGAAATGTATAGCATGTATAGAGGCAGCATGTATAGAGGCAGGCATCACTCCAGTCCAGCAATTGCTTAACATCTCTGCTGGTTGATAAATTGCCGTGACTCCCTAAGTGTGCTGTCATCTCCCCAACCTGTGTGGAGCCCCCATCACCTGTCTTCACATGAGTCAGCAGCTGAAGAATTGATGCATGGTCCAGCAGGAGCCTCCATGTAACTGTTACAGTGCCTATTCTAAGTGGACTCTACCAGACTTGATGTTATTTTGAATTTTACCCTGAAGAACTGAAAATAAAAATAAAATGTGGTCCTTTTTTGTTAAATTCACAATCCAGTGCATGCAATCAGTATACATTAGTGTATATCAAAGTTATGCACGTTATGTAAAAGCTCAGAGTAAATGTTAACGATGTAATGTATGCCTTACACTTTTCATATATGTCACTTCATTTATTTAGAAAGAAACCCCCTTTCAGCAAGGCCAGGTTTCACATTGAAGGGTTGATGGTGGAGCTAAGCAAATTTAACAATAGATGCTGCGGTAGGTGCCCACACACCTCTGCTCTTGCTGTGCTCATTTATGTTTATGTCAGTGAAGAGTGGATTATGCCATGGCATTCCCAGAGCTTAAATGATGTAAGGTTGTGAGACATATTTCTGTATTCCCTCCTGAGGTTCTGTTTTGTTAATACTATTTTTTTTTAATTATACTTCAAGTTCTGGGATACATGTGCATAATATACAGGTTTGTTAAATAGGTATACACGTGCCATGGTAGCATGCTGCACCCATCAAACTGGACCCCTTCCTTACACCTTATACAAAAATTAACTAAGATGGATTAAAGACTTAAACATAACACCTAACACCATAAAAACCCTAGAAGAAAACCTAGACAATACCATTCAGGACACAGGCATGGGCAAAGACTTCATGACTAAAACACCAAAAGCAATGGCAACAAAAGCCAAAATTGACAAATGGGATCTACTTAAACTAAAGAGTTTTGGCACAGCAAGAGAAGCTATCATCAGAGTGAAAAGGTAACCTACAGAAAGGGACAAAATTTTTGCAATCTATCCATCTGATAAAGAGCTAATATCCAGAACCTACAAAGAACTTAAAAGAATTTGCAAGAAAAAAACAAACAACCCCATCAAAAACTAAGTTTCTGTTTTATGTATGAGTGAAGGTTACCGGCTGATGACAACAGCTCAGCTTTCTTAAGGTAATATGAGCATGAAGACATGAGGAAAGAAAATGGATCACTGGAATCAACCTTTATATACTTCTCTACATCTGGATACATAAATCATTTTTAAAACATAAAAATAAAATTACTGGATGACTAAAGTGGAAGTGCATTAAATGGCTACGTAAATAAACATTTTCAAATAAGTGACAAAGAATATCAAGCAATTATATGTCACATTACTTATAAATTAATATGAACTGATTAGAATATTTTCTCATAGAAAATATGTTTTTGACTTTTATATATTTTCTCCTTCATAATGAGATGCTTAGAGAATATTCATATGCTAATATTGGTATAAGAATAATAATTTTATCTCTTTTTTTACCATTTTGTACATAGATTCTCAGTAAAATACTGACCTTTCAGTTTGGCATTCATAGTCTCATAACATCTGGCCCAAGCCCACTGAGCTCCATATAAATACTCTAGCTAAAACTCATGGACTATTCTAAAATGTTTGCCAACTTCGATTCTTTATTAATACATTCTACTAAAGCTGGAATGAGATTTTCCTGTGCCCATTCCGCCAAATCATACTCATTCATCAACACTCAATTTGAATGTCATTTCTTTGCAGAGTCTTCATTCTTCCTTGTAGGGCAGAGACAGCTTTCTCTTCAACTCTCTGCATTTTGTGCCTTCTCCTCTTTAGGTTCTTATCACATTCAGCTGGGCAGTGTTAGCTGAGTCTATTTCACATCTTCCCTTTTAAACCATGAGCACTTCGAGAACTGGAATTAAGTTATTATTCATTTGTGCAAGGCAACAGTGCATAACATAATGCTATATTCAGAAGAAGTACTTAATACATAATTAATAAACACAGGATCAACAATATTACTTGGCCACAGTCAAGAGCCAGTCCCTTTTTATTTTTATTTTTTATTTTTTTGGTTTCATAAAAATTGCCTTAAAGTGTTTGCTGTATTGGATTATAGCTCAGGACACTGTATACCTAATTGGTCTGCTTGCTGCAAGTGCCCTTGAATAGGATTGTATTAAACACTGACTGGAAAAGATAGTGAAATATTAATAATAAACCAAAGGGGCAATTGAACAAACAAATTTAAGGCAGGATTAACACATTCAGCTAAGTATGTTGTACAATATTAGTTTATTATTTCCTCACATGTGTGAACTTACTATCTCAAACTTTAAAAAGAATACTGGCTTATTTTGCAATAGAGAATGAACTAGTTTATAGATTTATTTATGCATCATTAGCTGCAGGGTTCTTTAGGTTCTTTATCAGAAGAGGTAATACATCTATAAAAAATAAATTATTTTATTAAAATTTCATGAAATTATTTGAGGTAGCCCTCCCCTTAAATCTAATTCTTATAATAGGTTATCTGAAGTATACATGCTGCTCTGAACGTTGAGTGTATTTTACACAAGGCTCAATAGAGAAGTGAAAGATAGAAAAATAGGGACTTGTTATAAAATATTGATTTTATAAATAAATAAGTGACCTCAGTATTAATCTTGGTCAAGGTATAGGCATTGACTGTTGCGTGTGATAGTGTCTCATCACTCCAGTATCCCCAAAGGATAGCATTTCAAAAAAAGGTTGATAATATAGTTGGTAATAGCCTCTTAAAGAAGACCAGTTTAACTCTTATTTCCACTTTACTGATAATTTTTTGCCCAGGTTGATCACATATTCTTCTTTACCTTCACATTCAGTAGTTTCAGTATGTGTCTCTCTCTGTGTACATTTTTTCTTCATCTTTTCATTTTCCATATGAATGTATTTTATATGAAGTATAGTACATATCAAAAGTAATGTATATGTAATTATATTACATATGGAATACATAATTATAATGAATAAACATACATGCATAGATATATTTATATCCATGTCTATAGAATCAGTAATGAATGAATGCCTTCAATTAACATACTGTATCTTCTGGAGAAACTCCACCCAGGAAATTATTTAATAGATATATCCCATTGAGAAGGTTATAGGCTAATCAAACATTTGTAGTTCTTTATCAAGTGTGCAGAAAAATTTTGTGTGTAAATGTATATGTACACACGCATATATATACATGTATAGTGTACACATACATTTAAAAATGTTACATTGTAGTATTTACTAAGCTAAAAAAAGTGGTCTGTGTCCATATTTTGTTCTCAATTTATTCATGTTTACTATCCAAGTGAATAAAAAGTCCATCTTTCCATAATTACACAAAGTGTCAATGGATCCATATTTAACAAATAACTTTTTGATTTTTCTGAGACAGAGTCTGGCTCTGTCACCCAGACTGGAGTTCAGTGGTGCAATCTCAAGCCTCTGAAGCCTCTCCCTCCCAGGCTCAAGTGGTTCTCCACCTCAGCCTCCTGTAGCTGAGACTACTGGAGTGCACCACCACACCTATCTAACTTTTTAATATATGTGTAGAGACAGGGTTTCATCATGTTGCCCAGGCTGGTCTCCAAGTCCTGGGCACAAGAGATCCACTTGCCTTGGCCTCCCAAAGTGCTGGGATTATGGGTGTGAGCCACTGTGCCTGGCCAACAAAAAAAATATTAAACACCATTTCTTGAGTATGGGAATGTTTACCATAATTAGTCTTTCAGTTTAAGGTGTTAAAAAAAAGGTTTAATTGGCAACTGGCTAAGAACTAAGGGAATCAAGATATATCTACAAACCAAGTTTGTGTGTATGTATGTGTGTGTGCGTGTGCGTGCGTGTGTGTATATACATGGATATATATACACATATATGTGTATATATACACATATATGTATATATATAAAGTTATATATATATATAAAGTTCTGGGGAACATGTATCAGATGTGCAGGTTTGTTAAATAGGTAAACATGTGCCGTGGTGGTTTGCTACACCCATCAACACATCATCTAGGTACTAAGCCCCGCCTGCATTTGCTATTTTTCCTGATGCTCTCCCTCCTTCCACTCCACCCCTCACACAGGCCCCAGTGTGTGTTTTTCCCCTCCGTATGTCCATGTGTTCTCACTGTTCAGCTCTCACTTATAAGCCCAGACTGGTGTTTTAAACAAACTCTGTGACAGGGCATTTAGCTGCATGATAAAATGACCATTTTGTTCACAAAAAAATTTTAATTCACAAAAAAATTACTGCAAATTAAATTATTATTCACGTTTGTTATTGCCACCCACTAGACATTTTCTTGTCTCCAGGACAAGAAGACAGTGAATCTTCCTTTCAAGAGCTCTCTGGATTAATCTGACTGACATGTCACCCCTACTGATTACTAGGCTGATTCAGCTAATCAGGTAGGCTTGATGGAATTTATTTTCTCTTTTACTCACTGACAAATACATTTTGCTCTTCCATTTAAAACTCTGTTTAAACTTCTATTACAGAGGAGCCTTATTTAATCAGCAATATAGTAGTTATGTTGTTTAGCCAGAATAAATAAGAAAATGTGGACCCTATAATTACATAACACTTGATTCTTTAGAATTGCTTTTTTCTAGACTACTAAAATTACTATAGCTGTCAAAGAAAATTTAGATTCTTGCACAAGCATCAATTTAATCACTTACTTAGTTATTAATCCGTCTGTTTATTTGATATGAAATGACAAACACCTCCATAACCCTCAAAGATTTCTTTTTCTTTTTTTTTTTTTTTTTTCTGTAACCTTAGGTAGGACTGCCTTAAGTCAGCAGCATTCTCTCTTTTTTTTTTTAATTGCATTTTAGGTTTTGGGGTACATGTGAAGAACATGCAAGATTGTTGCATAGGTACACACATGGCAGCGTGATTTGCTGCCTTCCTCCCCTTCACCTATATCTGGCATTTCTCCCCATGCTATCTCTCCCAACTCCCCAACCTCCACTGTCCCTCCCCCATATTCCCCCAACAGACCCCAGTGTGTGATGCTGCCCTCCCTGTGTCCATTTGTTCTCATTGTTCAACACCTGTTTTAATGCTATAAATAACTCTTTGAGTAGCCTAAGATAATAAAGATTTTTTCCTAAGTTTTCTCCTAGAAATTTTATGTTTATTTTTACTTTTAGCTTTATAATTCCCTTTGAATTAATTTTGTTTTCTTTGAAACAGAGTCTTACTCTGTGGCCCAGGCTGGAGTGCAGTCACTTGATCTCAGCTCACTGCAAACTCCACCTCCTGGGTTCAAGTGATTCTCTTGTCTCAGCCTCCCGAATAGCTGGGACTATAAGCATGCACCACTATGCAAGCTAATTTTTGTATTTTTAGTAGAGATGGGATTTTGGCATGTTAGCCCGGTTGGTCTCGAATGCCTGACCTCAGGTGATCCTCTCACCTCAGTCTCCCAAAGTGCTGGGGTTACAGGCCTGAGCCACTGCTCCCTACCTAAATTAATTTTTATATACGATGTGAGGTATGGATTGGGGTTTGCTGATTGATTAATTTTGTAATATATAAATGTCTAATTCTTCTAGCGTTCATTTCTGAAGGGGCTATTTCTTATACAAAAGCTTTTGTGCCTTTGTCCAAAATTAGTTTACTTTTTGTGCATGTTGGTTTCTGGACACTCTACATCTACTCCATTGATCTGACTACACTGTTGTCATTATTACAGTGTTTTAATTATAATATATTTACATTATGTCAAAATTTGGTAGTGTAGCTATTCTACTTCATTGCCATTCCATATAAAATTTACTGTCTACTTATTGGTGTCTATAGTAGAGACTACTGGTATCTGGATTGCAATTTCAATGACTCTGTAAGTCAAGATCGAACACTTATTTAGTAGAGGACGAGAGACAAACATTTGAGGTTCTCCGCTATATGCATTCTCTTGCTATATATGCTTCTTTGAATTTTTATAGCACTGTAAAATGTAAAAAGAAAAAAATCTTAGCTCTGGTTCATACAAAAATAGGCCACAACTGATTTGGTCCCTGGTTCATAGTTTGCTGACTCTGCTATGTGTTAATTTGGAAAGAATTAACATCTTAACAATAGTGAATCTCGCATTCCATGACCATAGTATATTTCTTCATTTGTTTAGATTTTTGTTGATTCCTTTCTTCAGTGTTTCACAGATTTGCACATAAAAATCCTGCAAATATTCTTTTATAATTTTACCTACATAATGTATTTCATTCATTTGATGCCTTTGCAAATGTTTCTGCCTTTGGCATTTCAAATTCTATTTGTGTGGTTATCGTATATAAAAATGTGATTGATTTTTGCATAGTGAACTTATATCCTGCAACTTTGCTAAATCCACTAGTTTTATATATATATATATATATATAAAACATATATATGTGTATATATATATATATAAGTATTTTATTTTTATATATATACACATACACACACACACATATATATATATATATATATATATATACACACACACACATATATATATAAAAAACTAGTGGATATATACACACACACACATATATATATAAACAGATATATATTATTTGGGATTTTTCTACATATTTCATGTCATGATTTAATAAAGACAATTTCTTTCTTTCCACTATATAAACCTTTTATTTATTTATTTATTTACAATCTCATTGTACTGGCTTGAGCTTCCATTTGTGAAGTTGAATAGCAACGGTGAGAAATGTCATCTTTTCACTGTTGCCAGTCTTAAAGAGAATATTCAGTGTTTCAATATTCAGTTTGATTTCAGCTGTTGCTTTTTTTGAGGAATCTCCTATTTCAGGTCACAGAAGTATTCTTTATGCCTGGTGTGCTGAAAATTTTTATCACAAATGAATTTTCCATTTTTTCATTTGTATTTTCTGTACCAGTGGATGTGAACATAGGGTTTTTCTTCTTGGATCTGTTAACATGGTGAATTATATCTATTAATTTTAGAAATAAGCTTTGCATTATTGTAATATTCCGCATCAGTTTGTAATGTAGTTGATGTATTATGCCTTTAATACATTACTAGATTGAACGTTGCATCTATGTTCATGAGAGTATTGGTTTGTAAGTTATCATGTCAGGATAACATTGATGTACTAGGATTAGTTGAAAAGTATTTGCTTTTATAAATATAAGTAAATGTGCTCATCTATAATATAGACAAAAGCACTGGACAAAACACAATATCATTGCATATCAAAGACCATTTTCTCCCATGTGACCTCCCTCTTTGAATGAATGCCTAAACAATGTCTTTCAAATATGCAAAAAGTCACAAAACTAAATTTATTTATTTGCTGAAAAAAAAAAGCAAGCTGATTTCCTTCCAGAATCTCTGAAGCAGTATTGTCGTGAAGATAATTTTTTCATTGTTTATTTCATAAAAGCTCGTGAATGATTTGCCCAAGTTTCCCTATGGCTTTTGCATTTCTGAAATTATTTTTTGTAACTCCACGTTGAAATCTTCCTTTATCTTTTATTCAAATCTTGTTCACTTTTGAGACCAGCTAAGTGTCACCCCAATTAACAATTTTGTCATATTCCTTTATCTTTTTATTCTTTCATAAAATTTTCACTTTTATAAGGGAAATTGAATTATGGTAACTTCCTTAACTAAACCTCTTAAATCATCTTAGTTTTAGAATCCAAGGACATGAGGAGAAATCATCTTCTTTATACTATATTTAATCTTCTTTCTATAATTTAGACAATATATCTGTCTAGAGTGTTTTCAGTGACAAGGATGCTGCAATGCTCTGGCTACACAGGTGTGTGGTGTATTGACAGAAGTAACAGAGCAGAAGTTTTTCATCTACAATGAATAATGAAAGGAGAATGACAAGAAAATACAGTAATAATTAAATGTTGCTGAAGATACAGGACAGAGAAAACTTAGGTCTTTTCAGGAGTAAACTCATTAGCAAACTTACAGCATTGCCTCAAACTAGCTCAATTATTTTTGTAAACTACAAACTACAACTCAATCATGATGACAACTTCTTAAGTAATAGTTTAATAACACATTATAGCAGACCAAATGTAAGTGATGTTTCATATCTTCTGTTCACTTTTTAAAAAAAAATTTGTACACATCGTATTTATTTTTATGGCAATATAAATATGCTTTAAGTGCTAAAACTAATTCCACTTTTTTAACAACATGGAATAATTAAGAAAATATAGTTGCTGTTGTTTCATTAGGAAACGTGGAGATTACAGGTATATTGACAAAACTAATTCCTGAAACCTCCCTACCGTCATTATATAAAAATATATACTTATGTACAACCAAAAGTAACAATATTTTGGTTCTTTAATAACACTGAAGCCAATTTGATTAATTTGGTTTATTTCTCTTATATAAAAAGCTATATATTACTTCTTTTGCTTCATATATGGTGTAACCAGTTTCATCTAAAGAAACTCTTTAATATATTGACCTGAAAGGCCAAAATGCCCACATGCTAATTAAAAGAAATATTTTCTAATATGTGAATAGGGATCTTATAATATGACAGTCAAATTGTATTCCTTCCAATTTCTTACTCAGTCAAACTTACAGTGTGGCCAAACAACTTGTTCTGGTTGTGTAAAAGGAGATACCATTTCTTGTTACACTTTAAACTCTCATACCTTTTTTGTTCATCAAATGAATGCCTAATGATAGCAGCAGAAGATGTTCAGATATTATGCTTCCTTTCCAAGAATTGCCTTTCAAATGACTAAGCATCAAAAGAGAAGAAAGCATAATGCGGACAAAATTATTTTTAAAACCCTGTCCTCTATCCTACAGAGAATATAAATTTCAAAAATATGACTTCCCAAACATCTGCTGTATAATCAGCCAAGGCTGGCCAACGTTCTTATGAGTCCTCTAGCTGCCAAAAGTGCCCTATGTGTGGGAGTAACGGCTGGCTCCTGAACTGGAATGGATCAAAAAGGAGGGCAGAATGCAGCAGGTTCAGGAAAGGCAGCAACGTGTGAGAGGAAAAGGTGCCAAGTTCTTTCAGAATCACCTACATGTGTCCATTAGCTTTTTAACTGCAGTATGGTTTATTTCATTTCAGAGTGGGAATTACAACACAAGAGATGGGTAGAAATGACACTTCATCTCAATGGAAAATAAAATTAGCTACAGATGGTGAAGATCTGCTTGTCTTCTATTACCTGGAGTTATAAAGGTGGTAGTTTATCACTGAATCACTTAACTTGGCTGAAGTCATGCAAATCACAGTGGGGAATGTTAATATTTTAGGCAATTACTTCTCTTATTTCCTAATCCTTCAAATGATTTTAAGAGTGAAAATTCCATGATTATAGCTAGAAAATATAATTGTGCTGACTCAGGGTTGAGTGAATAATAACAAAACAGAAATGATTCCTTCAATGTATCTTCGAATTTTTTTATGCATTTGTAGAATGAGAGAGAAAAGGCAATACTCTCATTGAATCTACAGAAGTTTAGTAAATATTTCCAGTGCACAGATAAATGATTAGCAGTACACTGTAAGCTGAATATTCAAGAAAAATATGTTATATCTAATCTTGGCACTTTTATACAGAAGAATAATGGTGTAAGACTGGGCTATTATATTTCCTGTAATTTTTTCTCATTTATTTTTTTATTAAAATAAAATAGTTATGAAATAATCCAAATATACAAAAAATAAACAATATCAGGACACTGATATTATTTATGAGGGCTCTAATCTCATGGCCTAATTATTTCAGAAAAGCCTTACCCCACATATCATCACATTGGGCATTAGAGTTTCAACGTATAAACTTGGGGGAAGCACAGCTATTCAGTACATTGCAGAGTAACCACGATCTCAAGAACTTCAGGTGCCAAAACCATAAAAAGAAGAGAAATTGATTGAGGTGAGATTTACAGTCACTGTAGCTTTTTACTTTTGAGTCACTTTCAACTTGAGTTGCACAGCAGAAAAGTTAAAAGATAGTGGCCATCTAGAATTTATAGCATAAAGAGAAGTTTCATTGAAGCAGAAATATAAAAGGCATAGGCATAAAAACAGAAAAGAGTGTAAGAATCTCATGAGAAATAAGAAAACTGTTAATACATTCCATTGGAGTCTCAGAAAGAGTGAAGAGAGCGAATAAAGAAAAAATAATATTTGCAGTAATACTAGTCAAATTTTTCAAAGCAGACAAAATCAAATATCTGCAAATGGAAGAATCTCTTTGGCTTCATATGTGAGAGCTATTTCATAAGAACAATGCTAAAAAGTTATTTTTATAAATCTTTTAGAAGTGAATAAAAAGGGATGAATTATATTTAAACTACATTAATAAGACCAATAGGCAACTTTTCAAAAATTAGTGATGAGAGACAAAATGACTATAATAAAACAGTTTTAAAATATTGAAACAAAATAACTAGAAATACCTACAAACCTAGGTTTGTACCTAACCATCCAAAACAAAAAATTTTGAAACAAATGAAAATGGAAGCATAACGTACCAAAACCCATGAGCTGCAGCATTAGCACTGCTAAGGGGAATTTTATAGAAATAAAAGCCAGCATCAAAAAAGTACAAAGATTCCAAATAAACAAACTAACAGCACACCTCAAGCACCTAGTAAAGCTAAAGAAACTAAACTCCAGATTAGTAGAAGGAATAAATAATAAATATCAGAATATAAATATACAAAATAGAGACTTATAAAACAATGCAAAGGATCTATAAAACAAAAAGACGGATTTTTGAAAGAATAAATAAGGACTACTCAAGAATAAAAAGGAGAAGACCTGCCCAAAATAAAATCACAAACAAAAAGGAGACATTATAACTGATACTAGAAAAAAAATAAAGGAATCATTACAGACCATTATGAACTAGTACATGTTAATACACTGAAAAACCTAGAGGAAATGGATAATTCTTGGATCCAAATAATCTACCAAGTCTGAACTAGGAAGAAATATAAAACCTGAGCAGACAAATAATGAGAAATGATATTAAAGTCTTCAAGCAAATAAAATTCAAGATTACATGGATTTAATGACGAATTCTAAAAAACTTACGAAGAAAAACTAACACCAATTCTTCTTAAAGTATTCCAAAATATTTAAGATAATATAATTATTTTTAATTCATTCTATGAGGCCACCATTATTCTGAGGCCAAACCTAGACAAGGATACAACGAAAAAAAGAAAATTATAGGCCAATATCCCTGATTAACACAGATGCAAAAATTCTCAACATAATTATAGTAAATTAAATCCAACAACACATCAAAATGATTATACGACATGATCAAGTAGGATTTGTACAGGAATGCAAAGTTGCTTCAACATATGCAAAATAATAAACACAATACATCATATCATTTTTATGAAGAACAGAAACCATATGATCCTCTCAAGAGATGCAGAAAAGCATTTGATATACTTTTAAAAATTCTCAACAAATTAAGTATAGAAGGAACATACCTCAATGTAATAAAGCCCACATATGACAAACCCACAGCTGACATTATACAGAATAAGAAAGAGCTAAATGTTTTTCCTCTAACAAATGGAATAAGAGAATGATGACTACTTTTACCACTCTTTTAAAACATAGTACTGGAAATCTTAGCCAGAGCAATAAGGCAAGAGAAAGAAAGAAAGTGAACCTGTAATGGAAAAGATAATATTTTTAAATTTTATCTCCTTTTTTGCAGATAACATGATCTTACATATAGTAAAACCTAAAGACACCATGAAAAAAAAAAAAAAAAAAAAACCTCCTAGAACTGATAAACATATTCAGTAAAGTTGCAGGATAAAAAACTGACATACAAAAATCTGTAGCAATTCTATATTCCAATAACAAATTAGTCAAAAAAGAAATTTTAAAAAGCAATTCAATTTACAGTCACTATAAAAAATACTTAGGAATAAGTTTAACTATGTAAATAAAAAGACTTTGCAATGAAAACTATGAAATGATGAAAGAACTTGAAGAGGACACAAACAAATGGAAAGACATCTCATTCTCATGGATTAGAATTAATATTTTGAAAGTGAATACACAATCCACAGAAATTTACAGATTAAATTCCATGCCTGTATAAATAGCAATTATATTTTTCACAGAAATAAAAGAAACAGTCTTAAAACAATCTTAAAATTCATATATAATCCAAATAGCCAAAGTAATATTGAACTAAAAAGAACAAAGTTGGAGGCATCATACTATCTCATTTCAAAATATAGTACAAAACTAAAGTAACCAAATTAGTATAGTATTGGTATAAAAAATAGATGCATAAACCAATGGAAAATAGAGAACTAATAAATACATCAATGTATTTATAGCCAACTAACTTTCAACAAAGATACCAAGAACATACATTTGGGAAAGGCCACTTCCTTCAGTAAATGGTGTTGGTAAACCTAAATATTCATATGCAGATAAATGAAACTAGATCCTACCTGTCACCATATACAATAACCAACTCCAAATAGATTACAGACCTCACCATAAGAACTGAAACTATAAAACTACTAGAGGAAAACTTAACTACAATGAATGTTTTAGGACGTCATTCTAGGTGACGTTTTTAATGAATTCAAAAGCACAACCAACAATAACAAAATAGAAAAATTGATCTGATTTTCTCTTCTTGTGTCAGTTTGCTGAGAATGATGGTTTCCAGGTTCATCCATGTTTCTACAAAGGATATGAACTCATTGTTTTTATGGTTGCATAGTATTCCATGGTGTATATTTTGGCAGCATAGTATTCCATGTGCCACATTTTCTTTATCCAGTCTATCATTGGTGGGCATTTGGGTTGGTTCCAGGCCTTTGCTATTGTAAACAGTGCCACAATGAACATACGTGTGCATGTGTCTTTATAATACAACAATTTATAGTCTTTGGGTATATACCCAGTAATGGGATTGCTGGGTCAAATGGAATTTCTATTTCTAGATCCTTGAGGAATTGCCACACTGTCTTCCACAATGGTTGAACTAATTTACACTCACACCAACACTGTAAAAGTGTTCCTATTTCTCCACATCCTCTGCAGTATCTGTTGTCTCCAGATTTTTTAATGATAGCCATTCTAACTGGCATGAGATGGCATCTCAATGTAGTTTTGATTTGCATTTCTCTAATGACCAATGATGATGAGCATTTTTTCATATGTTTGTTGACTTCAGGAGAACACGTGGACAGAGAGAGGGGAGCATCACACACTGGGGTCCATTGTGGGGGATAGTGGTGGGATAGTGGGAGGGAGGGTAGGGAGGGATGACGTGGGGAAAAATGTCAGGTATAGGTGATGGGGGGATGGAGGCAGCAAACCACCTTGCCATGAATGTACCTGTGCAACAATCTTGCATGATCTGCACATGTACCCCAGAATCTAAAGTACTATAAGAAGAAGGAAAAATGGGTCTAAATTAAAGTAATAAAAGCTTGTTCACAGCAAAGTAATCAAGGAAGTGAAGGGACAACCTGTAGGAGGGAAGAAAATATTTTCAAACTGAACACCCAAAAGACAATCTCATTAACAAGTAGGCAAAAGATCGGAACAGATATTTTTCTAAAGAAGACATACAAATGGCCAATAGGCTTATGCAAAATGCTTGACATCACTAAGGATAAGAAAAATGCAAATCAAAAACTCAATGTGATATCATCTCACTTCAATTACACAGGCTATTATCAAAAATACAATATATTACAAACAATGTCTTAGGGACTAAGGGAAAACACCTTCACTCTCAGAAGTTTCACTTAATAATCAACTCACTAAAGGAAATTTAATAGGAGAAATAACTCACAAATGTATTAGCATGCATGGAGAAAAACCAAAAAGTGATTACCCCAAATCCCAATGGAGTACACATACTTATCTATTTTAATTCTCAGAAGAAAGGGAGATCGGAAAAGGTGGATGGTTTTAGTGGGGTAGTAAATGATGTCTAGGGAAGTTCAATGAACTTGAAAAACATACAATGGCTTCGGACAAAATGTGTTGGAGTCTCAGTGCAGACAACAGCTTGTGACAAAAATCTGTTCATGTACCTTGATAGACTTCAATCTTATTCCTGCATTAAAAGTTTAGTTAATGAAAACTCAGGGAATACACTAGAGGTAGTTGTTTTCTTCTTTGTGGGCTGCAGTCTTAAGACAGATAAGGGAGCTTCAAAGATTAACATCTTCTTGTGTTGGAAGAGAGAGGACTGAAACACACAAGTTGGGGGAGAAGGTCAGAGAGACTTTGTGCCTTCTTCAATTCATGATAAAAAAAAGTACCATATTTTTGGTTATCAATGTCTGAGCACCAATGTTGGCGAGTATTCAGACCAAAGGGAACTATTACACTGTTGGTCAGAATGTAAATTAGTATGGCCATTATGAAAAATAGCATGGAAGTTTCTCAAATAACTAAAAATAGAATTACCATATAACACCCACTACTGAGTATTTATCCAAAGGAAAGGAAATTGGTATACCAGAGGATACTTCCACCCATGTTTACTGCAGCACTATTCACAATAACTTTAAAAAACACAGAAAAAACTGAATTTCCATCAACAGACAAAGGGTAGATGTATAGATATAAAGGGTAGATGTGTACATATATATCTATACACATATATGTGTATATGTATCTATATGGTATACCATATAGATATATATATGGTATACCATATGTGTGTGTGTGTGTGTGTGTATGTGTGTATATATATATATATGTTACTTTGCTATCTTGAACTGAAGAAGCTGCAAATTCTCTCTGACCTATAAACACACACACACACACACACACACACACACACACACACACATACACACACACTCTAGAATACTATTCAACGATAAGAAAGAATGAAATCCTGCCATTCATGGCAACATGGATGAGCCTGGATGACATTATGTTAAACAAACTAAGTCTGACCCAGAAAGACAAACATTGCACATCATCAGTCATATGTGAAAGCCAAAAAAAAAAATGAGCTTATGGAAGTAGAGAGTGGAAGTGTGTTTTTAGAGGCTTGGAAGGGTAGAGAAGACGGATGTATGGGGAGAGTATTGTTAATGTACACAGTATTAAGAATAGAGACAGGGAATGAGTTCTGGTGTTCTGTAGCACTGCAGAGTGAATATAGTTAGTCATAACCTCTTTTATATTTTCAAAAAGCTGGAAGAGAAGACTTCAAATTTTGGCAATACAAAAAATGATAAATGTTTGAGGTGATGTGTATGCTAATTACCCTTATTTGATCATTACACTTGTATACACATACCAAAATATCACTCTGTATTCCACAAATATTATGAGTCATCTAAGATAAAAGGCAAAAAAGTACTAAGACCATAGTCAAATCCAAAAATCATAGTGGAACTTTTAACACATCTTTCAGGATTTGATGGATAAAGAGGAAAGAATCAGTTAAAGATTTAAACAACGTAACTAATATAGTTGTAATATTACATAATTTTTTTATTGTACTTTAAGGTCTAGGGTATATGTGCAGATCTTCCAGGATTGTTGCATAGGTACACACATGCCATGGTGGTTCGCTGTCTCCTTTTAAATGGGTCATGAGAGTGAATAATATTTATTGTGCATGTGTTTCTGGTTTTGTCAGCAATAAGAAAAACTAGATGACTAAATGAGAGAACTTGGAAGCTTTCTGAGAAAAAGTAATTTAAATGAATATGTCAGTAAGTGAGTAAATAAGTAAATCAAAATAAGAATAGTTAATAAAACAATAAATAAATTAAACTAAAATCTAGAGAAAACAGTGGAAAGTCACTTTTTCATGGAAGTTAAGATATTGTGGCTATTCTGCTATAAAAACATCTTGAAAGAGTTGTGTATTGGGAATATTGTTAAGAAACAAATATTTGGAGAAGGTAGTATTGTATTATATATATATGTGTGTGTGTATTTGGATGTTCCTTGGATATTGTTCAAAATTACTGAAAATAAAATTAAATTGTTACTTTCATGGAATAAACTTTAAAAAATACATCTTCAAATCTGGATTATTCAAATAAAGTCATCATAATCACATGTGTTATGCTTCTACCACAGTAGGATTTTGTTTCTCAGAATTCTTGTGACTACAGATATGTGCTATATATCTATGGATAATTTTTTTCTCATATTAGCTTAGTAAAATTGGGTGTATTGTTGCTGAAGAATTAATTAAGCTGTAGGATGAAAAGTGAATACATACTAAGAAGTGATAGATTTGATAATGTTCTTCCAGTAGGCTTCAGGTAAATTAGTTCCAGAAATGGAAAGTGATACTCACATACCTGGTCCCCTTGCCCCTGTAACTCCATACATGACCGATGACAAAGAACTCAACATCTGTGGATGCATGCCATTGTGCAAAGGGTAGCAGTTTTTCCTATTCCTCTTCAGCATTTCCTTGAGCTGGACATGGAAGGCAAGCAGCCACCGATATTGCCAAGTATCTTTAGAAATATTTTGGAATAAACCAGATTCCCATTAGGGTGCCCAGTTACTTCACAGCTCTCAGCATAAAACAGGAAATTCACTTTTAATCTAAACTAGACAGATCCTGAAGACAGCAACAAAAGAAAGTCTAAAGAGTCATAGGAACAACTGTCAGGTTTGTTCACAGAGTCAGGCCATTTTCACAGCATTCTGGAATTTAGACTGTGCCAGAGGAATGCAATTATAGAAGAAATTGCTCATGAGAGGTATTGTGATGGTAGATGCTGAAATAACTCATAAGAATATAATTTTTTCCTACTAAGAAAATGTTTAATTGACTAATTGTGGATGCCACGTTTGAGAGAGAGAGAGAATGCACATATATAAGCATATTAACTTGAAAACAGAAAGAAAAAATTGGATGGTTGTCATTGTTAGGATACTGACCACTCACTTGTGATTTACTGACAAGTGAATACTTAAAGAGTCTGCAACAGCGGTGTGATTTGGACATCTGTCCCTCCCTCCAATCTCATGTTGAAATGTGATCTTCATATTTGGCTGTGAGGCCTACTGGGAGATGTTGTCAGGAAGGTGGATCCCTCATGAGTGGCTTGGTGCCATCGTCTTGGTGATGAGTGACTTCTTACTCTATTAGTTCACTCAAGAGCTGGTTGTTAAAAGGAGCCTGGCACCCTCTCCTCTCTGTCTTCTTCTGTCACCATGTGACACGTCTGCTCCTCTTTTACCTTCCACCATGAGTAAATGCTTCCTAAGTCCTCACCAGAAGCCAGCCAGATGTTGGTGGCACATTTGCACAGCCTGCAGAACTATTAACCAAATAAATCTCTTTCCTTTATAAATTATCCCATCTCAGGCATTCCATTATAGCAATGCAAAATGGACTAACACAAATAGGTTTTAAGAATGTTCATCAGAGGTAAAGAAATTTGGAAGGCAGAAAAAAATCCAAATTCTTAAATGCCAAATAGCTTAGGTAACAAAAACTTTTCCTAAAGTTCAGCTAGGAATGCTTAAAATGTGATTTTGTAAAGGAAAAAACATGGTAGTTTCCTATTACAGTGACTTATATGACATTGTGAAATGAAATCCATTTCTAATGTGCCCTGAATTTGCATATGCAGTGGTTCTACTCTACTGCCATGGCCCATTTTATTGAGCTTTTTGCATGCAGAACTAAAATTCTGAGTTCTCATTTACTTGAGGCTAAAAATTAATGACTTTGGTTCAATTGCAGACTAGGCTAGTGAGGTCAGGAATTGAAATCTTTATTTAAGATACTGTTTTCTTTTTCCTTTCCAAGTTTTAAAAAGCAATAAAGCGCCTTTATCTATTTTCTCTCTGTAGGTTAGCAGTGACAATTCAATAGCAATAGAAATACTACAGAGCTGCATTGTAAAGTTGAGGCCCCTTTTCTAAAATTTTTCTCTCCTTGTGCTTCCTTTCCCGTTGTTTGCTAACATAATAGTTAGGCACTTAAAGCGCCTTACTTCTTCCTAGAATTGTGATATATTCAGTAGTCTCTGTGGCAGTTGTAAGTGATGAAGAAAAAACATTGGTTGGATATTTGAAATGTAAATTATAAATATACAGTTCTTACAGAAACACAATATCAAAAAAATGCATGAATAATAAAAGCAAACTCTACAGAGGAAATTTTTAATATAAATTTTGCTACATTATAAACTGAAAAAACCCTATATTCTCCATCAATTGATTTCTCAATCTATTTTTATATGTCCACTAAGAATACTGTTAGGAATGTGCTTGTTGCCTTGAAGGTCATGAGGGTCATTGTGTGAAGTCTGTCAAGATAACAGTATCTAATTCTGCACTCTGAATAGAGTAGACGCTAAATGAGCCAGTTCTCCGCAGAATAATGACCTCCAAATCCTTAAATCTTATTCTGCGACTTATTGGGGCTTCTCCTCATACGTCAGATAGTGTCCTGAAGAAAATATAAATAGAGGACACCCTATTGTAAAAATCTTTTTTCCCCCCACTATGTGGGCTTTCATTCTAGTTCTTATGCAGTCCATTTGTGTGATCGTGGATGGGTTATTCTTGACTTTCCTGGACTGTTTTTGTTTTGACTTGAAGAAGACCTCTGTGTCCATCTGAGGCTTGTTCCCATGCCTCAGTTCACTCTCGCTTCAGCTTTTGACTTTCAAACAGGAAATCTCCTAAATGAAAATTCTAAATACAAGAACGTACAAAATAATTACTTGAATTGTAAAAGCTTTCAATGTCTGTTCCTTCTACCAGAATTAAGCATGCCCAAGCATCTTGGCATAAGTGTTTCTTGCTGTAAGTTTGTCAGAACCCCATGCTGGAGTGGAGGGAGTGGGTGAGTTGTGACAGGAAGCACTGTGCTTTTCCTGATCCGAGAAATCGGGGTCAAGCGTTAGCAAAGCATGGATGCGTTATTGATTGCGAACACAGCCTTGTAAGACAACTGGCTGTGTGCAGCATACCAAAATTCAGGTATTGGTAACACCTGAAAGTAGATGGTAATACAACATTAACATATTTTAATTTACTTGTATATTATTTACCTTTAATTCCAAGATTGTAGAATCCAATAATCAAATTCTGGAGAGAACTACATTTTTGATGACTTAAATTATATGTTTTAGAATGGGAAAACAGATTCTGTCACATATATAATAAATTATCTACTTTTGAATATAAGCTTCATAGAAAATGACTACATATCAACCATGTTTCCTCAATTTTTGCTAGGAATATTTGTCAGTGTAACAATACCTGTAGATGTCCTAAGGAAATTATTCAGTGTATTGTGTTTCAGAAGACTTGAATTAGTGTTAGGTCTCTTAACAATAAGAGTGAGGAAAAAAAAGTGTAGAATCTAGTTTTATTATAATACTCAAAGTTGTTAAACTGTTTTTTGTTGTTTTGCTATCTTTTTGCACATGGATTGCAGTGTATTGATTAATTTGTATCATTAGTCCTATAATGGTTTACTTGTCCCTTCATTTTCAATAGTATTTATTTTCTGTATTTTTATTCCATTCTTATTAATTCCATTTTATTTAAAAATAATGTTTGATTTAATCTATAAAATTTCATTGGCATTTTTTGAGTATTTTAGTTTTTGCTTGTGAGTCAGCTCAAAGTTTGAATTTTTTTAAAGTATATAAACCCATGGAAATATATATATGTATGTATACGTATAATTCTCACAATAAACATGATGAAATTCAAATCAAGCAAATTTAACATGACACATTTTAAAAATTCTAAACTTACTTTCAGAAAGCTATGAAAATAAAACCCAGAATAGCATGTGCTGGCATTTATCAGTCTCAATTTTTAAATTAGCAGGTGGTGTTTTCATTTGAGTACAGAATATTTGAATGTTCCTTGATTGAAATCATATGAAAACCTGGTTTGATACTTTGGAAATGCAACTAAACATTAAGAGTACATGTGTGTATGTGTGTGTGAGAGAGAAAGAGACAGAGACAGAGAGAAATGTTTTCATACATACACTCAAATAGGTTGATTCACCTTTCCAATTATGAGAGCATATCTGCATTTAAAAAATTGAAACTGAAATGTCTAATACATATTTTGATAGTCAAATTTCTTCTCTAAAAATGGACTCTTTGTTTTCAGTAAACTCATGGAAAGAAAGAAAGAACTTGAGGTGAGCCTATCAGTTCTGAAAACATATTTATTTGTAATAATACCTTAATAGTTCCTAATACAATCAACCTAATTTGGACCTAAAGAAACCTCTTAATGGAATCCATTTTTTAAGGTAGAATAGATAGGAATGATGTTTATATTATAAGTCTACCCTAAAGAAGGAATCAAGTATTTCAACAATGATTTTTGTATAATTGTGTTCACTATGTAGTGATGTATATGAGTAGAGTATTAAAATCTAAAAATAAATGAAAATAGTTAAATCTTACAGCATTCAGTATTGTGGGCGTTACTTTAAATGTTTTTCATTTATGAATTTGTTAATGCATCAATCCTATGAAGTAGATACTATTATTAATGCTTTTTTGTGTGTGTGCTAAGGAAACTAGAGGACATAGATGTTAAGAAATTTGCCCAAGCTAGTAAGTAGCAAATCCATGTTCAAAACAGGATATTTCCCTTCAGATTCAGCACATTAACCCATATGTTTAATTGGTACAGTTTATCTGTGTAATGGGAGTATATTTTTAACATAGCATTTAAAAATATGAAGTAGTTTTAATAATAATAGAATATATTTAAAACACATGAGGATTAAAAGCTGCATATGTGGTCTGATCACATTTATATGCTTATTCATACAGATGTGGGTATATGCAGATATAGATATGGAAATGGCTAAAGATAAGCAAAAGAGACATTAGGAGGAGCACAAACCAAGATTAGCCACTCCAATGAAATAAAATGATGTCTCTCCTGTGTCTAAACCTGAGCCAATTTGAAGACCCATGTCACTTCTTTGTGGGAGTTGTATGGATCGAATCTGAGAGGAAATTCTCTGAGATACCTTAGCAAATGTACAAAACTGTGATTCTCCTAGATCTATGACCAATAATCCAAGGACCTGTAAACTGAATTAAGTATAATACTCAAGGGATCTATACCACCATTAGAGCTTCCCTGGTAGGGTAAACGTATATCCAAATCAGGTGATGAATGGAATCTTAGACTGAATTCAATTCACAGTGGATCAAGTTGCAAATTCATCAGATGCTATGCTATTTCCTAAGTTCTCAGAAAGATATTGAGGTTGAAATAATTAGCAACCGAGAAAATCTGCATATTTTGTTATTATTTTTGTTGTGCAGAGTAGAAACTATTATAGAAGATAAGACCAGTGAAAACCCTACAAGCAGATTTGCTTCAACTAAACCAAAACGGAAAATCTAAAGCAGTACACTTTCCTTTGTAGAACGGTAGAGGTTAGTGCAGCCCTCAAAAATTTTAAAAATGAGGTGGTGATTCCCATTATGTCATCATTTAATTGACCAAGATAACTGTGCAAAAAATAAAAACAAAACAGAGTGATCATGATAGAAAATAGTGGACTGTTGCAAACATAGCCAAGCGGAGGACTCCAATGTAGATGTTCTGTCAACTATATTGTCTTTGCCAGGACAAAACACCACAGCCTCTAGTGTATGTGATGCAATTATTGATCTGGCAAATGCATTCCTTTCAATATCACAGTCTAAGGAAGAACAGAAGTAGTTTCTCTGCACATGAAACACATTACTATAAGTATTAACTCTCCTGTTGGAAAATATCTTGAAGGAGCTTTTATTATTAGATGTTCTAGAACATAATTTGTATGCTTTTTTCTCCTTTATTGATACATAATAATTGTAATTATTTATGGGACATAAGTGATATTTTGATATATGCCTACAATGTATAATGATTAAGTCAGAGTATTCAGCATATCCACCATTTAGTATTGTATTGGGAACATTTCATATCTTCTCTTTAAGTCATTTTAAATATACTGTAAATTTGTCTAGGAATACAGGATTTCGTGGTGGCCTCTGGGATCTCTTGCTTACCTGTTTTCCTGCCACAGGGAGTTCCTCTTGGCTCCAAGCTGATCACTGGCTATATCCCTCTCCTTCAATGGCTCAGAGGTTCCCTGCCACTACCCTTCTGATTTCAGGTGTTCTCTCTTAGATGCTCCAATCAAACTGTATTTATGTACTTGTGTTTTTGGTCCTTTTCTTATGGAGGAAGCACAGCCAGGTGCCTCTAGTTAGTCATCCTGCATGTCTGCAAGACATGTTCTTCTACAAGTAAACTTAGAAATATGACTGCCAAATGTCAGTCTCTTGATTGGCATTTTCCCTGATTTTTGTGAAGGTTAAGTTTCATTCTTCTATCCATGGAGCTTCCCATGATTTTGTATTCTAAGTTGATTATATCACATTAATCAAACAATGATAAGGAAGGTGGCACAAGAATTATAGATGCCCTGATAATAATCATGCAATAAAGAGTGTTGGAGTGACCCTGTAGAGATGAAGGGCTTACTACATCTGTGAAGATTTTGGGAAGTCAGCCATCTAGAACATGTACAGACATCCACTCCAGAAAAATAATGAAGTATTCCATACTATATGACTAAGAAAAAAGCTTCATTTTAGTTCTTTTTGGTAGCATATATTTAAGTAGCATAACTTTTGAGAATACTGCTACAACTTATTATCAGGTGACTTCAAAGGCTGTCACTATTGAGTAAGCCTTGGCACAAAAAAGGGCTCTGCTCCAAACTGTGGCTATGGTACAAATAACACTGCCCCTTGGAATACATTGTCTGCACGATCTCATAGTGCTAAAAGTATCAGAAGTAGATAATTTCGTGTGCTGTCCATGGCAAACCCTGACAGAAAGGTCACAGCTTTTTAGGTCTCAAGAGTAAGGACAGCTTCAGCAAAGGGTTGCTGAAAAGCCATTCATAAACACCACTCTGGCATGGTTCTGGATTCTGGAGGTGATTAAACAAATGTCTGTGAGACTCTCATGAGCTGGATGCTGCCAGGCTTAACAACTCATAAGTCTGGGAAGGCAGAGCAGCTGCCTATTCCACCAGGGAAACAGCACATGTAGCATTGGATATGAGCCAATTCTGCGGACACAAGTAACATGAACACACATGTCATCTATCTGCTCCTTTAGTAAGGAGTAAGACAGCCTTAATATATCCCTCAGTTTAACTACACTGCAGACAAATTTCTTCCTGCCTCTAGGCCCATGACCTCCTTTTCATGCAGATCCTGATAGAATCCAGATGGTCTAACCACAGGAACCCCTCCCTTCCTTTTCTTAGAGCATTTAGTTTAGAGAACTTGTCATTGTAAATTTTTTCTCTGCCCTTTTGAGATGTAAATCATTTTAAAAGCCTCTTGCCAGTTTTACAATGTCTTCCTCAAGGACCCAGGAGCCATCTCATTGAAAAGAAATCATCAAGGAAGATCTGCATCCCTCTCTCTGAGTTTCTTTGGGAAGGTAGGAGACTAACTGCTGCAAGTCCTTTGCTCCAAGTTGGGAAACTATTCCCTTCACAAAGAGAAAGGTTACTTTTCCTTTGGTAAAGCTGATTAGCAAATGTAGATGACCTATGTTTTCCCTCACGCTTCAGGGCTTAAAAGTCCTCTTGCCCAGTCTGTCGCATGTTCTCACTCACAGGCGGGTGTTGAACAATGAGAACACATGGACACAGGGAGGGGAGCACTACACACTTGGGCCTGTTGGAGAGAAATAGCGGAGGGAAATAGGGGATCTGTGGGGGGGCGGATGGCATGGGGAGAAATGCCAGATATAGGTGATGGGGAGGAAGGCAGCAAATCACACTGCCACGTGTGTACCAATAATCTTGCATGTTCTTCACATGTACCCCAAAACCTAAAATGCAATTAAAAAAAAAAAAAGTCCTCTTGCTTTCATTTGAATGGAGTTTAGCTCACACTAAATCCTGGTTCCTCACCTCTATTGCAATAGCCTTACCTAAATTAAATTAAATTTTCACCTGTGTAACTTTTCCAAGTGCAAGTTTTGCTTTGGCGATGCTAACACATCTTCCTCATCTTTGCCTGTGGCTGCATGAAGGACTTCCTATGATCAGAGGACAGAGAGGAAGAAAACGTAACTTCGTGAAAAGTTCATTGCGCTGATCCCATTCTACTTAAAAGTGCAGCAATTCATTCCGATGGAGACTGACAACTATTCCAGGATTAATTTTTCGATTTCTGCCTGCAGCACTTCAGCAAGTAAGACTCTCGAAGAGTTTAATAAATGTGTCTTTTATTGACATAATATCTTCAATAACATCCCTACAGTACAAAGAAACCACTTTATGATAAAAAGAGGTGAAACAGTGAGAATACTACCATGGAATCCACTGGTAGTCCTGATCTAGTGTCTTCCAGTAGCTTCTGGTGTGACAGAACATTGGACTACCATGGGACCCTTGAAAGTTTGACTTTTTCTTTGGCGGTACGTGCCTGAAGCCAGCAGCCATCACAAAGTGCACTCTAAAACTGTGTTAGGGAAACAAAGGGTGAAGATAGAAGGAAATTTCTCCTCAATCCTTTCTGATTCCCCTAAGCCCAGAGTTTCTTCTTTGTAGTGCAAAACACTGAATGTGGAGGTGTCACATGGCTTCCTTCATATCTCCTTCTCAGAATTGAGGTTTGAGGAATTGGCAGAAAAACAATTGCTAATACCCTGGCTATTGCCGTTTCTGTGAGTGGTCAATACACCTCATGAGAAATGGAGAGAAGAGAAGGCAGAAGACTTCTGACTTCTGTCTTCTGTCTCTGACTCAGTTGTCTTTTGTCATCTACTAGCAGCTATAAAACCGTGGCTAATTAGCGTTACTGGCTAATTTGTTAGCTTACAAGTGAGATACAATCTAAGCCCGTTTACAATTTTGACAATAAAGATAGGATATTGATAAAGACACAGTTTTCATCCATGTATATTAGTAGGGAACATGTTGATCAATTTTATGAGTTCATGTTTTGGACTAAACTGATTTACCTCAAAATTCATGTGTTTAAATCCTGAAAGCCTCTAACTCAGAATGTGAACCTATTTGGTGGCAGGGCCTTTAAAGAGGCGATCAAGGTTAAATGAGGTCTTACAAGTAAACACTAATCCAATCTGACTTGTGTCCTTATCTGAAGGGGAAATGTTTATATGTAGGAAGGGACAGCGAGGGGATGGCCAGCTGCAAGCCAAGGAGAGAAGACTCAGGAGAAACCAACCATTCCAGTACCCTCATCTTACGGTTTCAGCCTCCCAAACCCCAGAACCGTGAGAAAATAAATTCCTTTTGTTTAACTCACCCAGTTGGTAATATTTTATTACGGAAGCCCTGGAAAACTAATACATTCAACCAGATAACAAGCAATCTCCAAATGTATAGCTTATTGATGCGGATGATTTAGAAAGTACTAACAGGACAAGTACAGAGAAATTTGTTCAAAGATAGTCACCTCAACTGTGCCTTGGTTTTTGTTAACTATGCTCTGGGCTGAGGGACTTCCTCATCAATCTTGTGATAAGCATCAGATTTGTCCCACTGTAACAATTAGTCCTAAAATTCTTCCTGGATAGACATAAGGTTTAGACCCATTTCAGAGAATAGTTATAGAGACTTGCACATACATTGAGTGTGAAAGAAGGGGAATTATGACTTTTATTGGACATTTAAAAACGCAAATAATTAGAGCTTTGCATAGTTCACTTGGAAGATGAGGTCGCTGAACAAAGAACAGGATGTTGGTAACAAAGCTTTACATATCGAAGCGACATGGAATATTCAAGAATGCAGCCAACTTGACCCCGGTGATATGCAGGCATTACAAGAAGAAGTAGCAGCTGTCCTTTTGGTATAAACCTTATTTACCACTCTACCTAGTGAAGCAAAGCTGCTGGGTAAATGGGGCTTCAATTTACAGAAAGACCCCAAGAAACCAGAAAAGTTGAGTCATTTTCTAGCCAAAGCACTCTGAATGCTATTATGCCAACCTTATATTTATTTGGAGAGGACAGTAAAATATTTCAGAGTTGTTTTTGGTTTTGCGTGGTTGTTTGCTTTATTTGCCATGGATTCTGGTTACTGCAAAGGAGCCCTGGCTGTCTTTAGGAGATTCCTCCAAGCAGACAATTCATGAGAGAAACCATAGAAGAGGCATTCCCTGTTGCTCTTCATCTTACTGCTCCACATTATGTTTAAAATCTGAGAACGTGACCCATGGAATCCTGTATACGTCACTAATGTCGGCAATGCTACCCTGAAAATCTTCCCCAACCCTTAAGTTGCAACTGGGTGATAACAAAAGAGATGTTACTCTGAAAATGAGACAGCAGGTATCCAGTTTAAGGTGGACCCTATAAACAATGCAATCGTAGATGCTTTGAGTAAGCACTTATGATCGCATTTTTTCCCAAAGATGTCTATGCAATTGTAGATGCTCACCCAAAGAGTCCCAAACTGACATAGATAGTATTGGTAATGGTGAACTTGATGGCTGATACAGGAATTTACATGGACAAAGTGGTAGCAGCTGGTTGGTTGAGCAGGAACCGTCACTGCACTGCTCAAACCCAGAATTAAAGTTTTTCTTACTGGTACAGAGCCACTCTGCCCTTCTATATCCTTATGCTATGACCTCAGCTGCTTAAAGGGGCAATATAAGTTGGGAGTCCAAGTGAGGTGGCTCATGCCTGTAATCCCAGCACTTTGGGAAGCAGAGGCAGCTAGATCACTTGAGCCCAAAAGTTTGAGATAAGCCTGGATGTCATAGCCAGACCCTATCTCAAAGATAAAAATAAATTGGCTAGGTGTAGTGGCATGTGACTGTAGTCCAAGCTACTCAGGAGGCTGAGGTGGGAGGATCCATTGTTCTCGGAAGGTCAAGGCTGCAGTGAGCTGTGATTGGAGCACTGCACTCCAGCCTGGGCTACAGAGTGAAAAATTATCTCAAAATAATAATAATAATAATAATAATAATAATTTGGGGTAAGGCTAAGATCACCCTGTCTTACTTAGAAGGAGGACCAATGGTAGCATTTACCATGAACATACTGGGGAGCTTTGGAGGTAGGCAGGTATGGCTCCATTTGATACAAGCAGCCAAAGCATGATCCTACTCTGTTAGGTGGAGGAAGGAATGTGACTGTGCAGTTTGGGAAGAGTTTGCCATGGGAAAGGGTAGCTAACGTGACCCAGCATGGGGAATATTTGTGTCAATTAAAGGTATTGGTACTTCTACATCTGAAAGTGTGGTAGGAGTTTATGAGTTATGCTCATAACTCCCCCACCCGGAAGTGCCAGGGAGGAATTTTTAAATGGTGAAAAGCCACATTTAAAGAACTGCCAGCATCTTTGAGGGCTCTGTTACCTTAAAAAGTGTTTTGAGCTACAAGTCTCTGGGGCTGATTTTGCTGATTGGAGCCTCTGGCAACAGGAGTCACTCCCCTTTTTAAGTTATTCCTAGAAGTTTTTGGGCTTGTCGCTTTCTTAATACAGTTACCAGGTCACCCATTTGGAATAGCAGATACTAAGTTCATAATGGGTTCTTGTCAAGAACCCCCATGATTCTCTAGCTTGATATTGTATTTTGAGGGTAAGTCAACTCAACTCCATGACTAAAATAGTAAAAGGGGATCAACAAGCTTTACATATCAAAGTGAAATGGAATATTCAAGCATGCAGCCAACTTGACCCCGGTGATATCCTGACATTACATGAAAAAGTAGCAGCTGTCCTTTTGGTGTCAACTTTATCACCCGCTCTACCTACTAAAGCAAAGCTGGATGAATGGGCTTGGATTTACAGAAGGACCCAAAGAGCCTGGGCCTGGGTTTGGTTTGCTGATGACTGAGCTAGGCAGGAGTTGATGGTTTTTAGGGACTGGTGCAAATGTTGAAAGAGAATGCCAGCAGAAATCAAGTGGACATGGTCACTCTGCTCCGTGGGCAGAACTCATGGCCATTTCCATGGCTCTAAGCAGTACTCCCCTTGACTTTTCTTGTGAGATTTTATTGACTCTTAGGCTACTGCCAATACTTTAGCTGTTTGCCTTACCACTTAGAAAACTACAGACTGGGAGACTAATGACACATCTCTTTGGGGTTACAAACTATAGAAAAGAGTGTGGCTTGCCGATTCCTCTAATGACTGTTTCTTTTGCCATGCAGAAGCTATAGACAACAGATGCTGGAGAGGATGTGGAGAAATAGGAACACTTTTACACTGTTGGTGGGAGTGTAAATTAGTTCAACCATTGTGGAAGACAGTGTGGCGATTCCTTGAGGATCTAGAAATAGAAATTCCATTTGACCCAGCAATCCCATTACTGGGTATATACCCAAAGGACTATAACTTGTTGTATTATAAAGACACATGCACACGTATGTTCATTGTGGCACTGTTTACAATAGCAAAGGCCTGGAACCAACCCAAATGCCCATTGATGATAGACTGGACAGGTAAAATGTGGCACATATACACCATGGAATATTATGCAGCCATCAAAAACGATGAGTTCGTGTCCTTTGTAGGGACATGGATGAACCTGGAAACCATCATTCTCGGCAAACTAACAGAAGAACAGAAGATCAAACACCACATGTTCTCACTCATAGACGGGTGTTGAATAATGAGAACACATGGACACAGGGAGGGGAGCAGTACACACTGGGGTCAGTTGGGGGGAAATAGGGGAGGGATGGTGGGGGGTGGGGAGCTGGGGAGAGATGCCAGATGTAGGTGATGGGGAGGAAGGCAGCAAATCACACGGCCACGTGTGTACCTATGCAACAATCTTGCATGTTCTTCACATGTACCCCAAAACCTAAAATGCAATAAAATAAATAAAATAAAATAAAATAAAAAGAGTGTGGCTGCTGATTGAATTCTGAGTCAATCCTGTGGAGGCTTACAGTAAGAGTGTGTTCTCTAATGAGTCCACATCAAATTGGGCTGATTATTAAGCTTACCTGGCCCAGCATGTCACCAATGCCTCCTGATGCATCATTATACCCACTATGGTAACATATCCTCCATCACTCGTTGAGCAGAAAGAAAATCTGTGTATCTGATGTCAAGGCTACCACTGATGCCAAGGCTACCACTGCATTCTAGATTTGTGACTCCTACCAAAAATGGAACCGTTTGTGTTACAGTGAGAAAAGTCACATAACTCAGGTCACAGCCCTTGCCACTCCCGGCAGATTGACTACATTCATCTTTTACTGCTTTGGGATATCACCGATGCCTAACCACTGCTAAAAGATTTCAGGCTATACATTTGCTGTTACAGTCTAAGTCAACATTAGCCCAATGATTCTGGTTCTTGAGTATAATCTGTATTTTTGGCTTTTTGAAGCTATTTACAGTCTGACAATTGAGCACCTTTAATTGCCACTTTATAATGGGTGGCAATGTAAAATGCCACCCATTATAAAGGTAAAATGTTAACACCTTTCCAATTCTTGATGATGCTTTATACAATTTAAAATATTCAATTTAACATAAAATTATTTCGAAACTAGCCAGGCACAGTGGCTCATGCCTGTAATCCCAGCACTTTGGGAGTCAGAGCCTGGCAGATCACCTGAGGTTGAGAGTTTGAGGCCAAACTGATCAACAAGGAGAAACTCTGTCTCTACTAAACATACAAAATTAGCCAGGTGTGGTGGCGCATGCCTGTAATCCCAGCTGCTCAGGAGGGTGAGGCAGGAGAATCGCTTGAACCCGGGAGGCAGAGGTTGCGGCGAGCTGAGATGGCGCCATTGCACTCCAGCCTGGGCAACAAGTGCAAAACTCTGTCTCAACAACAAAAAAAATAATTTCTAAACTATTCTTAGTATAAGCATTTGCATGAAATAAATGAATTGTACTCCAAGAGACACAAATTGCATTTAAATGTAGTCAGCTCATTGTTTATTTGACTAAGGCCATGTGGCCAGGATTGTAACTTTTATTTCACAGATTAAAGAGTATCTGTTAGATCATGTCAAGTGCAAAATCGCTGAAGTTCTGATATGAATCGAGGAAGAAAAAGGCAATGGTATTTAAGGCTTAAAATATAGACTCAATTCATGGCACATTCCAGTTTTGATGGGCCTGGCACATGGATATCAACTCACCCCTCAAACTGGGTTTTCTATTGCTGTTTCTTTGGACTAAACATTTCATGGTAAAACTTGTGTGTTCTTACATAATTCAGTTGTGATAATACTTTATTTTCTATTTGTGCTATCACTATAAATTAACAAACCTACAGATATAAAAGTTAGTATCTTTTGTAATACTGGCAAGCACAATTTTACTTTATACGAGTTGATAAATTTATGCAAATAAAACTGAGATAGAGAAAAAATATATTGGGTCTAAGAGCAATAGAAATGTCAACTTGCATCTATTCAAACTCAAGGGAAATGTGTGTGGGGGGGGGGCAGGGGAGGAGGAGGGAGAGAGAGAGAGAGAGAGAACCAGACAGATAGAGATAATGACTGACTTTCATATTTGCCTTCATGAGGCAAGGATGCTACCCAGCTTTATTTACTGCATGGAAAGAGGAATGGATGTACTGAGTACAAGCTAACCTGAGGGACTGAGCTCAGTGTTTAGTCATCTGTTTTTCTCCTGTCTCACTAAACAACACATCATTACTCTTTCATAAGGACTGGATGAGGGGTGTAGATACCAGCTTCCCAATGATTCAGATGTTTTTACTGGACTAAGAAAAACAAGAAGGCAAGAAGAGGACAAAAATAGTTCTTCCTACTTAGGGTACATGCTGTTGATACAGCTCCTATAAACTTTATTATAATACTTGAGCCTGATTTATAGCCAAACCTCTATGCTTCTGAGTACTGTAACTCTTTGCTAGCAGCATCAAGGGACTGTTATGAGACTCAACTGCATACTTTAAAATTTTGTCCTCAGCAGAGCAAACAGTACAATGATGTTACCTAAACTATATAGGCTGAAATCTGTAATACCTCAGATATATCTTAAACACAGAACATGTTGATGTTAAAGATTAAAAAAAGAAATATTGCACAAGGTCTTTCATCCTCTTGCCTCTTTGAATTTGAGGCTACCTCAACAGATCCAGCAATTTCCAGTCGATACAAAGCAGTGTATACTACGTGTTTAGTTTTAAAGGCAAAGTTCAGTTGTCATGATGACATCGTAATAATAAATAGGAAAATCACCTTCATATGGAAAATGTCTTCAGTGAAAGAAAACAAAAACCTAGAAAGTAAAATTCATTATTATCAAAAAGTTTTACATGCAACCAGTTGATATCAAGTAGGATAAGTAGGATAGAAACACAATATATTTCATTATATATTTTTTCCAACTCTGGTCAGTTAATCTGTACAGAGGAAGTTGTTCTTCATTTAATAAAAGTGGCTTCTTTGTCAATTCTCTTTGTCTTTGGTCATGATTCATTTTAGTAATGTTCATTATAAAGAAAGGAAATTAAAAGACCTATATTGCCATAGAGGTTTGGCACTCAATAAATCATATTTTTGAAAATATGCCATGTTTTATTCATTGATGAAAGCATTAACATGACACACTTGGAAGTCTCTTAGTAGAATTTTTTACTTTAAAAGCTTGCAGAGAATAACTACATTGATAATTGTTCAAATATTTGCAATATAATTACTAGATTTCCTCACGAGTGTCAAGCTTTTTAAAATCACTGCGGAAATAATTCAGATGCATAAAGGTAAAGTCCATTATTTTCTCAAAAAGGCATTAGCAAATACTTACAAAAAATATTTACTCACTGGTTGATTGCTGAGAAGGAGGTTGTATGATTTTTGACAATAATTTATGTAATAAAAATAAAGGATCAAAATTCAGTTTAACTAGAAAGTTTACAGATGTTTAAAAGTACATGAAAATTAATCTAGATAAGAAAAATTGCTCCATTCCTTTATGCAATTTTGTTTGGCAAGATCCATGATGTGGATAAGATATTTTCAATAACAGGCAGTAGAGAATATATTTCAAAAAGTTTGATGATGAAAACTTAGGTATTATCAAGGGCAAGACTTTCTTTTTAAGCTAAAAAAAGAACAAAAAAAAGTCAAAAATGATTAAGTAACTTTCTTGAAGTCCAGGAGCTAGTTAGTAGCAGAGCCAAAAATAAAATCCACTTCTCCTGTCTGCAGCACTAGACAGTGATGTTCTCACCACAGGCTGTGAACTCCATGCAGTCTGAGTATGCACAAATATCTTTAAGCTGACAGCTAAGAATGATCACTGAGAATGAAGCGTCATACTTAAACTGAACGCTTCTTTTTGTTTTTTTGAGACAGTGTCTCACTCTGTTGCCCAGGCTGGACTGCAATGGCTTGATCTCAGCTCACTGCAACCTCCTCCTCCCAGGTTCAAGCCATTCAACCTCCCTAGTAGCGGGGACTACAGGTGCCTGCCACCACGCCAGGCTAAATTTTTGTATTTTTAGTAGAGATGGGGTTTCACCGTGTTGGTCAGGCTGGTCTTGAACTCCTGACCTCAGCTAACCCACCTACCTTGGCTTCCCAAAGTGTTGTGATTACAGGTGTAAGCCACTGCGACCGGCCCTATACACATTTTTAATAGTGGATAGAGCATGTAACTTTCCTGTGACTCCAGCAAAAAAAAAAAAAAAAAAAAAAAAAAAAAAAAAATCTGTTTTCTATCTTGAGAATCACTGAACTATTTAGTTTTTATTTACACCTGCATTGGTGCGCTGGAATTTCTATATGGAAAGAGGGTTAGGGGAGCCATAATCTGTTTTTAAGAGAGGCCTAAGGACACTTTTACCCATGGACTCTTAAACAACAATGATAAATAGGGCAGTTTTCCATATTAAGCAATTTATGTGGGGAGGTATTGAAGGAGATCTTAGGGAGATGAAATGGTTCCAATCAGCTTCACGGTGCCAACTCTGCAGTGAGCCCTTCCCAGGTACTTAGTTCCAGTTAGCAGGTTGTGTAGTTTCTATTAGAATAGGCAGCTGCCCCATCTCTCTGCCCCTTCTTCCAAACCACTGTTGTCTCTCTCTTGCCTCTAAATTTCCTAACAATCACACACACACACACACACACACACACACACCCCACAAAACAAACCCCCATGTTCCCAAAAGATCCTATTTTGCAGAGCTTTATTGTCTTTGTTTTCTGGGGTCAAAAGCCTACCTTATTCTCCCTTTTTTTCCCTTAGTCTTTGAACCAAACCATCTAAGTGAGGAGTGTGCAATTTTTACACTAGTTGCATTTCAAGGATGTGTGAAATCTCCCACATAGCCTGGCCCAAGATCCGCAGAAAGGCTACTTCATTGTCAGCTTGTTCACAATGATTGATCTCAAGGAGAATTTCCTTTCATCAGCCAGTGAGGAGAATCATTTAGCTGATTTATTATCATGGCTCATCACCTTGGAAGTTCCCTTAAGAGAACTTTCTGCATGACATGTAATCTCCATCAGTGAATATAGTTACCATGATATCTACAGTTTGATACATACTCGGAATATAAACTGTTCTAAGATTTTAGTTAATGTTCTACATTGCACAAATTGCTGTTTTAGCACTTATTGCTTGGTCATATTTCTCTGTTATTGTCAGTGCTTTTGGCCTATCTATGGGATGTGGTGTGATCAGTCTACTTTTCTAATACAGTTCAGTTGAGATCTGTTGCATATTATTTTTAAGCCTTTCATATGGATAGAATGTTGTGTGTTGGTTTTCAGGCCTTTCACACAGTTAGAATGTATCTAAAATGATTTAGAAGATGTAAAACCGAACTGAAATCAGATAATTTCAGTAAATGTCTTATTCTTAGAAATAAATATTTTATTTCTCTCATATACCAGCCATTCCAACAATTTTTCTGAAATATTCCATAGAGTTTAGGAAGTCTTAATATTTTATATATTTTATAGGTTCTTATAAAGCAATAGTTCATAATTATGCTATTTCTCTGTTTTTACTATCAAAATATAGTTATTTTTATTTAATTAATGATCTCTTTCAACAAGCATTTCCAAAAGCTGATATATAAAAAATCTTAACATAAATAATAACAAATTTTGGCAGAAAGAAATCTTAGGAATCTAATTTTCCTGAGCCTGGATGAAGAAACTGAAGACCCAAACAAGCTCATACAATTAGTTATAGAGCCACAAGTGATATTTAGAGGTCACCAATAATTAAGTTTTTAGTAATTTAACAAATTATACTATGCTTTGCCACCAAATAAGATATGCCACACACTTCACATGTAGTTTTGCCCTCACTTCATAGTATTAATACTTTATGCAGAATGGGAATGTTTAGAGAGGGAAGCTAGACCCAGTGAATAAGCACTACAGGAATGTGGATAACTGTTAGAAGCAATTTGACCCATTTTTTATTGTTCATTTCTATTAATTATAATTATTTATTAAATCACTCTAAATATTTGTTAATGATTAACAAAATAAGTTATATGTTATAGGAAGAGACAGGCATAAACTAATCTCTTGATTGCTTTAATATAATTATGTATTTTAAGCCATCTTAATCTAATTCTGGTATTCTATTGTACTCTAGTTGCAGAGCCTATGCTTGCTCTGAAAAGAAAGTGTCGAGGAATGGAGTGACTCTGTATTGGGAATTAGCTGCTTTAACTGGATTTTGTAAATTTCATCTCAATTATCCATGTGACTTTAGATATAATTCAAAGTCAGTGCCAAAAAAAAAAAATACACACACACACACACACACACATACACACACACATATACATATATATGTGTATATATATGTGTGTGTGTATATATATATATGTATATATGTGTGTGTATGTGTATATATGATGCCCTAATGACCATTCATGTTTCACATTTTAAAAAACAAAAAAGAAAAGGAAAGGAAATGTAGCTATTCTTTCAAAAACCAAGAAAAGTATTCCACTTGTTACCTGATTTTCTTTTTCTTTAAGACAGAGTCTCCCTCTGTCGCCCAGCCTGGAGTGCACTGGCGTGATCTCAGCTCACTGAAACCACCGCCTCCCAGGTTTAAGACATTCTCCTGCCTCAGCCTCTCAAATACCTGGGACTATAGGGATGCGTCACCATGCCTGGCTAATTTTTGTATTTTTAGTAAAGATGGGGTTTCACCGAATTGGTCAGGCTGGTCTCGAACTCTTGACCTCAGTAGATCCGTCCAACTCCACCTCCCAAAGGGCTGGGATTACAGGTGTGAACCATTGCACCTGGCCTGTTACCTCAATATATATATAATATATATCATATATGATATGAGAGAGAGAGAGATTTTTTTTTTCTAAAAAATAGCCGGAAATGACAGGAAATTAGAGTTAGGAAGTAAGGGTACATAAGCATCTATTGTAAATGTGTTCAATTTTCTTAATATGTTACAATACATCATAAACACAATTAGAAAAAAAATGGAAATAAAGTAAGCCAAAAGTTTTCAGTAGATTAAAGAAAATAAATTTGTGAATTGGATTTAATACAATTTTAAAATGCATTCTTTGGAAAACAATGTAATGAAATGACTTGGTGTTTGTATTACTTTTTAATTTATAATTTCAATTTTAAATATTGCAGGACATGTTAATGATTGGTTTTTAAAAATTTTGGTATTTGGGTTCTTAAATTGTACCATCTGTGTATTTTCATCTAGTTTTTTTTTATTCATTTTGAAAAAACTTCATAATCTTGACCTTCACATTTTCATTTGATTTATTTTACTCAAAATCTGTTTTTTTTAATTAAGTACTTTAATGCTTTTTTTGTTTATTATTATGTATTCATCTCTTTTGTATCATTATACATTTTATCCGGTTGCATTTTAGCTCAGTTGCGAATGCTTTAAAATTTTTTAACTTCATTGAATTCGTACTTTCTTACTTTGAACTGCTGAAGGGTTTTCAAATAATGTACTCTGACACATAATTTAAGAATTAAATAATTTTATGAGGTGTCTTCTTACTCTCAGTCTTCAGCCTTTCAATTTTCTGTTTTGTTTAATTACTCTTTATATTGGTTGCTGTCTCACATTTTTAAATAAGAAATAATGCTTACATATGACTTTTATGTTTTCATCTTATATAAATTTTTGAGATACACATGTAATTTTGTTACATAGATATACTGTGTATTGGTAAAGTCAGGGCTTTTAGGGTATCTATCATCAGAACGAAGTACAATTGTACCAATTAAATATTTTCTCATCCTCCACTTAACTCCCACTCCTCACCTTTCTGAGTTCCACTATCTATCATTCCACACTCTATGTTCTTGGGTACACATTTTTTAGTTTCCACTTATAAGTGAGAACATGCGGTATTTGTTTTCTGTTTCTGGGTTGTTTCACTTAAGATAATGGCCTCCAGTTTCATCTGTGCTGCCTCAGAAAGACATGATTTCATTCTCTGAGAAATAAATTATCAAGTAAAAATTGAATTTTTTTACCTCCATTCTATTTTTAATTGGGTTCTATGATGCACTTCAGTAAAATAAAGCACAAGCTAACAGAAGGGCAAGTCTAAAACCTAATTGCAAGTGTTTTTCTCAAATTTGACTGTGTAGGACTAAATGGGATCTCTTCTTATCTATGAAATCTCACCCAACCCCTGAATGTCTACTTGATACAGCATTCTCTGCTTATACAAGACTTAGATTCCAAGGTATTTATCAATCTAAAATTATACAATATAGTAATTGAAAATCTTCCTGTAGGTTGTCTGCAGAGTTCATGCATTTAAGTCCCTTGTATAGATTTGATCTTGTCTATACCATTTTATAAACTGAAAGTTCTTAAGTATAAGATATTTCATACCTTGAAAAATAGGGTGAAAGTAGAATTTTAATATTCAAAATTCAAGAATTCCAAATAATACCTTGTTTTTGCCACGCCTGAAGGAATTAATTTGGAAGATTTTCCTACCAGGTTAACATATTCACCGACAATTTACTCCTATTTCTTGCTATATGTAATAAATTTTCTAAAAAAAAAAAAAAAAGATAATGGTGATCATCCTGGCATAAGCATTTTTGACTGATTATAAAATCCATGGCTAAGAAATGGAGAAAGAGATTCCCAATGTTCCAGTTGGTTCCACTGGTGTTATCGTAAATACCTGGGAAAAGTGAGGCAGGAAATTTGAAATTACAAAGTACTTTTTACATAGTTTAGAAAATACTGCCACTGCATTTTAAGCATCTGGTTTATGTAGTCCCCAATTTTTAAAAAATTACTTCTTTTTTTCTGGTACTATGAAATCTCTGAATCCTAGCTTTTTATATTCTCGTCAGTTTTTTTCTCTTTTTGTGTTTTGTGAATGCAAAGAGTGTGAAAAAGGTGAGAAGAGCTTTGGATTTTCTAGCCAGACATTATTTTAAGTTAGATTATTGTACCATTTTTTTACTGCTAAAAACAAGATACTTACTGAAAATATTTGTGAGTCTTTGAATTTACATAATTATTGATTTCTTTAATCTATTCTTAAAATAAAAATTTTTTCTAATTATTTAAAATGCATTATGTACTAATTGGCCCATGGCCTTTCAAATTAGGAGAATACAATATCAGAAGGGATCTTTATATAAAAAGAATGATCATATAGATCAACAATAATGAAGTTCCATTATAAAAAGTTTTATTCATTTGTATTTCTTCTGTTAGATTTTTTGTTTTACAATTGCTAAAATACTAATACATTATCTTAAAGAAATCTCTTGTATTGCAGTTTTGAGCTAAATATATATAAATTTTCCTTGAGATGTATTTGTAAAATAACTCTATTTGGCACTTTCATTTAAGATATTGGACTTCGGCATAAATTAGTGAATAATTACTAAAGTGCTGAAACATTGGTAATAGTATTTAGCAGTAATACATCATAAAAAATGACAGGAGATAATAATGTGTAATTTTGTTGGAGCTGGTTTGTACTGATTTTATACAAAAGGCTCATCATTGATGTCTTTCCTTTTATTTATTTTCATGATTTCACAAATGCTTATTACAATTAAAGCAACTGTATTGTAAACAGTGCCACAATGAACATACATGTGCATGTGTCTTTATAATAGAATGATTTATAGTCCTTTGGATATATATCCAGTAATAGGATTGCTGGCTCAAATGGAATTTCTATTTCTAGGTCCTTGAGGAATCACCACACTATCTTCCACAATGGTTGAACTAATTTTACACTCCCAACAACAAGGTAAAAATGTTCCTATTTCTCCATATCCTCTCCAGCATCTGTTGTCTCCAGATTTTTCAGTGATTGCCATTCTAACTGGCGTGAGATGGTATGTCAATGTGGTTTTGATTTGCATTTCTCTAATGACCGGTGAGGATGAGCATTTTTTCATATGTTTGATGGCCTCATATACGTCTTCTTTTGAAGAGCGTCTGTTCATATTCTTTGTCCACTTTTGAATGGGTTTGTAAATCTGTTTTAGTTCTTTGTAGATTCTGGATATTAGCCCGTTGTCAGATGGGTAGATTGCAAACATTTTTTTCCATTCTGTTGGTTGCCAGTTCATTCTAACGATTGTTTCTTTTGCTGTGTAGAAGCTCTGGAGTTTAATTAGATCCCATTTGTCTATTTTGGCTTTCGTTGCCAATGCTTTTGGTGTTTTAGTCATGAAGGCCTTGCCTATGCCTATGTCCTGAATGGTTTTGCCTAGGTTTTCTTCTAGGGTTTTTATAGTGTTTGGTCTTATGTTTAAGTCTTTAATCCATCTGGAGTTAGTTTTAGTGTAAGGTGTCAGGAAGGGGTCCAGTTTCTACTTTCTGCATGTGGTTAGCCAGTTTTTCCAACACCATTTATTGAACAGGGAATCCTTTCCCCATTGCTTGTTTTTGTCAGGTTTGTCAAAGATCAGATGGTTGTAGATGTGTGGAGTTGCCTCTGAGGCCTCTGTTGTGTTCCATTGGTCTTTATCTCTGTTTTAGTAAAAGTATCATGCTGTTTTGATTACTGTAGCCTTGGAACCAACCCAATGCCCATCGATGATAGACTGGACAAAGAAAATTTGGCACATATACACAGTGGAATACCACACAGCCACAAAAATATTAGTTCATGTCCTTTGTGAAGACATGGATGAATGCAGAAACCATCATTCTCAGAAAGCTGACACAAGGACAGAAAATCAAACACCAAATGTTCTCACTCATAGGCAGGTGTTGAACAATGAGAACACATGGACACAGGGAGGGGAGCCTCACATACTGGGATTTGTTGGGGGGGCCTAGGGAGAGACAGCGGGCGGTAGGGAGTTGGGGAGGGATAACATGGGGAGAAATGCCAGATATAGGTGATGGGGGTGTGGAGGCAGCAAACTGCATTGCCATGTATGTACCTATGCAACAATCCTGCATGATCTGCACATGTACCCCAGAACTTAAAGTACAATAAAAAATATATACATATAAGCAATGCCAATATCAGAACAAAAAAACAAAACAAAACAAAAAAGAATCACAGTAAAAATACAGACAATTTTTGATTATACAAAAATATAAAACATTTTTGTGAAAAAAGTAATGTGTTAAAAGATATATAATCATTAAATTCTTAGACTTCGAATTTAAGAACCAAAAAATAATACATTTCACCTTTAAATGTTAAACATATTATATGCTAAATAATTTTTTAACAAGAAAAACACATGATATTGAAAATGCTCATATCTTATTATATTGTATTTCATCATATTTTAATAAAATTCTTCTCAGATTAAATGTTTGACAACTATTCATGAAAGTTTCAAATAATCTATTTTCAATTACCTCCATTTTATGTCTGAATCAATGACAATAAAAGTTTCCAAATTCCTCCCCGCTCCACAATAAAGCAACTGTATTAATAAAAACAAACTGACCTGTGCATATACAAACCTTATGTCTTTCGGGAAATAAATGACCTTAATATTTCTTACCTTACTCTATTTGTTTCACAAGACTGATTGTGTTTTGTATCATTGCTAACAAAGGTGAATTTTAGTCAAATTATACAGAGTCAATATTGATGTCATGATATTTTCAGAATCATGAAATTGAAATAAAATGCCTATAAAACGTTGAGTCTTTTATTCCCACATAATTTTCCAAATTGAAAAACACTTCAAATGAAGGAATCATTGCCAATGAGGTTCACATTCACAGGTTCTCTTTTAAAAAATAAGGGCCTTAGCTGAGATAGCGTGTTGCTGCTTGCAAAGTTGCATCTCTGTTCTTTTTAGATAATAAATAGTTTTCGCACAGGGAAAATTTTAGATCTTTGACTTTTATTAAGCTTGGATTCTGGCTTCTGCTTTCCACTTCCAGTTTGATTATTTCTAGTTGTTTCAATTCATAATACAATATCTTATAAATTAATCATTATATAATATATATTTATATTTTATATGTTATATAAACCATACATATTTATTTGTATATAATCTGAGAATAACTGGAATGCCTAAGATTCGCTAATAAAATTAGCTTAGGAAATGTTTCACTAATAAAATTAGCTTAGGAAAACTTCCAGGTTTCACATATGCAGAGCAGTCTGCAAACCACGCTTGGTTTACAAACCCTTGGTATTGAGTTTGATTCTTCATTTATACCATTGCTACTCTGCCAGATGGTACAGTGGCTTTAATCCAGGGAACTGACTGTGGTGAAAGTACACAGAATAGTCTAGGTCTGACTGATGCAAAAACTGGACATAGAACACTCAGAAGCCAAATAGCAGCAACAACAAGACAGTGCCAGGCCCTACTACTGTTATTCAAGTGTTTTCTTGTTCATTGCTTAATTTATTCTGCACAACAACTTATTCAGGAGACATCATATCTACCTGATTATCTTACTTTATATGACTAGATACATTATCGACATCTTATTCAGAAATGTTTCAGTGCCTTTCAGTTAAAATTATTAGGTTAATATTTTATTTTTTAGTCTCTCAGTCAAGTAAGAAGAAAGCCATAGCTCATTCCTCTCTATGCAAAGACACACCCTAGTTCTGATGAGCAGCTCATATCCAAAGCAGCTTTCCAACGCCTTGGATGAGGCTGCATCATTATTCAAACAATTGAACTTTCCTTTCACAATTCAGGTGCATGTTTTCATAAAACAACCTCCTATTCATGACTTTAATCAAAATTTCCTGCTGTCCTAAAGCTACCCAAAGCTGTTAAAAATTATAACTGAAACAAAGTTTATTTGCACTTAATTTTTCTTACATCTTGGCCTGACCTTCAGTCATCAGTTATAGCAATAAAATTTGCATTACCTAATTATAAATCAAAGTATTTTAAGAAGTCTTATTCGGAAAATTTTACATGTGAAATGTTTGCAAAAAGGGAAGATAGCTAAATGTCTTCAACTAACTTATCTTGTGATATTGCAGGAGGAAGTCACCACACCCCTCACAAATTTGTAGACATTAGGCAGTTTGGCCTAGATCTATACCTGATGCAAAAATCGAACAATGTATATACCTGTGTTTATGTAGAATAGAAAAATTATCATTTAGATGTCCAATTAAAGAAAATTATAATAATTTAACTGAGAATATTTAATAATAAATTGCCATATTTAATCTAAAATTTTATACTTTGAATTTTTACTTTAACTTCAATTATTCATATTTTAAAATATTAATATTTTGCTAAGAAAATTTACATAGTATACATAATTTATTAGCATATTATAGAGGAAAATGCATCTAATTTCAAAGCATACAATTAAAGTCCACAGTACTTTAATTAACATTATCATATTAGAAATGAGAGGAAAATATAGTAGTGTTCTTCTTATTAGCCTGATCTAAGTCTGTGAAAGTTTAACACATTTGTATTTCAATAAAACATTTTTCTCTGAAAAATACTGCATACATTTGCATCTCCTCTTTAAATAAATAAATAATAGGTTAAAATATCAGTTAAATGTCTTTATTACTGTAATTAGAATTAATTTTCAGCAACGAAACAGATTATATGTATACTAGGGTAACTATATTTATTTTAACTATTAGCCATGTTTTTCCTATTGTGATAATTATTTTAAAAACTTGTGTGAATATACTTATTACAGAGTTAATACTATCTCCCAAAATAAATATCAGCAGATAATAAAGGAGGTAACTATTTTAAGTTGCATTTGTGTAATGGTTCTTCACTTATTTTTATATCACATTTTATTTATGTGCATTAATTCAAAATTTCTACTATAAAACCTTAAATTTCAAATTAGCTTTAATGTTAAAAACAGAGATTAAAGGAAAGAATTTGCCTAATACAAATTATGGGACAGGAATAAGGTGCTAATTTTTTTTGGCCTTAAACTAGTCTTTCAACCAGAGCTGAAAAAAAAAAAAATCCTAAAGATAGTTTTCAGCTTGCAGGATAAACATTGCTATTTCTAGCCTCATTCTACTATTGCTGTAGCTCAATCATCCAATCATCCTGGCATCTGCCAACAATCTCCTTCCATATACTAAACTTTCGATACAATGTTTATACTAACATTCGGCATTGTTAAAAATCTCAGCCAGGTGTGGTGGCTCACCCCTGTAATCTCAGCACTTTGGGAGGCTAAGGCAGGAGGATCATGAGATTAAGAGATCAAGACAATCTGGCCAACATGGTGAAACCCAGTCTCTACTAAAAATACAAAAGTTAGCTAGTCATGGTGGTGCACGCCTGTAATAACAGCTACTTGGCAGGCTGAGGCAGGAGAATCACTTCAACCTGGGAAGTGCAGTTTGTAGTGAGCTGAGATGGCACCACTGCACTCCAGCCTGGCAACAGAGACTCCTTCTCAAAAAAAAAAAAAAAAAACCTTGTGCCTTTATTATGTGTTTGTCTCTTATTTCTCAATTATATTGTGTGTTATGTGTAGGCAAGGAACCACCCTTGTATACTGGTTTTGTGGTCAAATTTCATACAAATTTACTTTTTTAAACACAAATATATCAGTATATTAGTAAATATATACTGATCTAGTAATCTAATAATTAAAAGAGTGTTGGTATAGGTAATCTTAGTATGATCATTACATCAACAAACATTATTCTACTTTTACAATGTCCCATTGACAGATACATCTTTGTTTTAAACCTTAAAACATTCTCAGTGTTTTTTGTGGGGCAAGGGTCAATACTGTTTTTGGTAGATTTGTCTTTTTTTTGTTCAATGTAAGCATTGGTTTTTTACAGCAAGAGACTGAGTTTGTAAGTTCTAGCTTTGTGGTATAAAGGATTTGTTTTCTGCAAAATGAACTTGAGTTTTGTACCAAGTCTACACAAGTGGCAATTTTACATTAAGAAACAATTATTATTTCATTGTCTAATTCTGCTAGCGTTTCTCATTTCTCATACTCTTAATTATATTTAATGAACTATCACATACTCATAAAGAATAAAATAACATAATGAATGTAATGGACTTTTGCTTTAGTCAGCAGGATGCTAACATAATAGAGTGATCATATAATTCTATAAACAGATGCTTATAGGCAGACTCAAGCCACGAATATCTAAACACGTGTTGTCAAGCACAAATAAATATTTGGTGTTTTAGATTGAAGTTAAACTTATCTGACTGAAGATGCCATTTTGCATTTATGCTATACAGCATCAGCAATATATTTTAGCTTAATATAATTAATATCAATATATTTTACTGAGAAGTATGTTTTTCTGTACTTTTTGGAAAAAATGTTATTTATAAGAGTAAGTTACCGATAAGCATGTCTCAATTATTTTGGAGAGATACAATAGTTGTGAGGCTGTTGGTTTTCAAGATTCCCATAGGTCCAAGGGAAAGGGCTGGGATGAAGGCAAGTCAAAACACCACCAAAACCCGTTGTTTACACAGAAATTCAGCATTTTTTTCCTAGAACATACATTTCTCAAACTATTAGTTTTCAGAATTCTGAATAAGTTAATTTTGACAATTTTTTGAGTTTGCATTGCTGTTTGGGGGGCACATACTTTTGAAGGTTTTCACTCTACCATTCTTGCAGTGCTTCTTAATTCTCAGTAAGTTTGAAATGTGTAAGGTGATCCTGAAACCAAAAAGTTTGAGAACTGAGGTCATAGCTAAATACAGAGAAGGTGAGCTTTACTGTATTCGTTCATTTTCATGCTGCTAATAAAGACATACCTGAGGCTGGGTAATTTGTAAAGAAAAGAGGTTTAATTGGCTCACAATTTCACATAGCTAGGGAGGCCTCAGGAAACTCACAATCATGGCAGAAGGGGAAGCAAATGTATCCTTCTTAATATGGTGGCAGGAAGAAAAGTGAGTATCTAGCCAATGGGAAAGCCTCTTACAAAACCATCAGACCTCATGAGACCTAACTCACTATCACAGGAACAGGATAGGGGGACCACTCCCATGATTTAATTATCTCTACCTGGTCCTTCCCACAACATGTGGGAGTTATGGGAACTACAATTTAAGGTGAGATTTGGGTGGGATTGCAGCCAAACTGTATCACAAATTTTACCCTAGAATACTCTTGAGGATTGTAAATATTTAGTAAAACCTGGTGGCAGCTGCCTTCTCCTCTCAGGAATTTCTCACAGTTCATTTAATAACCAATTTGTCTAATGATTCATCAATATTACTCATTTTTGGTTTTAAATAATTGATACATTAATTGATCAAAATTGTATTATTTTCATAAAGCAAATTGAAAATATGGGTGTGTTTAAATTTAAAAAATCTTCTGTACACATTTTTGTTATGTGCATATGAATAAATATGGATCAAGGTGTAGATATAGATCTCTGCATTTTTCCCACAAGCTACTATTAACAAAACATGACATACATAGACAATCTTCTTAAAATTCTGAAGGCTATTTTCTTATTTTCATAGAGTTTTATAGCTAATGATGCCACTCACCTGGTCCATTGGACTTGTTTCATTAATAAATGCACAATTAAATGATACAGGTATAATTTTTAAAAATTATTATTGGTAGTAGAACACTGATTTTGGGATCTACTGAAATCACTTGCGTCCTTACATTTTCAATAAATAATAATTATACAGTCTCAGTATTATCTGCATTATGCTGAAGAAAATGCTTATTCATATATTTATTTCTAATTCACAAAGAAACAATTTTAAACTTTTGAATATAGGAAAACTTTTGTTTATTCAGCTCCAGTTAAAATATTTTATCTAAGTAACAGGTAAATGGTGAGTTTCTTGAATATAATGACTAGGTTTTTCCTAGTCTGATTATTTTACTCTGATTATTTTACTCAGTTGTCTGGTGTTGAAGTCATCAATTAGTACAATGAACCAAAATGAAAATGACAATCTCGCCTTTATTCTGTGACAAAAATAGGTGCCAACTCTCTGGTGTTTTATTTTTCCCCATAGAAACTCACTTGGAGAGGGTCAGGTGAAACTGTTCAGATGAGGGGAACTGTCTCACTGCTTGAGGAGTCCTAAGAAAAAGGCTTCTGCCACTTTATGGACTCAAGGGACCATGGAGAAGGAGAGCTGGGGAGAGCTAGGAACAGAAAAGTACTGAATCACGTGATGTAGAGGCCTCCAAAAGGAACGAACACATTTGCCTCAAAACGTAAATATGCCTGTAAGAGTGACTGGCCTGAGAGGGCCTGAATCCTTGACTGTCACTCCCACTAGAGACTGTAATGCACTGCCTGTAAGCGGACTGGCACACAGTGGGAAGCTTTCCCCTCGAGATGTGCCACGTAGAGCTTCATAACTGTCTGTGATCAGGCCTGAAGTATCACACTGAGGATTCTGGAGTAGAGCTGGACTCTTCATATATAACAGAGTATTCATAACAGAGTATTCTCATATGTGTAATTAACTGAAAATAATAAATTAAAAAAATATTAACTACTACCATCATAATATATGTGTATAAAATAGTGTAGGGGAATACAACAACGCTAAGGCATTATGACTCGGAAGTGCTAGAGATTCACAAACATGTTTATTACACAATAAAGATCCCACTAGAAACAATATTTAAAGAATGCATGACCTTCAAACAAAAGGGAATCAATAATAAAGATCATAAAATCAATGAAATGTGAAAGCACATCAAGGTACAACTGTCTCAAAATATATAAATAAAATGAACATTGCAACTTGGTCTATTCCCTTGGATAATTTGAGAGAGTGCATTATATTAATATTCATTCCAAATATCCAAAGCTCATCAGAATAAATATATTAATACATTGAAGTGGAGCCTATTTCTAATCTTTCTATAAACTATTATTTAAACAATGATTATTTTCAAAAACAGTTTGATATATTTACTTTAAAATAGACTCAGGACTGGGGGCTTGGCACAGATATCAAATTTCAATTTACTAGAATCTTGTTTGTGTAATCATTTATCTCAGCCTCAGTAGATACTGATAACAGTTATTTGTCAGGTAATTCAAAGTAACAATCTGTACTAAACATTTCCTTTCAGATACATGAATATTTGTACATGTATTTTTAAGCCAGAATGAAAGTGCGGATTAATAACAAATGACATGCACATTTAAATTATGTCAAATGGTGATACTCTTTTAATTAAATTTCATTGGTATAATATTTTATATTAATATATAATATCATCAAGAAAAATAAGGCTCTGAAATGACTTGGCTATTATTTCTGTCTTTACTCTTACAGCATATGAATTTGAATGTTGTATGTGATTTACTCTGATGGTATTAAAACAAATTTTAAAACTATGATAGTGAGAACATGTTGATATTAGGAAAGAGAGAGGTGTAGACAGATCACTGGAATAGAAACCAACAACTACTAAACACTTATTTGAGGAGGGTAGTGGCCAGTTATAAGTTTCTGAAAACAGGGAGGCTTAACAAAATATGAGTTACAAGATTATGTGACAGCACAGCCCTCCCAGTGAGATGAATGCCTGGCACTTTAATAATCACATCTTGTGTACTCTTTGTGTGCTCTGAAGTCATGACATTTAGCTGTAATTTGTTCTGAATGAAAAATCTGCTCCGACATAGTGGTATTTTTTAAAAAAAACTTCATTAAAGGAATTATTTCAATTTTCAGTTCCAATTTGCCTATCGTCCCTCAACTGTTTCATTGGAAGGATCTCCAGAAACCAGAAACATTGTGGAATAATACGGAGAACTTGTATTTACCCTTGCCTCACCCCAACCAATTGCACTATTTTTGCACACCTTTTAACAGGAAATAATTGTTTATCAGATACGATGAGGTAAAATAAGTGGCATAAAGAGAAGCCACAGTAAAATCATTAGCACACCAGCCAGAATAATACATTATATTGCATATTGGCTGGAAATATTTAACAGTATGGAGGCCTACTCTTCATTGTCTCAGAGTGTTCAATAGAATTCCCTAAGCTGCTTCACGCTAGCTAAGATATGAAAGTACTCAGAATATGAAGAAAGTGTGAAGTTTATTAAAGTTGACATGTATAGATACAATTTTAAGATAATGTTATACAGCATATTAGATTTATAATAGCTTATAACTATTTGCTGTTCAACAGGGTAGGTATGTGTATCAAGGTAATATCAAGGTATTATGAATAATTTTATAACTACAAGGCAATTCCAAAAATTATATTTATCATCTATCATCTATCAATCTATCTATTTATTGATCAATCTAATCTGTCATCAGTTAGTTAAAACCCAACTTGACACTTTTCAAAACTTACACTATATCTTGCTAAAGGATTTAAGGGCAAATAAATGAAAAGAAAAGATGGAGAAAGCCTTTGAAGGCACAATCTCATGCTTAAATTTCTGTTTGAATAACCAAGAAACAAAATCAACAAGTGAACAAATCACCAATATCCTCAAAAATAATACTAACAACCATCAACATGAATGATCATAGAGAAATTGCCAGGGAAATAACATCTAGAAAAATATATATGTAATTTATTAAGGAAGATTATGTTATTTAGTATAACATTAAAATTGATAAAAGTGTAATAAATGTTAATGGAGAAGAATGGTCTATTAAACTAAAATTGTTCAATACATCAAAAATGCATGTTAAAACAATAGCAAAAACATATAGTATGTTTACATGATTTTTTTAAAAATGCCAATAATTAGTCCTGGCTATCCTATCAGGAAAGAGAAACTCTTCTATATTGTTTGTAAGAGTGTAAATTCATATGTTTCTTAACAGAAAGTTGACAATATGTATCAGAGGCCTCTAAAATATTGTTACAATCTGACCTAGCTGTTCTATTTTTGGAAAGGTTCTTAGTGAAATAAATAGAAAATTTGTGAACAGAAATGCTCAGAAATGTTTTTCTCCACAATTCTGTTTAAAATAAAAATAAATTTAGAATAATATAATAAGAAATATGGGATTGATTTAAGATGGCTTGATATAATTCAGGAAACATTTTCCAGGATACTGAATTAGCTGTGTATTTAACATGGAGATACATCATGTTAAATAATAGTATAGATACATAGGTTATTGGGAAAAACAGATTATTGTGAGTGTGACTAGCATTTTTCTAATTTTATAAATATATGAGTGTGGATATGTGTGGTTCTTTATAGGGAAAGAAAATAGAGTTGTGGGTAAGCATGTCATTATTAAATTTCTAAGTGAAAATGAAAGCAATTATAAATTTTTTATTTTATGAAAAATTATGCCTGAATGTTTTTTGAAAGGCAAATGAACAGTTTTATTACATATAAAACTTTTAAGCATAACTGACAGCGCTTAAGAAATCAATTTAATATAATACACTGCTATGATCCTGTTAACAAATTTTTTTTGTAACCAGCAAAAGATAATAATCCTCTCAAAATGTTACACTAATTTGATTAGTTTTTTTAGCCCAAGTTATTTATATTTTAATTTTGAGCGTTCCACAAATGATTTTTCAATGGTAATTATCAGACCCAGTCAAAGATAACCAGGTATACTTAATACTGAAATCTAGTAGAAGAGGAGCAACACACACTGGGGTCAGTTGCAGGGTAGTGGGGGGGTTGCTAGAGGAGGGACAGCGGTAGATGGAGAGGATGGGGAGGGATAATGTGGGGAGAAATGCTGGATATAGATGAAGGGGGAATGGAGGCAGCAAACCACCTGGTATGTTTGCACCTATGCAACAACCCTGCATGATCTGCACATGTACCCCAGAACCTAAAGTACAATAAAAAATAAATAAATAAAAAATAAAAAAAGAAAATAATCACATAAATGGTGAAACTATTGGACACAGAGTCAAAAGAAAATATACTTACTGTATTTAAAGAAGTAAGACAAATTTGAAAGTAACTGAAGAGTATAGAAAATTATTTTTAAAAGTCACTGAGAATTAAGTTTACAAGATAATAGTTGCTGTAGATTTTCAAATATCTCTCACACCAGAGAAGCAGTGCAAGATGGTGGAATAGAAGGCTCACCCATTAACCCCTCCCCACAAGGACACCAATTTAACAATTATCTGCACAGAAATCACCTTTATAGGAATCAAAAAGCAGGTAAGCCTCACAGCATCTGGTTTTAATTTATATGGCTAAAGAGGCACTGTAGAGATAGAAAAAAGCAATCTGGTGGCTGACACCACTACACTCTCATCTTCTAGCAGCAGTGGGTGGTGCAGTGAGTGCCTCTGGGTGCTAAGTGAGGGAGAACACAATTGTGAAGCATTGAACTCAGTGCTGTCCCATTAAGCAGAAAGGAAAACCAAACCAAACTCAGGTGATGCCCTCCCATGGAGGGATCAGTTAAGCCAGATCACAAATAAGTGAGAAATTTTCTATTATCTTAAGAAAAGGAAGAACAAACTACATTTTTATACCCAGTCAAGATGTCTTGTACTCATTTGCAAGGTCTGGCATTTAAAAAATGCCACAGACTGTATAGTTAAACAGCACTAATTTATTTTCTTGAAATTCTGGAGGCTAGAAGTCTGAGATCAGGGTGTTGTCCAGGTTGGGTTCTTCTGAGGCTTCTTCTCTTGGCTTGTAGATGGCCACCTTTTCCCTCTGTCTTTACATGGTCTTCTCTCTCTGCAGGTGTCTTAATCTCCTTTCCTTATAAGTGTGCCAGTCAAAATGGATTCAGATCTATGCATATGAGCTCTTTTAATGTTAATAACATCTTACAGTCTAATTCTAAGGAACTAGGGGTTAAGATTTTAAAATATAAATTGTGGATTGACACAATACAACCCAAACCAGGTCCTTCAAGTATCAAGTCTTTAGAAAAATAACATTGAAAAGACAAAAACTAAGAAAATCTTAATCATAGGTGTATAGTGTAAACTGGGGCAAAAATAGTAGAAGGATCTTACAGAACATGAATATATATCCTATTTTCTCATTAGGATTTTTCTATTTGTGCTTCATTGAATTCAATGGGCTTTAGTACAGGCTATAAAAAGAGTGAGGTGTTTTCTTGATGTATCAAATTTTGAGATTGTTTGTTAACATATCAGAAATAGAATAACATAATTATTTGAGTTTTTAGCACAATACAGATGAAATATAATCATGTGATGACAATGTTCATAAGCAGCTTGAAATGGTCTTTTTCTATATGTCCCATAGAAGCACCATGCACATTTTCATGGTTCTATTATATATGTTTTTATACCAATAAACAAACACTGTATCAACTTTGCAATGAAGCCTTTATCTAAATGTAATTTAAGCACCAATTTTAAATATAATTTATAATTTATTTATTCTGGGACATTTTTACTTTTGTCAAATATCGAGTCTCATCTGAGAATGCTCAGTGTTAGTTTTTTTAATGCTCAGTGTTAGTTTTTTTAATGCTCAGTGTTAGTTTTCTTAAATTCAGTAACATAAAAGCTTTGGCATCAATATCATATTTTATAGTACATAAGGTTTATAGATATTTATTTTAAGAATATGTAAAGATCAATGCTATGTTCCAAATGAAGTATCTACCTACCTACCTATTTATAAAAAATTACTTGTAGAAATCATCAGAGAAATGTAAGTCAAAGCCACAATGAAATACCATCTTACACCTGGCAGAATGGCTATTAGTAAAATGTCAAAAAATAACAGATGTTGGGGAGGATGCTGAGAAAAGGTAATGTTTATACATTGTTGGTGGGAATGTATATTTATTCTACCCCTATGGGAAACAGTATGGAGATTTCTTAAAAGAACTAAAAATACGATTTCCTTTAGATCCAACAATCTCACTACCGGGTATATACCCAAAGGGAAATAAATCATTATATCAAAAAGATACTTGCATTCATATGTTTATTGAAGGACGTTCACAGTAGCAAAGTCATTGACTCAACCTAAGTGTCCATCAGCAGAGGATCTGGATTAAAAGTAATTTGGTGTACATACATATACCATGAAATACAACTCAGCCAAAAAAAAAAAAAAAAAAAAGGAAGAATGAAATATTGTCTTTTTCAGCAGTATGCATGGAACTGGAGGCCGTTATCCTCAGTGAAATAACTCAGAAACAGACAGTCAAATAAATATACTGCATGTCCCTACTTATAAGTGGACACTAAGCATTGGGTATACATAGACATACAGAATAGAATAATAAACACTGGAGATGCCAAAAGATGGGAAGGTGAGATGGTGAGAGTGGAGTGAGTTTTGAAAAATTACCTATTAGGTACAATGTTTACTATTCAGGTGATGGGTACACTAAAGCCCAGACTTTACCAGTACACAATGTATGCATGTGCAAATCTGCATTTGAACCCCCTAAATGTACAAACATTAAAACAAATTGCATGCAAAGTGTTTGGACAATTGTCTATTGATATGTAAGTGTATATGTATTTCTGTTTTAACTTTAGCAGTCATTATTTTCATTTTTTCTGTTTTCTATATTCTTTTATTTTTAAAAAACACGTTACAGTCTCTGACCAGTTTCCACAATTTAAAAACTCTTTTGTTGTATGCGCAAACTTTTTGTAAGCAACTAAAATGTGAGCATTTTTGAATCTTCTGCTGATGGTTATGGCTTTCATTAGTGTCATGTCCCTCAAATAGATGGTCAAACTCTTCAAAGAATTTATAATTTCAACATTCACTTTTATGTTCTTAGTACAAAAATAAGAGTAGGTACCCCAATGAACAATAGTAAACTTACCTGATTAAGCTCCCTTCTCTCCCTGATTCAAAGTGAAATCCACACAATATTTTAGGTTTTCCATTTTATGTTAATTCTCAGTTCCTTTGTTGTTTCTTATTTTTATCCCAAATTCTTCTTAATCGGAAACTAAAACGTCTTATACAAAAGAAACCCATAAAATATGGTTATAAAATAAAATAAATCCCACCCATTAATAATTTTTAAAATCACTTAGGTAAAATATTCGCTTCATAGATTATTCCAGGAAAGCTTCAGTGATTTTTTTTTCCATTCTACTTATAAAACCTTTCCAGGAGGTCATAATATTATAAGATGATCTTCCTTATATTTTAAAAAAATTGACTATTGCACACATCTTCATAAATGGTAATTTGACAGCAGTATAGCATAAAATTATTTCATATTTCATAACATGTATGCCCACAAATTGATGAAGACTGCTGATTCTTCACTATAAATAGGTTCTTGTTTAGGGTAGAGTCCACTCTTCTGAGCTCAGAAAAATTAGGACTTTTTCACACCTTTGCTCTGATCTCTTATTAGTTTATTTCATAGTCAATGTCTGAGGATACTGGGAAAAGATGCTTTTCCTCTTATGTCCATTGCTTTGTTGGAAGAAAGGAATTCTGTGTCTCTTATGTACCAAGTCTGGCTAGTTGGTTTGTTTGTTTTGTTTCAAAGATGATGGCAAAAGCACATTCCATTCAACATGCTCTTTTTACAATATGTCATTTACAGCTCCTTTGAATTGGAACCTTGAACCTGGGAAGAGCTTTGTGATGGCTTTGATGAGAAAACGAACAGAACATGGCAGAAGCGCTGCTCTGTGACTTTTGGTACTGCATGATAAAGATGCCATGAATGTGTCTTGTTCTTTAGGGATGCTCCCTCATAAAGCCCAGCCAGCTACAATGCTTTGATGAAGCCATGAAGTCACTGGGAGAGCTCACAAGTAGATTCCACAGCTTTGGGCCCAAGTCGATAGGCAAAATTGAGCACCACACTTGAGAGTGAACAAGCCATTAAGCAATTTCAGATTCCATCCTTCAAGCCATCTTTTTAATGCCACATGAAGCAGGGTCAAGTTTTTTTTTTTTTTTTTTTTTTTTTTTTTTTTATCAGCCCCTATTTAAATTGCAGAGTCATGAACAAGATAGATAACTGATATTGTTTTAAGCTACTAGCTTTGTCAAAGCAGCAACGGATAAATAGTAGATCACACTTAAGGTAAACTTAGAATGCCCTACTTCTACATTTTTGTTCATGGCCTTCTTTTTCTATTATTTCATCTCCAAATTGTTATCATGCCGCAAATACTAAATCAAAAATATATTTGATTAAAAATATCTTCTCTGATTTTTTTTAGCTATTATTTTCTTTCACTCAACCCTTAGAGCACATGATCTATACATGCCTCATGACAACTATAACATAATATACCATCTCTTATTTAGTGGTTTGTGTTCATATCTAATCTTTTTTCTATTAGAATTTAAGGTCCTTGAAGACAAGAAACAAGTTGAGGTGCAAGCTCTAATAACTTTTAAAGTCTAGCAAAATACATGGCATTTAAATAACATTTAAAGTCTAGCAAAATACATGACATTATTCAAAAGTAAGAATAATGACTTTCATTAACAAAACTGAACTTGTCCTCAATATGTTATAGTAAGTATACATTTATTTTAGTTTAGCTTGTCTGTATAGCATCAAGTTATCAAAGTGTCTGTGTGTTGAAATACCTAATTTGTTTTATTAATAAAACATTACTAAAGCAATTTCTCTCTAATTTCACATAGGTTAAAAAATGCATATGAACAAGTGTCTGCCTCTCATCACTTGTCTATAATATTTAGTAGAGAAACATTCTTAAAGGTTCTGTTTTTGCTGTAACATTTCTTTTCTCAGGAACTTTAAAATGGCACTAGAATTCTGCTTTATAATTTTTACCTAAGATAATCAATTATTCTGTAAAGAAATAAAGACTTTTTTTTTTAACTCCCAAATAAGTTGCTCTCTAATTATACAAGAAATAGAAACTTATACACTCGGGCTTTTTCTTAGAATGAAGTACATCTTACATAACAAAAGAGCCATTTTGTCAATAAATGTGCTCTATTGAATACTACCAATTAAATCAGAGAGTGTTATATATAAATTAGAAAAATTCGAATGACATGGGAGAATGCCTGTCAATTAATTACATAATGCAAGCATTTTTAAAAAGACCTGTTTGCAATCATCAATAATTAAAATGTGCTATTTATTTAATTTTTATACTGCCAAGTAATTTTTTAAAAGGAATGTAATGTATCATCACAAAATAAAATTCAAAGCATGGGAAAAAAATAAATTTATTTTCACTTATTAAAATTGATATATCTAAGTAGAGTTTTATAAAAAGCAAGATCAGTGGAAAGTCCATTTACCACAAGTGGCTGAAAATTCAAGAAATTACTGTAGGATAAAAAAAGATGGAAAAGGCACGGTGACTAACTTTTAAAGCTTAGCATCTATCAGTAATGTATAAGATCAAAGGAGGAAGAAATAAGAAAGGAGGAAGACAGAGGGGAGGAAGCAGAATGAAAACCGAAACATAACAGGCATTTAAAAGCCAGAGATAAAAGCTAAAAATGTATTCAAAGAGATGTCAAAGGAATACCAAAATAAAAAACAAATTGTCATTTTAGGCATATGAATAAATTGAAAATAGATTATGAAAAAATGATGAATTTACAACCAAAATGTTAGGATCACCCCAAACTAAGTAGCCATGCAATAGTACAACTATTCATTCCAGTGATACCAAGGTAAAGAAAATGGTCCAAGTGAATAAGAAAAAGTAGACAAAGAATGTGGGATGTTCACAGAATGTAAAATATAAAAAAAAAAAAAAAAAAATGGAGAAATAACATTTGTTTTTTAACAAATTCAGATCTAATCTTTCTATTCCTTAATACATAAAACAATTCCTTCAAAAACTTTGTCTTTTCCAAAATAAAATGCAGCCTTCTAGATAGAAAATAGTGGATCTGACCCACATGCTACTTAACATTAATGCTTCCTTTCTTTATATAATATGTTAACATATTTGCTGGTACCAAAATATCATTTTGCTTTGGATTGTTTTCTCTTTGTGTCTGAAATATTTTTTCCATGCCTTGTTTAACAGATGGATACCTAATCATCTTTCACCACTTGATCTCATGTATATATCTAGCATATTTTTGTTTCATTTATTCATTTATGCATCTTTTGTTTTTTACTGGACTATAAACCACTTGACGGCTAGAGTTACATTTTATTCATCTCCACATATTCTATTTAGAAATTGGCACAAGCACCTGGCAATAAAACATTCACCCAAGAAACTTTTGTTGGTGATTCATAAGTGAAAAACACACAGATAAAAATAAGGAAAGGAGAAAGAATGAAGAAAAAATAAAGACATAGTTTAAAAGCATGGTCAATTCTATTGCCTAATAATTACTTCTTAAAGAATAATCTGTCTACACACTTAGAATAAAAATAAAAATTAGTAGCAACACAATAGCTTTTGAATTATCATATTAAAAGCCATCACAGAAGGTCTCAGAAAGTAGAGACTCCTGGAATATTTTGAACATTATTTTATAAAATTCTGGTAGCAATCATGTTGACAATTTAAAGTCTGACAGAAGGGAAGTTGCAAAGTTACTACCAAATATTATTAGAAGAGAACAAAGAGCAGTGTGAGAGAACAGAAGATGAATGGAGGTGCTTCTATGGACACTGAGTAATTGGTAGAGCTGAGAGCGCAATTAGACATACCTACCACTGAAGCCCTAAATCATTTACAAATTCCATCTGCTTCTCAAAACTTTTATAGGTGAGATTGACACATACCAATTATTTTTAACAATGTGTCATTCAGTAAATGAGTCAAGACAGAAATTAAAATGACCAGGCAAGTCTATACTTATACAGTTCCTTCAGGTAGGAATTAGTACAGAAATCCTTTTAAGAAAATATATATTAAAATTGAAAAACATGTTGTATGACAGTTTAAACTGATATAATAACATGGATCTACTAATACTCTGAATTCAAGGCATATTCAGAAATTATCATCTTTGCAATAATAAAGAATTAATAAAAAGCCATTTACAAATTCAGTTACACAGATAAGCTAGATCTTAAAATTAACAGGCAGGTTAATAAAGAGCAAAATCAAAGATAGAAACGATGTTACTGAAGAGGTTAATGGGGAGATTGGCAGGGTGAAATTCCTGCCACACTCTGATGGGGACAGAACGGCAAAAAATAAACTTGAAGTACAAGTGATGAGTGTTTCACATTGTTCATTAGAATAGCATAGGGTAAGACTGAACAAGCAGTTTCTGTGGCGAGTTTTCTTTCCCATTATTTATGTATGGCTTTTACCACCAGCGCGCTGTTCCACTGTTGGAAAGCGTTTATGTTCTTAATGAACAATATGTGAATTTCTCAGGTGATGAATTACCTTTCTGACAAGAAAAAGAGACACAAGTGATCAACATAGTCAATCATCGGGGGACAATGTTACAATCTTCACTTATAAACTGTTGAAAAAGGCCAGGCACAGTGGCTCACGCCTATAGTCCCATCACTTTTTGGTAGGCAGAGCCGGGTGGATCACCTGAGGTCAGGAGTTTGAAACCAGCCTGGCCAATATGGTGAAACCATCTTAATTAAAAGTACAAAAAATTAGCCTGGCATGGTGGTACACCTGTAATCCCAGCTACTCGGGAGGCTGAGGCAGAAGAATCACTTGAACCTGGGAGGCGGAGGGTGCAGTGAGCTGAGATTGTGCCATGCACTCCAGCCTGAGGGACAGAGAGAGGCTCTGAAAAAAAAAAAAAAAAAGTTGGAAATAAAACCATAATTTTTTAAAAGTCATCCAACAATTTTGCATGTTCTTCACATGTACCCCAAAATGTAAAATGCAATAAAATAAATAAATGGGAAAAAAAAAGTCATCTTCAGAAATAAAAATGAGAACCTTATGAAACTCTTGTATCAGATAAGACAGCATGATTTTGTATAATTTAGCTGTGGTCTCAAAAATGTATTATACAGAGACACATGGAAGCAGCATCTTTGCTAATGAAACAGTAAATAATAAATAACAAATTATCTTTAAGAGGCTTTTGAAGATACGAAGACTTGAAGGAATCTGAGCATTCATAGAGAATGCCTTACATAGGAAGCACAGTCTATTTTTTCCCAGGCTTTCCTTCTTTATGGGACACAATCTGCATATTCACTTCCATTTTCCTCTCCTATGTAATGCAGTATATACTATTTAATGGAGGACTTATCTGAGCCTCCAGTCTTGGTTAAATTGTCACCTCTACACATTAATTACAACCTGTAGTTTTTCTGCCTACCACTTAATTACAATTTATATAATTATATGTATTATTTACTTAGTGGATGTCTCCACATTGACCTATAATAACTGTGATGCCAGAGACAGTGTCTGTGCTTGACCCTCATGTGTATCATGCCAGACACACAATTAAATGCTTAACAAGTAATCACTGAATAATGAATGAATATATGACATCACACTTTAAAAATATGTAATTATAAAATAAAATTATAAACTCTAAGCACATGAAATGACTTAAAATGGAATAAAGTCAAAGTGTGGTAAGATACAATTAAAAAATTGTTATATAGAAAATGTTTAATTTCTTATGGCTCTTTGTACAACTTTAATTAATGGTTAGATCTTTTATTAACAAGACAGTAAAAATGGTAATGAAAATTAATTCAATGTGAGAAAACAATATGAAATAATCTAACTAGAGCAGAAGGTCAGCAAATTTCAATGAGTTATTTAAACTTAGATTCAGAGCTTTCTTAAAAACACATTCAATTTTGTTTAAGCATGAAGCCTCTTGGATATCTATTCCTCTAGTTTTTTTTTTGTTACATATATAGAAAATAATAAAAAGTTGCTTCAAGACGCATGCATTAAACTCTGCATTAATTGCCTTATAGTATATATTTTCTCTTTCTCAGACACTACGAATTTTTAAAGTACATTAATTGAATCATCCAGCATTTCCTAAACTGAAAATTACAGTACAATATAGTAATCATTTAATTCCATTTTTAGGGGGAACAAAGCTATTTCAACATATCTGTAATGTTGATTTATTCTTAATATACCTGTTTGCTTAATTTGATTTTATTAGTTCCTGATCAATGCATATATTCATCCATTATTTATTGAGTACCTGCTATGTTGCCACACTCTATGCTGGACACTAAAGTGCATGACAGATACTGTTTAGTTTTGGGTGGATTGCTGGTTTTAATAATCTTCTTAGAAAAAAATTTTAGTTGAAGCCTGAAAGTTGAGAAGGATAAATCATGCACCATCTTTTAAGTGTGGTTAGGAACTTTGGCACTTGTCTAAATTGAATATTGCAAGCATATATATTGTATAATTTTCTTTTTGGTCTATACGTATGTCTTAGAGAAAAATTAATTTTAAGGAAAAATTTGAGAAAATTAAAATAACTATTGGGAAGCCCTGGAGGTTGACAGTCAAGATATAAATGGTGATTTGAAAGAAGACAATGTGAAAGCAAGAACATCAGCTAAAAGGTTACTAAAGTAATTTGTAGGTGACATCATAGGTAATGGCAGAGCAAGTTAATTTATTCATTATAGTGTTTTTTAATATGCATCCACAAAAATGCAAGATACTCTTCTTGTCTTTAGAATAATATAATTAGCAAGAACAAGAGAATGATTGTCCTTAGGAAGATTATATTCTGTTAGGCACAGTCAGATAACAAGCATTTAAATAAGTAAATAACTAGACAGTATAATTTCACTTATTTTAACTTCTATGAAGAAAGTTAAGTAGGGAATTGAAATAGAGTATGGCTGAGTGTAAGAAGGTAAAGAATGACTGCACATTTTAGGTACTGTAGTTAGAGAAGGCCTCTTGGGAGGAAAATAATTAGATGAATTTGTGATATATGTGACGGTGAAATGATTAGTGTAGGAGAGTAAAATTGCAGACTGGATGATAATCATTTTTCTGAAATAGATGCATGGAAGTGACATTTACTAGAATTGGAGAAAAATTAGAGAGGAGCTCATGTGGTGGAATGGTTTGTTTGTTCAGTGGGTAAGAGAAGTTAAATTCTAAACATGCTAATTTGCACATTGTACATAAACATTCAAATATAGAAGTCAAAAGGAAAATATATGTCAGCAGCTTGGAGGACAGATTATGAGTGAGGACAATATTTGTGAGTTGCTATCTTGTAGATGTATTTAAAACTATAAAAAATATAGTCTGTGGAGAGGTATAGTTACATGAAAATTGAAACATTACCAAAGCGGTATTGAAAATCTATTAAAGAAACATATCTGGAGTTAAACAAAACTATTCACCAAATAGTCTACCAAAAACTTAGAATAACCTAAATGCCTATTGCTCTAGTTATCTGCTGGATAAAAAACTCTCCCAAAAGCTCAGTGGCCTAAGACAGTAGTCATTTTGCTCTGTCTCATTATTTTGTGGTCAGAAATTCAAGCAGAGGTAAGCTTGCTGATTCAAGTTTTCAGATAGAGGAAGGTCTTTTTAAGGATCTTGAGATATGTCCCACAGCCCTTTCTTTCTTTTTCTCTCTTTCTTTCTTTTCTTCTTTGTTTTTTTTCAGGAAGAATGACTAAGAATATAACATTAGGGTGCCAGAGGACAAAGTCAAGAGCCAAGGAAATCTGTTCACAGGAAGTGGGTCTAAACTCTTTGAAGGAATGCTTGAACAAATTTCCATGGCTGATTCATTTCTTCCATATGACCTTGACTGAAGATACTTGATGTTATCCGTGCTCCGAAGATAGAAGCTATTACAAGAGCATTCAGATTTTAGGGATGGGGTTATAGAATATATAGCTTGATGAGAAAAGTGTCAAAAAATATGTGGACACATTAAAACACAACACCAAAATAAACCACTGGCTATAACTTTCATATATTCCCAAATGCTAAATGAAACTAACCACTGCAAAACAAACAAATACACTCTAAAAATCCTATTGCATAAGGACATAAGGCTAACGCTTGAGGTTTAGAGTCTCTTCATTCAAATCATATCCAGGTGCACATGAGAGTCCTTACGTTCAGTTCCTCAGATCTGAAGAACTTAAAGAGACAAGTCTTCTGACCTCCACAGATCCCACTTACACACAGCAGTCACTACACTGTACACTTCAAAATTTCTCAAGAGGGACAATTTCATGTGGCTGCTTCTTTACTACAATATTAATAAATATTAATGTCACAAGTTTTGCCTCATCTTTACACTAAGACAACAACCTAACAGCAACTGAATTTTATATTTTCCCTGAGAGTTCTAATCTTTTTGAGAACTCTTTTCTGACTAGAAAAACTGTCCTGGTTCATTAACATTTCATTTAAATTCTATTCAAAAATGAAAGTTAGATTTTTCATTCATCTATCCCTTTCCTTATGATAAGTAAGCAGAAGAAGTAAAGTGACAATTTCAACATTTAATCCACCAATCTTGTCAACTAGATCACTGTGTTAATTTGGAACATCTATTTTCAACATTACTGCAGAATTCCACTACTATTTAACAAAAGACATCTTTTCTCTACTTTTCAGTACATTTTTTCTAACTTCATTACGGACACATACCAATAGAATCCCTTTAGATTCTCACCTTCACCTAATCTTGTAATGAATATCATATATTTTAGGTGTTTGTTAAAGCATCACCCCACTTTCAGATGTACCATTCTGTTTCATTTATTTTTCCCATAAAAACCATTCCAAAATGCAGTGGTTTTTAAGTAACAATTATTTTGTTGATGTTGCCATTTGGGGATGAGACATTTTAGCATGACCTGACTAAATGATCTCTTCGTGTTCTATGAAGCACTAACAGACGTCATTTGGTGTCATTCAGCTGGTGAAAGGGTTGGAAGTTAGGTCTTTTATGGAGGATTACTGGAAATCTGGGGTCACTTAGATCTGTTATCCAGTGTTTATATATTTACTTTCCTCCATGGTAGTCTCAGGGTACGATTTCTTAAATAACATCTAAGAGCACTAAGTGTTCCAGTAAATAAAATGAAAGTTCCATGGTCTTGGATTACCTAACCATGGATGTATCAAAGCATCTTTTCTGTCATACTCTATTTTCCAAGGAAGACGCAAAGCTACCCTTGATAAACGGGAGAAACCATACGTCTTAGCTCTTAAAAGGGAGTATGTCAAAGAATTTGCCGCTATTAACATTCTTTTTTATTAACAGACAAATTGGTACACAACCTGTCTTATGTTTGTGCATAGATATATTTAGACAATAGTGAAAGTAAATAAACTACAGCTTAACACATTATCATGGATGACTCTTATAATGTAACATAATGTTGTGTGATAAATACAAACCAAAGATTACTAGACATAGTATGATTTGATTCATATAAATTTTCACAGCTAAGAAAACTAAACAATATGCTACTTTTTTCATGTAACGATTAAAATATAGGATATGGTCTGTCTTTAGAAGCAAGAGAATGAGTGCAATAGGAAGGCACATACAGATTCTTCAAAAGTATGAGTAACTAACGTTCAGCTAGCTCTTGGGATCACCATTTTTTATTTTATGTTAACTGATCATATATTTTTAGACACTTCAGAATGTATGCTATGTTTCAGCTAGCTCTTGGGAGCACCAATTCTTTTCTTTTAACTGATCATATGTTTTTACATACTTCAAAATAAATACTATGTTTCAAATTTTGAAAAGGAATGAAGAAGAAATGAAGGACTCTGAAAAAAACTTTTGAGAAATTTAATTTTGAAGAGCAGCATAAAAAGGTACCATTACTAGAAGATTTAGAGAGTAAATGAAAATTGTATGTTTCTTATTTGGGAAATAATAGAGCAAGAGAATAATCAAGGAGAGAGAGAGAAGGAAAGATTTTAAAAAGATAGAATTAACAGAAGAAGTGTATCTGTAGCAATAAATAAGGAAAGGGTTCAGAGCATAAAGAAAGATCTGGTGTTTGATAGGAGGAAAGACAGACAATGAATCAGAAGAAAGGTAATCTGTGTTCAGATGCATGTAGATGTCTAATGACAGGAAAAGCTGTATTGATAATTGTCCTGTAAAATAGTCATACGAGGTTAAAGATTCATTTAAAATCTATCAGGATGCCACTTTTTGATTTGCAAAGAGAAACAGAACTGCTAAGTGACCTGGACATCATATGCCCCCGAGACATTCTGCATTTTTCCTGAAGGAAAATTAAGATAAGAATATAAGTTTTAGTGAAAACAACACTGTTGCTCAAAATATTAGAACATGGGAATTTGATCTGATCCTTTGTCAATGACATCAAGCTAAGCTGGCCATTCAGCTATTTCCATCTTTAGTGATAATTCTGCCAAAAAGGCCTAGATGGCTATGTCACCCTGGACATTGCTGAATGAATACTGTCAAATTCTCTGAATCTCATTGACATAAATTTTAGAGCAAAAATAGTTTCTAATTTTACTTCAGAAACTAGCCATCAGAATTTGATTTAGAATATCTTCTACAGTACAGTCTAGTAACGATTTTAAAACGTGGTTAGGACTTGAGGTAGATAATATTGTTCTCACACACTTACACTGACAAATTCACAACTCATTCTAAGAAACCCTGACTCAAATATATGAATACAAAAAGAGCTCACTAATGCAACCTTCTGCTGTCATCATCCCTGCTGCTTTAATTCTCACTTGGTATATTTTATACTCTCCATTTTTATCTAATGGAAATGAACTAGATTAAACAGAGTTATCAATCTAAGGGATACCTGGTTGTAGTCAATAGCAATGTTTTCATTTTCTAACTTACATTTAAAACACGAATGGAGTAAGTTACTGGATAAACATGTAAGAAGTGCTCCATACTTGGTGTGATAGCTTTAAAAGCTTTTGAAAATAAATATTAATGTTGCGTAAGCATTTCCACACTGTTTTAAGTGTAATTTATATTTAGAAACTTTAGAGAATCAATTCACAGAAATGAAAGAACAGCATGTAAAGTGGAAAGCTAAATAAATTACACATCAATGTGGAAAAGCCATTGAAGCTGTGAAATAACACTGCCTTTCAGATTTAATGCTTTCTTTATCAGGGTGTGTATATCCCACCTCCAATAGATTGACTGTACATGAGAGTCACTTTGGGCCATCCATGCTCTGAAGTTAGGAAAACTCTTTAAGACTTAAGGTGCATAAAGCACACTTTAAGTTCAAGTCAAGGAGATAGTCAAATAAATTGATTAAATATGTAGTTTTCCCAGCATATTAAATCTACTGGCCACTAGATGGTTACAATTGTAAATCAAAACACAAGCTGTGTGTCCAATGCTCTAGGTACTCACACAGCACTGCTATCAGGTCTCATTTCACTCTTCCTTTGAATGGAATGATTGATTGATTGTTCACAGCTTGCGGAACTCTGTGCTGCCTAAGAGCCATCTCTGCTCTGCACCCTCCACACTGACTTTGCATCATTGACTTTCTGCCAGCCATTTTGCTGCCAGGACACAGAGTGACATTTAATGATCTTTCAACACGACAATGTCACATTCATCACTCTTTATCACTTGTGACAGACCTAAATTCAGATGCAAACATGAAATGGAAACTGACTTTAATCCAAACTCTGATATACTTTTGAACTGATATTTATCAGCACAAGTTGATGAGATACTTGGGAAAGAAGATAACCTGTTGAGTGTACCATAATTAAAAATACCAGGTCTAAGTCTATCCTGAAGAATCAAGGGTATTTTAATTTTATAAAGAAAACATTCTGATAAAGTTTCAAGTTGGAAACTATAGTATCTCAACTGTCATGTCAACTAACATCAAATATCTATACAAACTTGGAGAAGATGATTTACTTTTAATGTACTATTCTGATTTATAAATCAAATACCATAATATACATATGAGCTCTTTATAAAGTTCTTGAATGGGGAGAAGACTTAAAAGTTATAACATTCATTTAGAAGAAAATAAGAATCACCATACGTACACAAAATTTTTCTGAACTCTTTCTTTCAATCATCGTAGTTTTCTGGAAGCACTATTCTCCACTATTGTGCTTTTTCCTAAACAAAATAACTTCCTGATACCTGTAAGTCCCCCGATACCATAAACACTAGCCTATATGTATGTGGCAGAATTTCACAGAAATTTAGAAGTATCTTAGAATATTGGTAAGGTATTTCAATACTGCTTAACAAATAATTACTAAAATGATTAAAAATGAAGATAAATGCATACAAGGAATTTGGGTTTTTGGAGATTCCCTCAGCCTTTCTTGATAGCTTAAACTGCAAGTGATGCTTCACTGCTATTTTAGAAATTAAAATATCCTTTGTTTAAAAGTGGTTGGAAAACCAAAAGAAGAAAAAAAACTTTTCAAAATATAGTGTTTATGTTAACCCGAACTTCATGAAGTTAGGAACCAACCTGTGCACATGGACCAGGCATGGTGATTCAAGCCTAGAGGCCCAGCACTTTGGGAGGCTGAGGCAGGAGGCTAGCTTGAGCCCAGGAGTTCAAGACCAGCCTAGGCAACATACTAAGACTCTATCTCTACAAAAAATTTGTTAAAAACTAGCCAGGCATTCTGGTACATGCCTGTGGTCCCAGATGCTTGGTAGGCTGAGGTGGGAGGATTGCCTGTGACCAGAGGGTCAAGGGTGCAGTGAGCCAAGATAATGCCACTTCCCTCCAGCCTGGACGATAGAGCAAGACCCTGTCACAAAAAAATTAAATAAATAAGAAAGTAAATAAATATTTATAGAATTAAATTATATATATATATATATATCATAAAACTTTATTAATTTCACAATAATGGACAGCAAGTTTTTATGTGTCACAATACAAAGAAAGCCTCTTTGCTATTATACTATGAATTCGCCAGAGTATTTTTTTCAAATAAGTGCCTCTTTCTCTAATCTCCAATTAGATTGGTCTAACTGGAGATTAGATCAATCTTACTTAATATCTAAGGTAATTTTTATATTCTGCTCTACATTTTCATCACTGTAGTGCATGTCTAGTCTTTTGTTCTATCTCTTGAATGATTTGAGAAGGGAGAACTATACAGTGTATGCAAGATAGGGCCTACCACAGAATTTATCACACATTTGGGAACATACATAGATACATACATAAAGAACATTTTAAGTTCAAGTTAAGAAGATAGTCAAATAAATTGATCAATGTCAATTTCCAAGCCTATTCCATCTACTGGCCACTAGATGGTTATAAGTGTAAATCAAAACGCTTTTGAGTAAAACACTTGAGTGCAATCACTGTCATAAAAACATTAGCCTCAAGAACCCCACAGAATCTGCAGTGTTATACTTCCTAGAGTGGATTCTGGCAGTTCCCCACCAAATTTCCCCTTCCTATCTGGGTATCTTTCCTTTATTCGATTGGCATTGCCTGTTAACAAGGCGCGGCTGCTTCCTTCTTCTGAGAATTGTCTTCAGCCAAGGGAGCCACATCACTCCAGGGTCCACCCCCACTCCTACCCCATCTGGGGCAGATGGGGTACAAGGTAAGACTAACTCAGTTCCCTTTGGGATCACACTGAGGCCAACTGAAAGTGCACTCTTGATTATCTTCTCTCTCCTGCCATAACCTGTGTCCCATGCTTTATTTTTCCTGAGAGCAATCCCTCAATAAATCACTTAAACAGAAATCCCAATTTTACAATCTGTTTCTAAGGAACCCAGTCTAAGGAAGTTGGCACTGTGAGTGGGCCTAGAAAGCAGACTTAAAGGATGAGGTCCTGGATTTGGGTCACTTGCCAGATGAATGCAAGGAGTATCCCATCCCTGATGGTAGGGGATGTAACAGAAGTCTGTAAGACCATAACAATGTAATTCCTGAATTGGAATGGGATGCATAGTCTGTCTCAGGAATTTGACAGGTATTGAACTGGGTGACTATTTCTCAGCTTGATGGATTCATTTAATACTGGAAATAACAAGGTCATATCATCAAATCAGCACTTTAAAGCCAAGTGTGAGGGTCAGAGGGCCTTCTCAGCTGTATTGAAACAGATTCTCCTCTTTTGCAGCTGGAAAATAGACATGGCCGAGCATAAGACGCAACGCTTAATTCTTCAGGAAAGTCTCAAACAATAAAGTTGGAACTCTGAGAGGGAAGGAGTGAGGCCCTAAGATTTTTAATGAGACCACCTCAGTAATACACTTGAGAATGTTGAGTCATCAATTCCTCCTGCACTATCTGGATCTCCAAGAGTGGCCCACTCTCCCCTATTAAAACTCTCAGAGGATAAGGTAGAGCCCTCAAATGAGGCAATTGTCTTTCAAATAATGCCATATATATATATATATATATATATATATATATATACACAACCTCTGCAGGGTTTGTCTCCACCCATCCTGGCCATAATATAATTAGGGTCAGATTTCAGCATGAATGTACTGGGAACTTGCCCAGAGTACAGATGGATAAAAATAATATATGTAAAACGTGCTGCTAGCTGACAAATATTACCAGTGAGTATGACTGAGAATGGACCCTGCAGTTCTAGAAGAAGAAAGTTGGAATACAAGGTTGATAGAGAGTTTGTAAACACCTAGGATCTAACATGCTGGCAAGTGCACTAAGTGACCATTCCGCTATGCTTCCCTGATGACTCTCAGAATCTTGGAAAAAGTGATAAACCAGGATGATCCAAAATAAATGGGGCAGAGATTCCAGAATTATTGTAACAAAGTGTAGTGGAATGGATCAAAAGTCTCAAGGGTTATAAACCTTCAGAAGATGAATAAGTTTTGGAGACCAAATTTATAGCATCATGACTGTAGCTAATAATGATGCATTGAATACTTGAAATTTACCAAAAGTATGTCACAACTGTTCTTATCATATGCACACATACAGCCACACTCACAAATGGTAACTATATGAGATGATGGATATGTTAATTTGCTTGATTGTGTTAATTATTTCATGATGTATACATGCATCAAAACATCACATTGTACTCCCTAAATATAGGCAATTTTTATCTGTCAATCTTATCTCAATAGAGTTGAATAAAATGCAAGAAAATTAGCATCAGCAAACAAACACAGTCTCACAGAAATAGATGTGTTGGAAAAGCTCTATTACACAAGATGAAAAAACTCATCATGAACATGTTCTTTTGGAGGATGCTGGAAAAGCTCCAGTTATCAAGGATACAGGAAATGTAATGGATAGAGAGGTCCCAGAATCACAAGAGTGGTCATTTCTCCAGGCTGCATAAAAAAGATCACAGGTGTGGTCATTTCTCCAGGCTGGGACAGATGGTGGAAGATGCTACTATCGCTCTGCACCCCCCCGCCGCCCCTGGTAGGAATAGGGATGCTAGGATCCCAGAACACCAAAGGCCATTTGACAGAACTTAACCATCAGAAGCAAGGTAGGTATAATGGTGTTATACTACTTACCAGTTAGTCACAAGGTTAGAATGTCTATAAGCAGTGGGAATCTATGGTGATTACGCATCATACCTGGTGTTTCTAGAAGCTAAATGAATAGACAGCCAATATAGTACCCTTGATATATAACCAAAAGAGATTAAAATGAAGATGCTGAAGCCAGCACTTTGCCCATTTTTCAGATCTAAGCCAGTTCCAAATTATGGAGAAGTCCAATCCCCATGAGGTAGGACCTTCTAACACCAGAACAAGAGTAAAGAGTAATGATCCTCCCGGTTTCTTCAAGAGCTGTTTTGGAAGTAATCACACACCGCAGGAAAACTGCTAAGCTATTTGAGGGATGGTGGATACAGTGCACACATAAGACTCAAATCATTGTACATTTAGCCTAGATCTGTCTAACCTGTGTCTATTGTGGACCCACAGTAGACAATGGACTCAACCAGTAGTCATTTCTTTAGACTGAACTTGTACAATTTAAATGAATATTCTTTGTTGTTTATAAAAAAAATCTTTAATGGGTTAAGAACTATTATAGTAGAAAAATTCACATGGAAGCTTCTGAAACTCTCTGTTTCCCACTGGAAAGATAATAAATATAGAGCAATATAGTATCCTACGATAATGACACACAGTGGTATTATAACCAAATATTTAAAGGATGTACTTAATTAATGAGTCTGTGCCCTGAAAAACTGGATAAATCATGCCAGATAATAGTGGACTACTGCAAATTTACAAAGCAGTAGCTAAGTCATGTGGATTCTGTGATTCTTGATGGATCTCTGCCCATTGAAAGTATCTTTCAACTATGAAAGCAAAATAAGTATGTTTAAAGGAAGAATTAATCACCAGCAGACCCACAATACAAAAAATGTAAAAGAAAGTTCTTCAAGAAGAGAAATAAGATAACAGATGAAATATGGTATGAAAATTATCAAAATGGTAACATGGATAAACGTGCAACAAAATTGTCTTTTTTATAAATATCTTTAAAAGGTAGTTTGCTATTAAAAAAATACAACACTGATTATCCTGAAGAAGTAGAATGGCTTCTATGTACTGAGAGCAGGAAGGAATATGTTTGGCATTCCAGTGATCCCTTCGCTATCTCTTGGTAAACAATGTCTACTTATAACTCGAAATTGGCATGTACAGCAGCGGTAATCTGTGTCTGTGCTTAGTGTTTCATAGGAGTGATGACTAACTACATCTAAACCAGCTGGAGAGAGGCCTGTTCAAATAGTATTGAAAAACAACCCTCAACCTGAAGAGCTAAATATCTGTCTAAATATTAGTGCTTAGTATCAAAGAAATGATTAGAGTTGTTTAAATATCAAAGTCATATTTTAACAGAAATACCTAACTACATTTGTGCTCTACAGTGAAAAATAACCGTCAATTTTTTGTTGAGATAACTTCAGAAGTTTTAATCAATTTGTGAGTTAGTTATTATAATACTCTACAGATATGTGGTGGCTGTAATAATTTCTGAATAAGTTAACATATCATTGGTGAATATTATGATACTCATAAATAGGCTTAATAAATCAGCATACAACTTTATATAACTGTTCTTAAGGGGCAGATTTTAATGTTTTCTAAAGCAATGCATTATGTAACAGCAAGAACATCAAACTTAGCATAGACACCCAATAATATAGATTTGTCCAAGAACTCTCGCTGTGAAAAGCAATTTAAAATATTGTCAATTCTCTCACTTTCACAAATATGTCATTTCAGACCAACCACCAGTATTTTCACAGTAGCTGATTCATTCTTCATTCTTTATCCAATTCATTTAATGTGAGGATTTGGCAAATAAAGTGATTTTTTTTGGACACATTCACTTTTTATTTGAACTAGTCCTTCCTTCAATTAGTATACAAGTAAAAGAATCATTTATATAATCATCGCATGCCAAATAGTGAGAAGAACATAATCAATATAAAGATGTTTTCAATCATTCTATTTAAAAATTTCATCAACTGAGTTTGAACACAGGATCCAACATATACTCTTGGCAAAAGCACAAATTATTTGAATCAATTTTGCAATTACGAAGATATGCTTGACTTTTCTACCACCAGAATTATCATGATTTTATTCAAAGCTTTATAGCCAGACCCCTAACAATCTAGCAATTTTTATCTTCTCACTTTAAAAGATGAGGATGGTAGCTGTAAAATAGCAACTGATGTGGTCTGGCTGTGCTCCCACCCAAATCTTATCTTAATTGTAGTTCCCATAATGCCCATGTGTTGTGGGAAAAACCCAGTGGGAAGTAACTGGATCATGGTTTTTTTTTTCCCCCATGCTGTTCTTGTGAGAGTGAGTTCTCATGAGATCTGATGGTTTTGTAAGCATCTGGCCTTTCCCCTGCTGGCACTTCACTCTCCTACCACCTTGTGAAGGAAAATGTGTTTGCTTCCCCTTCCACAATGATTTTAAGTTTCCTGAGGCCTTCCCTGCCATACAGAACTGTGAGTCAAATAAACCTCTTTAATTTATAAAAAACCCAGGCTTGGGTACTTCCTTACACGATGTGAGAATGGACTATTACACCAACTTTTATTAGTCAATTGAATTAGCTATTTTTTAGTAGTAGGATGGGATTTTCTTATACATTTATTGACCTTAAGTACCATTTGAGTCTGTGTTGTCAATAATGATTGTAGTTGTTTGTCTTGTCAATAATGATTACAGTCAATCTAGTGACTTTTACTCACATTATTAGGATAGTAACTAAAAAAAATCAAGGACACCTCTACTTTGGCTTGGTTTAGGGGAATAAAAGTAGAAAATGATACTGAGATTTAAAATAAGCAGTGCTAGCCATACAACACTGTAAGTTTAGTTTGGTAGACAAATACTTAAATAAGTAAAAGCTTGATAAATTATATATAAAATATTTATACAAGAAGTAATAAAAATGAAAGAAACTGCAAATTTTACTTGGGGTATTCATGTAATAATTTAGAAAGAAGGTATTAATTACTGTGATATTATTCGCTCTTACTTACAAAGCTAGACTAACGCCATGATATGTTACATGTTTAATCTGTAGAATGGGTGATCCTGCTTGTTCCTAATTAAATCCTACTTGATTTATTGTGTGATAGATTTTTCACCTTATTTCCATTTATTATAGTTGTTCCACAACTGCAATATCTTCTCTAGATATAAATGAGATTATGACATTCCTCTACCTAAATATTAGTGGCTTCTGATTGAACTTAGGGATGAAACTGGAAACCATCATTCTCAGCAAACTGACACAAGAACAGAAAACCAAACACCACATGTTCTCACCCATAAGTAGGTGTTGAACAATGAGAACACAGGGACACAGAGAAGAGAACATCACACACTGGGGCCAGGGGGGTGGGGGGATAGAAGGGGAATAGCAGGGGTTGGGGGATTGGGAAGGGATAGCATTAGGAGAAATACCTAACATAGATAATGGGGCAATGGATGCAGCAAACCACCATCACGGCACATGTATACCTATGTAACAAACCTGCACATGTACTCTAGAACTTAAAGTATAATAAAAATAAAATAAATATTTGAGATGATGGATATCATAATTAACATGGATAAACGTGCAACAAAATTTATCTGATCACTATACATTGTACATATCAAAATATGTACCCCATGAATATGTAAAATTATTTGTTAATAAAAAATAAAATATTGAAAATAAAAAAAAGAAAAAATCCATATAACTGCTAGCCATCTATAAGGCATCCCAAGGCACATCCATCTAGTTTTCTGAATCATTTATGCTGTTATCCACAGTGCTACATTATGTATTGGTCTTTCTGAACATTTCCAGGGTATCTGAATACACTGATTCATGTCTTTAACATTTTCTTTCCTTTTGGCCTAGGCTAATTTTTTTTCCAAAATGTTTGTGTGGATCTTTCTCAACATTGAAGACATTGCCCAATTGTGTCACCCATGTCCTCGACTTAAAACACGTCTTTTCCTGCCTCTGGTTACTCTCCATTTTCCTATTTAATTTTTGTAACATTGATAACTATTTGAAATAATATCATTTATTTATGTATATTATTTATTGTAGATATTGCTTTACATTTTGTTTGGACTATCTTCATAGCTTTTTAAACTATAGCCAGCATATAACAAGAACTCAATAAATTTTTCCTTTAAAGCAGGCATGGTTATTAAGAAGAAGGAAAAACCATGTAAGTACATGAAATATGAAACATACCACTTATTCTGGCCATTACATAACATACTGAATTTTGGACTTAAAAATTATTAATATACTTAAAAAATTAATGAGATGTCAACCATAGTCCATGTTTTAAGAAGCTTGACTGGAACAAGAGGGAGATTTTGGCAAACATGTCATTGTCTCTCAATATCTGTCTCTCTCATCTGAATAACAACACTGTAGGTTTTATCTGGGCTCCTATTAACCAGCCAAATGATTAAATATACCAGGTCTTATTGAAGTTAGTTGTGTCCATACTAATAAGTTTTGGCCAATGATATCTAAGCAAAAATGATTTGTCAATTTTCCAATAATTTTTCCTAAAACACGGGAGAGAAGGCATTACTATCTCTTTATAATGCTTACAGTCTAAAACCAAAAATGTTGGCTAAAATTTGAGTTTAAAAATGAATAGGAATTTAGAAAGGTCTTAGGTCTCTGACACTGCTGACCCTCCATATAACCAGGGATATTCATCTCTGAACATTTTTTACAAAATTTTGCAAAGGAAAAACAAAGAAATTTTACCTAATTTAAGCGACTGTCTCTTTTTGATTGTTTGTTTACCTGCTTCTTTCTGTTTTTGTTTTCTGACACATGCAGTGACACTAATCCTAAATGATAAAGAGATGAAAGATGATAGCTTGAGATAGTAAAGGAAAAATATTCTTTAGTATGGAAATTTTATTGAAATTATTATCTTCATTCTATCTTAACAACCAACAGAAGGAATTAACAGAAGGTAGATAATTCCAGCATCTTTAAACATTTAAAGAAAGAAGTCAGTTTGGACATGACTTCTCAGTAATTTTATTTTAAAATAATTTCATATTCATAAAAGAATTGAAAAAAGCACGGAAAATAGTCTCTCATTTTCTTCACCTACCTTCCTCTAAAGTTAATATTAATGTAACCATATATATTAAAACTAGAAGATTAGCCTTGGTACAATCCAAAGAATTACTGATTTTGTTCAGATTTTTTCACTTGCTCAAATAATGTTTTATTTCCATTGCTGAATCCAATTCAGAATACAAACGTGCATTTAGTCCTAATGTTTCCTTAATCTCTTCTTGCCTTTGACTTTTTCCCATGGATTTCTTTAGTTTTATGATCTTGACAAATATGAAGAATATTAGTCAGGTATTTTTTATGCTCCTCAATTTGTGTTTGAATTTCTTATGCTTAGACTGAAGTTAAGAATTTGGGGAAATCATACAATAAAGGTTGCCTTGGTTTTTATTAATATGAGAAATTCTTTTTTTTCACTTTTGGAGGATGCGTTTTGCTGGTATAAAATTCTGGATTGACAGTTTTTTCTTTAGTTTTTTACTTTTCTTTTCAGTACTTTAAAGATGTAACTTCAATGTCTTCTTTCTTAAATGTTTCCTGCAGAGGAATATACCAAAATTCTTATCCCTGTATCTAAGTATGATAATATTTTCTCCCCCATGGCTGCTATCAATATTTTCTTTGTTTGTTTTGTTGTTTTTGTTTTCTTGTCTTTGATTTTTAGCTGCTTAAATGAATATGCTATGCTTGATATGCTTGCAATTAATGTTTGTCTTGCTTAATATTTCTGAACTATTTTTGTCTGTTGTTTGGTGTCTGTCACTAAATAAGAAAAATTCTTGTTCATTGTGTCTTCAGACCTATCATTTGCACTGTTTTCTCTTCTGAGGTTCTAATTAGGCGCATTTTAAACAATTTTATATTGCCCCATCAAGCTTAGATACTCCCATACATTTTTTTCTACTCTTTTTTCCCCTCGAATGATTTTTATAAACCAATTTTCATGTTCGCAAATTCTTTCTTTAACCATGTTGAGTCTACAGGTAAGCCTTTTCATTTATATTCCTGTGTTTTGATTTATAACACTATGTATTCTTTTTATAAGATATTATCCATCTTATTGTGCACTTCATCACCCTTTTCCAAAACAGGCTTTAATGTGTAAATCACAGTCAATTTAAACTCCTTGTCTAAAAGATTCAGTATCTGTGCCTGATGATTATTTTGTTTCTTCAGATTGCTTTTTGTCTTCTTTTTGCATATCCTTTTAATATTTTTTGAAAGCCAAGTATATTATGTAGAACATTAGATGCTGAGCTAAATATGTTTTAGATACAAAGGTAAGTACACCTTATCATATGATAAGTATTTGTATGAGAATTTGTGTTGATCCAGCCCAGAGTTCATTTGGGATTGAAGTTTGTTGTTACAGTTAAGGCCAGTGTGCCAGAGGGACTCATTTCCAGGGACTTCCTCTCAAATATCTATTCTCCAGTAGGCCCTGGGTCTTCCCCTTCTGCTGTTACTCAGATGATTTCTACCACAGCTGTATCAGATGGACTACACTGTGATTTCAATTTGGTGCTTGGTAGTGCATTGGTGTGGAGCAGGGGAAATGGGGCATTCTCAGATATTCTGATCAAGCCTCTGTGTTCAGCAGACCCTGTTGTACCTGATCTCAAGTCTGCATCTTGACAAGTTCTCCTGCCCCTTCAACAGGGATAAAGAATGTATTTTCCTCTTTCTTTCTAGACAAGTTTTTACCAGTCCTAAGTTGACACAGTGTTTTTGGTTCTTTCCTCTGAGGAAAAAGTTTGGTGGTTTTTTTTTTTTTTTTTTTTTTTTCCCATTGGGTAGGTAAGATGGAAATGGGAGGAGCCTCAGCAATGTCTGCCAATCTTTCCTTCTTGCAGCATGAGGGAAGACTTCTCAGGTCCCTGGTCGATCTTCCCTGTAAAATCATGGTGGATTTCAGAGAAGAAAAGATTGTAGAAGCAAGCAAACTTTTTTTTATGTCAGAGGCCCCCTGAGCTTCATACTTTAATGTTAGCCACACTTGGCCTTCAGCAATTCATTAAAAATACTTAACTGAATCTTCTCACTGGCTTAGAGAGCATCCAGCAGACTATGCCCCAGGTACGCACATGATTTAGGTCTTTAAAGTTTTTTTTTTTTTCAGTCCCTGTAAGGACTTGTCTTTCCCAATATATCAGATTAAATGTTTGTCTTTTCCTAGATATCAGAATCTTTAGTTCTCTGAATATTTTTTAAGTCATGTATTTGTAATTTACCCAGTTTCTCACTCTTTGTAAATTTTTTTTTCTTGTCAGGTTAGAAACAATGCTTTTTCCTGCTCGCTACATGTTTAAGATGAAACTTGAAGTCCAAAGAAACACATAGGCCTTTCTATGAATGGTTACAACTATCTTACTGTTATTTCTTATAGAAGTAAACAAAGAATGGCAATATAAGAATGTATTATAGTTTAAAATGTGAAGCCTTGTTTCAATGGATTAATTCCTCATGTTTCAGATATTATTCAATAAATGTGTTCTGAGCATTTATTGTAGATACCATGTGTAGTCTACCCAGATGGCAATAAGTCTTTGTCAGAAGACAGTTTGTAAGATATTCTGATATTTCTTCTACCCACTGAGCAGAATGATTTTGGCAGCTATTGTAATATGTGAGATATGTATATATATACACACACATACATCTCTATATATACATACATAGTTGATATTTGGGTGTATTCCAACACATATTTAATAACTAAATAAGTTATTTAATTCAAGACAGAAATGGAAAACAACAAAAAAAGGAATCAACAGTGCTTAAACCCACCTACTCCATAAAAAGAACAGAATATATTTTCTAAAATTTGCAAAAGAGAAGTAAGAGAGACATACGGAAAGAACACTGTAAGTAATGTGTGTCACAGCTTTGTGCTAATGTCTCTTTCCTCCTCACTAGGAAAGTACTGAGATACTTCAACACATGATGAAGAGAGATCTCCCTGACCAGCTTCTTAAACTCTCCTTTAGGTCACTGGTTATGTGTTCTTTGATTCTCTTCTGTAATTTTATGTTTTTCTGCTTAGGAACAGCTTCTTTTCTCGACTGGAATTCGATAGCGGAGAATTCTCAGCTATTCCTTCTGCTGTTATGCAGAGTTCACAGTTGAATAACACATCTACAATATCTGTGTTTCTAAAACAGAAGAATTTGTTTTAATGCCAAGTCATTTAACTATTGGCTAGACTGTAACCCAGGAATGGTTTACTCATTGATTCTGAGCAATGAAGAAATGAGGCTTGTGGTTGTTGGAGAGGAAATTTCATTTTTATAATTTAATTTAATTTTGTTATTTTGTCAGGAGAGACCTCCTTTCTTTATGAGTAAAATCTGAAAAATATGCTCCCCACACCACAGAACTTAACGAATTTCTATGAACTTTCCTCTCATGTAACTGAATATCTTCTGTTACAGTACTCTGATTTTTCTAGTTATTAATGGATTCATGTTCACTACAAGTCAGCCTCATGGACAGGACATTTTAATATTGGATAAAAAATATACTCAAATTTTACATAGTTAACATTTTTTTTTAATTATACTTTAAGTTCTGGAATACATGTGCAGAACGTGCGGGTTTGTTACATAGCTATACACATGCCATGGTGATTTGCTACACCCATCAACCTGTCATCTAAATTAGATATGTATCCTAATGCTATCCCTCCCCTAGCCTCCCACCCCCCGACAGGCCCCAGTTTGCGTCCATGTGTTCTCATTGTTGAATTCCCCCTTATGAGTGAGAACATGCAGTGTTTGATTTTCTGTTCCTGTGTTAGTTTGCTGAAAATGATGGTTTCCAGCTTCATCCATATCACTGGAAAGGACATGAACTCATCCTTTATTATGGCTGCACAGTATTCCATGGTGTAAATGTGTCACATTTTCTTTATCCAGTCTATCATTGATGGGCATTTGGATTGGCTCCAAGTCTTTGCTTTTGTGAATAGTGCTGCAATAAATATACATGTTCATGTGTCTTTTTAGTGGAATAATTTATAATCCTTTGAGTATATACCCAGTAATGGGATGGCTGAGTCATATAGTGTTTCTGATTCTAGATCACTGAGGAATCATCACACTGTCTTCCACAATGGTTGAAGTATTTTACACTCCCACCAACACTGTAAAAGCATTCCTATTTCTTCACATCCTCTCCAGTATCTCTTATTTCCTGACTTTTTAAATGATCACTATTCTAACTGGAGTGAGATGGTCTCATTGAGGTTTTGATTTGCATTTCTCTAATGACCAGTGATGATGAGCTTTTTTTCATCATAAATGAAAATGTCTTCTTTTAATACATAAATGTCTTCTTTTAATAAATGCCTGTTCATATCATTCACCTACTTTTTGATTTTGGTTTTTTTTTTTTTTTTTTTTGTAAATTTGTTTAAGTTCCTTATAGATTCTCGATATTAGCCCTTTGTTAGATGGATAGATTACAAAAATTTTCTCCCATTCTGTAGGTTGCTTGTTCACTCTGATGATAGTTTCTTTTGCTGTGCAGAGGTCTTTAGTTTAATGAGATCCCATTTGCCAGTTTTGGCTTTTGATGCCATTGCTTTTAGTGTTTTAGTCACAAAGTCTTTGCCCATGCCTATGTCCTGAATGATATTGCATAGGTTTCTTCCAGGGTTTTTATGGTTTTAGGCCTTATGTTTAAGTCTTTAATTCATCTTGAGTTAATTTTTGTATCAGGTATAAGGAAGGGGTCCAATTTCTGTTTTCTGCATATGGCTAGCCAGTTTTCCCAACACCATTTTTAAAATAGGGAATCCTTTCCCCATTGCTTGTTTTTGTCAGGTTTGTCAAAGATCAGATGGTTGTAGATGTGTGGTGTTATTTCTGCAGCCTCTCTTCTGTTCCATTAGTCTACATATCTATTTTGGTACCAGTACCATGCTGTTTTGGTTACTGTAGCCTTGTAGTATAGTTTGAAGTCAGGTAGAGTGATGCCTCCAGCTTTGTTCATTTTGCTTAGGATTGCCTTGGCTATACAGCCTCTTTATTGGTTCCATATTAAATTTGAAGTAGTTTTTTTCTAATTCTGAGAAGAAAGTCAATGGTAGCTTGATGGAGACAGCATTAAACATTGTTTTTAAACATAAGTATATATGGCATTTTAAGAATTACTTTTCATTATATTGAGAGATATTTCTACACCCAGTGTATAGGATGTATTAAGAAAATAATCAGAGTTCATTTAAAATGTATTCAGTCATTGATATATGTTAAATTTATTTTAGCATATATTTAAAATTTACCACATAAAGGATTGATATACATATACATAGTGAAATGACTATAGACAAATTTACATTTTTATGACCTTCCATAGTTATCTTTTGTGTATATATGTATTGATTTGTGGGTGTGGGTGTGTGTGAGAGAGCATCTAAAATTTACTCCATAGGTGAATTTTCAGTGTCTAATACAATAGTATTAATTATAGTAAACAGGAGGTACATAGGATCTCTAGACCTGTTCACCCTACCTAGTTGCAAATTTGTACTCTTTAACCTACTTTTTCTTGTTTTCTACCCTTTATCACCTTTGGTATTCACCACTCAGATTCTAGATACAAGTGAGATTAGGTAGGGAATCTATGAGCCCCACATGTTGGGTGCCAGAGTGTAGGGATCCATGAGCCCCTCATTGGACACCAGAATGTAGACATCCATGAGTCCCACATTGGGCCCCAGAATGTAGGGGGTCAGCCCTACATCACCCATGGGCACCCAGAGTTCAGTGGCAACAAAGGAATGAGAAAAAGACAGGTTAAGCGAGACAGTGAGACCAAGGGGCCATCACTTATTACTTTGAAGGAAACAGTGAAGGCCCTGAGCTCTGATCATCCACTCTATTTACTGGTTACAATCACTTTAATCTACAGGGTAGGGGTGGAGTGATGGTGGAGTGAATCAAGGAGCCAGAATTGAATCAGTGAGCTGGAACTGGTGTATCATTCTAAAGATAGATAACAGTGGCAGTTTGGGAGTTTCACAAAACAAGCACATGTGGTTATCTTTGACTTCTTATATATGTGCAGCTGGTGGAACTCGGGCCTTACAAGGAGCCTACAGGTCTGCCTATGTGACAGTGCCAAGAAGGTGTTTTACATCCTTGAGCGCAATGTTTATGGTAACAGAGCCTAGGTCACCCTGCACTGGAACATGAGGCATGGAGAGAACTTCCTCCCCAGAGGCCTCATTCAGCCTTCTGCAGTTTGTTTTTCCTTGTTTATATGTTACTCATAACCAATTTACGTAGGCATTTTGAAAGTCCTTTTTCCTTTGCTGCTTTTCCCAACAGTCTATTTTTTTTTTTTTTTTTTTTGGATGCTTCATTTATTTCCATGTTACCTAATAGTCCAAACCTAGGATGGTTGCTGGATGCCATAGGGTATCCCAGACTTTCTATTTTTGGCACAATGTCTAAGGCATTACCCTATAATGCAAAGAGGGAAAAACCTCATCATATCTGCATTCTAGCTTCTGGGAAGTGACAAACAGAAAGAAAATAATAAGCTCTTACACATGAAAAATGTGTCCAGAATTGTGGATGTCAAACTTTTTCTCCTTGTCCCTTGGCTGGAATTAATTCACATGGCAGAACTTAATAGCAAGAGCTTAGCCAAATACTTCATTACTATGGAAGAGAAGAGTAGGCATTATAAAGACCTCTAGAAGTCTCTACCATATATTTTGCATATATAAATTACATATAGACATATATTTAATGCATGCATATTTATAAGTAAAAGCCCCATATGTTGCATATATAAGTAATTATATGTGCAACCAGTTGAAGATATGAGACAATACTTTTGTAATTTCAGTTTTCTTGTTTCAGAATGGAAATTGTCATAATCTCATTTTGTGGTAATCATAATCTAATGATTGAATGTTGAAAGCTGATATTGTATAAATTATATCATATTTTAAAATTTTTATTTCAGAGAATTTCTATACTATATGAAAGTTGAGTAGGTTATTTAACACTTACATACTATTTACATAGATTCCACAGTTATTGAAGTCATGGTCAAATTTATTTCATCTCTGTCCTTATTTATTTCTTCCTTCACTGAAATGCTATGAGACAAATCTCAGAAATCACATCATCCATAAAGTCTGCAAGTATAATTTTGTAATGAAAATGGCTGCTATTGTTATTAATAGTACTATAATTATCACAGAATGTTTTTGAAAATAATTACTGTATCCCAAAAAATGAAGATGAGGTCTCTAAACAACAAAGTGTGTCATTTTAAATTATCAAACATCATGAACATTTTTGAAAAAAAGCAAAAATATACTGTAGAGTAGTATAAATATTAATCTCTGACTACTGAAGATAAGCATATTTAAGAAGTTTAAAGGATTAATAAGCTTAAAATAAATGACATTTTCCTGAAAAGTATATTAAATATTTGCTTTGTAGTTTGTCTACACATCATGAAGTAGTAATTCAAATGAGCAGGTATGTTTAAGTATTGAAAGGAAACACTGTTAAAGTGGAATACAAATATGGATTATAAGTACTTATTTTGTTTTTTTTAAATTACATAACAACTTCTTAATAAAGAGCTCAGAACACTGTCTATAGCATAAATGAGTAATATATTAAATACATAACAAAACCTCAATACAGGGACAGATTATACAGAAGAAATGAGATACATATGTCATATTGTGAATTGTCTTATCTCATTTTTAAAAGATATGAATGATAAAAATTAGCAAGTAACTCTAAAAGATATTTCAATATCTGTACTTCATGTTATACCAATTTTTATTTTTTCTAACTACTTGTAATGCACGACAGACTTTACCTCATAATTAGAAAGCTAAGTCTGTGTAAAACTGAGCTAGAACTAATAAATTATAATGTTCACAAGTCTTTCCAAATTTACAGTTTTTATATTTATTTTTATTTAATTCTGCTTTGTGTATAGTTAAATTCTAGTTATGGAGCCAAAGTCTTGAAAATTGAAATATTTTCAAAATGCACAAAGGCTGAAAACATTTTTAAAGTCTAAGTCAATAAGTCTCTACGGAGATTAAACATAATCCACTTTAAAACACAGTAAATTCTTCCTGAAATTGGGGTTTAGTTTTAATGCCTGTGATATTTAAACATGTATATTCAATAAAATTATTTGCTGGAGAATGTAGGTAATGATTTTATTAAGATAGAAGAAGGCTATGAAACCAGTTTAAATGCACAAAATGAAAATCTGAGAACAAACTCAAAGATGTGTGATGAAGCAAGAACAATTCTTGTAACTTTAAATTTGAATTTTCAAGTAAAATATTTATAATTTAAATTTCAAATATCCTTTTCATATTTTATAGCAAATTTTTATATTTTATGTCCTTCAGAAATCACAACAAAAATTAAAGAATAGTTACAGATTTTTAAAATACTTATGCTCTTTTTTACATTATAATAATAATTACTATATGTTCTACTAGCATGCTTTTTATAATGAGTGTTGGAAAGCCATACCAGTTTATTTATTTGAAGATGGTTATTGTCAACATAAAGACATGTATTCTCATATACAATGCTTATACTTATACGGAAGAGCAAATAGAGCTCATATTGAGAAAGAAGCAAGCCAGAGAGACATTCATGCATTCTGAAATTCAGAAGCATTGCTAGGTTCTGTTTTCCACTTTCAAGAGGATTAACCTTTGTACATTCTGGAACTTGATATCATAGACCTATTTTCTTGCTTTCTCATTTCCTCCAGAATCTTGTCATCAATTATATTAGCCATCTACATTCTATTTATTCTTCATGTATATATATATTTATTTACCATTTTAATGTCTACAAATAATGTGCTGATTATTTTTCTTACATTTGTATCATTACATCTGTCTTAAGTTGTAAACAATTCTCTAATAAGAATAAATTTGTATAAACTATCTTTACATTATAAATACCATAGTATATGAATGCAGTTTTTTTGATAATGATGCCACATAAGTAAATTATAGACAAACATAATAATTTAGATTTTTTTAATATATGTGTAACATGGGTGTGTCAATACGTAGGTTAAACAGAAATGTTTGTTGAGTCATATTGAAATAATAATTCACAAAGAAACCCTTATTCTTTATTTAAAAGATGTTGTCGGATCTTTGTTTTTATTTTATTTGTGTCTAGAAATAAACTAGAGCCTTTGCTCTTGCCTTCCTCTGATAAAAAGAAACCTAAAATTTAACTAGAATCACTTTTGAATGTAACTACTTTCTTCCCATGGCATAATAATCTCTAGCTCATTCTAAGGATAATATTGAATTAAATGATGCTTGATTATCCGGGAATCAGCCAGTATAGGTTATTCTGCAGTTACAATCGACACCCAACTATCAGTGGCTTTTTAAAAAGCAAGAGGCACACAACCATATGCTCTATAATATCTGCCATCAAAGGTTTTCTATCACATTTCTATTATTTACGCACATCCCTCACTGGCAGATAGAATGTATACTCCCATCACAGCCCCATAATGTTAATTATAAAAACTGCTATAAGTTTTATAAGTATAAATACAAACTCATTTTGCACAGAGAGGAAAATATTAAAACATGCCTCTAATTCTTCCAAGTATCCTGGCTTGATTCCGGGTACCTACTATTTTCTTCCAGTTATTAGGCTGGTTGCCACAGCCCAGCAAGAGATGAGGATGGTGCATCAGTAGGGCGCTCCCTCTTCTGGTAGTTTCTATCATTTTTTCTTTCAGTAAGCATGTACAAAGTAACTGAGGGGTTGATCTGTTACGACACCTTGCTACTGAAAAATGACAGCAACATAGGTGCCACATGAGGTCCTTATCTTAGAGTATATATTGTATCACTTATCTGATGTGCAAAGGCCCAAACCATGAGTTATGTTTTATTTTGTTTCCCCATGACTATTTGTCACCTAAATCCATTTACTATATTTGCTTTTTCTTTGCCGCAAAATTGTCACGATAAACTTGACACTGAGTAAAATATCACGAACTACCACGTATTCAAGAAATTCCTCAAAGAGAATTCTAATTTTGAAATAAAATGTCTCAGTACATTTTACTATACAAGCTAATACTCTGCAATTTAGTAATTTATGAAGAAATTAATTTATAGAATTTAGGAATATTCAACATTGATACTAAGGTCATCTTATTTTTACTGATGGTACTAATTCCTACTATTGATTATTGATGGTACTTTATTATGCAGCTGGGCAAGCCAAGTGAGTCTCCAATACCTGGTTCTCAAGGTTCATAGCACATAGGTTTGGCTATGACAAACAAATTGAATCAAGAGAATCTGGCAGGTCAGAGTGTGAGGTGACACAGCCAATGAAACTGACAGAGCCAATCCAACTGAAACAATTTCTGGGGAGTGCCATTCCTGCAGGTCTCGAAGAAAGACTAGACTCAAAGAAAAAAATATATAAATAATAATGATGTAACTTATCTTTCTGACAATGAAGACCTTTCATGCCTTTTACTTTTGAAATTCATTAAATCAATTTTTATTTTTTAGTGTGATGTCCATATGAGCTATTGTTGGTATCAAACATCTTCATAATCTTAGCATAATATTTTCTGCATATTTAAGTGTTTATATTTCAAAGATGGCACTCAGGTCCTTTTCTGCATATTTATCTTGAAGAGCATAGTCTTTAAGTTTCTGCTAAATTTAAACATTCTTTTCTTGAGAGATAACTTTGATACATAGAATCTCTACCTTAGATAAACTGAGTCATTCAGACACAACTTTTGTTATACTACTCCAAAGACTATGGAATCATGGAAGATCAGTACAGACAGTCCACAGAAAATTTTTGCTCTTAAATATTATCTTTATATTTCCTTCCTATTTCTATTTTAGTAAGAACCTTACTCCAGAAGCTAGTGACATACGTAAATATAATTTAGATCCTTAAATCTTTAACATATGTTTAATATGCAAAATTAGGAATATAATTAAGGGAAAAAAATTAAGATTTAATATATTGCTTTAAGAAATAGATGCTTCCTAAAACACAGCAATTATTCAGATGATGTATAAAAATTAAATAATGAATTCATCTTTTGGAATAACTCAGTAATAGACAGTGCAAATCAGCATTTACCACGGCTCGTTTTAAGTATCACGACTTCAATGAGAAAATGTATGAAAAAATGTTTTCTTCCATTGTCAAATATTTGAGTAGTCTAAGTACTTTACCTTTTTGGAGGCTGATTTTTCAAACAGTCATCTTAAATGGAGTCTGATTTTTCAAACGGTCATCTTAAATCCTGCTGAGATAGTTTTCAATACAGTGACTTGTTAACTGTATCTTGCACAGTATTTAGCAGTTATTTGTTCATCAAGCTATTTTTTTCTTTTAACTTATTGACATTCCATGAGATATGACCATCTATATTAGCTACTTGACTTTATCTAAAGGAAACTCAAAACTTTTCATATCATTATGACAAGAAGTAGTTTTGTAACTTGGAGGAAGGCACCACTTAAGTTATGTTTGTAAATTTCAAAAGATGCTAAAACATAGAGATGTTATACCCCTTGATGTTTACATTTCAAAGATGGTACTCAGATCCTTAAGAAAGACATTTCTGTGTCATAGAGCTCGTAAATGACCTATCTAGTCTTCAAATTAATGTATATATGTTTCAATGGGAGGAGAAAATATTTATAATTATAAATTTTCTAAAGGGCTCTCAGAAAAAGGAGGGAAGAAAAATACCCATATTTTCAATAAGGAGGGTTAAGACTTCTAAAAATTTGGTATTTGTCCTTGCACTACCAATAAATTGTAGCTGTTTTTTATTTTTTTATGGTGACTATAAAAGAGGTAACAATTGTCTACCTGGATAATTTAAGACACTCAGTTTTTAAAAGGTGCTATTGATTGAAAAAGGAGAGTATATAATCAAGTAACACAGTCAACCACCAAAAATACAGCTTTTCTGTATATCAGCAATACCAAGTCAAAAATACAAATGTTAAAAAAGAATTCATTTATAATTAATAATACGAAGTTCTCAGGAATAAATGTAATAATTACATTGAATCATTATGAACAGAAGCCATTATACACTATTAAACTTCATGAATAAAGAGTTGATTAAGTAAGGAAGTTATATTATCTGTGATTAAAAGAATCAGTATTAACTGGTGACCAGTACTTTCCACGTCTTTGTTTCTTGGTTTGCTCAGTACTTTAAGGTATTAGCACTAAAAGACACAATCCTGGGAACTTCTTCATTGTCCAAGCAAACTAAGATAACAAATCACATTTCATTCTTCTGTCTTTCCTTCCTGCATTCTTCTCTTCCTTTTGCTTTCTCATATCCATGTTATAAAATTAAATTAAAACAAACCTGCAGAAAATTAAGCAAATAGCCTGGAAAATGAAGGAGGAAACAAGAAGTCTTGCCTTATCAAATATTAAATGTGTAGTAAGTTGGGTCCTTTCAGAAGGAAAGGAAATCTTCTCAACTCTGAGAAGATTTCATTGCCTTTGGGAGCCACATCTGTGAAAGGGAGAGAAATGAGGAAGGAGTGGGCTCAGAGAGAAGTGGAGCTGCAAGATAGCCCCAAAGGAAATCAAAGGACCTTAAAGCAAATCTGTTGGAACCAGAAGAACCCTTCAGGGTTGTCCCAAATTGGATCTAGGTAATCAAGCATTTTATATTTATACAGCTGAGAAAAAGCAAACTTGGGCAAAGCAGCTCTCAGAGTGTGAAGGGGCAGCGCCCAGCGCTGGGCAGCAGAGTGTGCATCACTGAATCAACCCAAAGCTTGACTAGAAAATTACATTAAATAAAAAAAAAAAAATAAGGAGACATGAGAGAGAGAAATAGCAATGGCACAAAGTAGAGAATTCATAAACTGATCTGTGCCTACAATAATTTCTTAAAATTAAACATAGCATGTTTAAGAATGGGAAGACCAAAAACGTGGGAAAAACCAGAGAATTCCTTGAAGGATAAAGGAAGCTCTATCCCTGTCTCACAACATGACCTCACACTAAACCTCAGATAGATACTACTTAAATTTGAAACAACTCATTCGTGCATACTGCTGAATATTTATAAAACAGATGTGGGGAGAAGGTCTTTAAAGGATCATATCTAAGCCTAAGAAAAGAAAAAGTAGATTTTAGCATGAGGAATTTGAATACATACGCGCACACACACACACACACACACACACACACACACATATATACATATATATATTTATTTCCAAAATAATAAAATTAAACAGTAGAAAATAACAAATAGAAATAATTATATAACTAAAAATAATAATAGTTATTTATTCAGTGCTTTCCTTGAGTCAATGTTTATTTATTACTTTTTATTCCTTATTTCTCTATTTTTCACTGTAATTCTATGAAGTGGGTCCATTCTTCATTGCTTTTCAGAAATACATGTAACTAGTAACTATAAATACACTCTAAAATTCATCCTATTGCCTAGAACAAACAAGTAATAATAATAATCTTATTAATGTCTTTAATGTGTAAAGAGCTTTTTTGAAGGAAAAAAAAAAAAAAACCTTGATAAAAAATTGAATGAAGATCACAGAGAAAAATGGAATCACAATGAAAAAAAGAAAAAGAACAATGTCTCAAAATATAAAATGCAAAAAAAAAGTTATGGAATAAAGTTCATATTTTAATATCTCAATATTTTAAAAGTAAAAGTCATATAAGCATTCAGCAATAGGAATTACATAAATTATTTTTAAGTAGTAATGCAATTACATAAAATGTGGAAATTTAAAACATTTTTTTGGAAGAACAGCAACAATATCTGGACACAGTGGCTCACACCTGTAATCTCAGTACTTTGGGAGGCCAAGATGAGTGAATTGCTTGAGCTCAGGAGTTCAAGACCAGCCCAAGCAACATAGGGAAACTCTGTATCTACCAAAAATACAAAACATTAGCCAGGCATGGTAGTGCACACTGCTGGTCCCAGCTACTCAGGAGCCTGAGGTGAGACGATCACTTGAGCCTGGGAGGCAGACATTGAAGGCAGCCAAGATGACACCACTGCACTCCAGCCTGGCCAACACAGTGAGACCCCCATCACAAAAAACAAAAATTTTAGAACAGCAACAAGATATTAGATTAATAAATACAAAACATACATACATTTATATATTAAAATTAATATACATAAAATATATTAATATAATTTTAAATTAGTGATTATTTGAGAACTTAAGATTATAACTATTATTTTTTTCTCTTGGCTTATCTGTTGCTATTTTTCCTATAAAATACAGGTATTTCTTCCCTTAAGAGACAATATGATTTACATTTTAATACTTTTAGTGTTTATAATACTAGTACATTATTTTGTATTATTTATTTACGTATGAATATATTTATAATTATGTTTTAAAAAATTTGTTTATATATTTATCAATTAAAATTACACACTATATGTGATCTCTATTATTTAGGTTATGTTGCATTAGTTGGCAAGAATTAACTTCAAAAATTCCTATCATATGTATCATGATAAATTATGAGAGTCCAAGAGAAATATTTATGTCTTCAAATGGGTACAATAATATTATTTTTAATCAAACATAAACTGTAGTGTGTGATTTTTATAACTTTGGATAATGGGTAATAAGTGAGTAATATCTTGGGGGATATCATATCTTAAATACAAAACTATCTTATCTCAAAAATTAACAAATTTACTAAAAACTATGAAAGTCTTTATTTGTGAAGTAACTGTCTTTCCTCAAGGCTATCCACAGATAAAATGAATCTCCAGGTGGTATTATTCAACATGAAAAATTCTCTAAAATCTATAATTTAGCAACTGGAATGTGCTTGTGATGTATGCATACATTATGTTTTATAAAGTTACAGATATTGTCTGTATTGTTCAATAAGATATTCTCCACAATTAGTAAAATACATATGGCATTGGTAGGTTTCCACTAAAATATGTTGAAAAAATAATTAAAACTAATATATTTGCCGAAGGACATTTTCTAACCCTTGTCAGTAATTTTTGTTCTTTAAAGCTATAATTCCAAGCAAAAAAGCAAAAATTGCTATTTCGAGAAATCTAGAATGAATAAAAATCTGGGCATATATAGGTATCTGAAATTATATATATACACACATATATATATATATAATTTCTTACACTCTACCAATATAATCAAGTGCTGAATTAATAAACAGTGCTGAATTCCTGTTTTAGTAATATCTTATTAATAACAAAAGATAGTAATCAGTTTTTCAAAAATTATGTATTTTTCTTAAAACATGATAGTTAAGAAAATGTCCATGAATTTCTCAAATATTAGTATTAATTATGCACATTTTTGTCTCTGAATGATATTATTGTATTTTAGAATAAATTTAATTGCCTACATTGGCTTTATATAGAGAGAACCAATGGCCATAAGCCCTCATAATATTATAAAGCAAATTTGTATTGAGCAGAATTAGTACTGGCCTACCAACTTTCTTTATTTGTGTAAATATATCACTCGTCACTAAGAGACAAAAATAGTTACATTTGCTTTATAGAGTGGCCCAAAGTGACAGAAGACAGAATAACACTAACAGGTGACATTTCAACAGGTGACAACAAAAAGATAAACAAACTAAAGTTTTCTCTCTCTTGAAAAACCATGTAATTCTAGGATTTTAATAGCAGCTAGTTTCACAGATGAAAACCAATGAACAGTATAGCTTATCTCCTGCTAGACTGGTGGAGGAAGGAGAAGAAAGTAGATATAATAACATTTAAAAGTAAAAATATGAGCAAATAAAATTACCATGCAAATTTTAAAGTATAAAAGATAACATTAAAGTTTCAAGTAGTATAATGATGAAAGTGGAAAATTTGGAACTGTGAATCAGAAAGGATTTCAAAGCTAAACATTTCTTAATTACTTTCTGTCAATTAAGAGGCAAAAGAATGCTTAGGTATTTTATTCATTTTATATTGCTATCATAACAAATTACGACAAACTTAGTGGCTTAAAACAACATAACTTCATTATGCCAGTTTCTGAAGGTCTCATGAGTTCAGCTGGGCCCTCTGTCAAGGGTCACACAAGGCTGAAATCAAGATTCAGGCAGAAGTATTCCTTACGAAAAACTAGGAAACAGCGTACTGCCAGCTCATCCAGGCTTGTTTCTTGAGTTCAGTTTTATTGCAGTTGTAGGACTGAGATCACTGTTGCTTTGCTGTCAACCAGAGGCTGCTCTTCGCATCTAGAGGCTGTCTTTGTTTTTTCTCATGTTTTCCATGTGACCCACTACAGCAAGGGCAAGTCAAATCCCTTTCACACTTCAAATCTTTCTTTGCTGCCTTATTCAAACTCAAGCTGGATAATGTGCTTTGCTCTTAAGGGTTCATGTGATTAGATTGCATCTTCCAGATAATCCAAAATAATCTCTCTATTTTAAAGTCCGTAAATCTAATGATATGTGAGAAGTCCCTCTTCATAAGTTTCAAGGGTTAGAAAGTAGACATCTTCAGAAACTATTTTGCCTACCATAGTCAATTTCATTAATAGCACTTTAGATAACACAAAATTTGATACATATATTTAGTGGCCATTAGGTAGGGTCTTTTCTGAACCTAAATCACAACTAATGATAGGCAACATGTCTACGTAAGGTTTTGTTCTTTTGTGTGTGTGTGCCAGGCAATATTCAAAGTACTATGCATATATCAATGTATTTAATCTCTACAACTAAAATATTGGCAGATTCTATTCTCTTAAGATTTTTTAATATCGCTTTTGTAGAGATAGGATCTTGCTATTTTGCCCAGGCTGATTTCAAACTCCTGGCTTCAAGTGATCCTCCCATTTCTGCCTTCCAAAGTGCTGGGAATACAGGCAGGAATCATGTCCAGCCTAAGTTCTGTTTTTATCTCTATCTTATGAAAGAGAAATAGAGGTAAAATAACTCACCTAGGATCATTGAGCTAGTAAGTAGTGTAAATGGGATGGTTTGGTTCCAGCATTAACTAAATCACTCTACAATTCTGACTTCATATATTGGAAATTGGGTTTTTCTAAAAATAGAAAAATAGGAATGACTATATGTATTCTAGGTGGAAAAAAGTACATTAGTATAAGACAATGAATGACAATTATCAGAATAGTTATCTATCATACTTCATTGAATCTCTTCACTTTGCCTGCACATAACTTGATGTATTACATGCATCAATTCACTCAAAATCTACCTCTTGGGGGAGCTTACAAGATACTCAGATTAAAGAACATTCACAGAGCCAAGCTACCGTACTGACAGCTCTCTGCTTCAGCTCTCTGCTTCAGCTCTCTGCTTCGTTTTGTATTCCCAGCTACAGAAAATTATAGTGTAATCTGGTAGTCAATGACAGTTTTAGTAAAGGTAAGTTTATTGAGTAAACAAAAACGTTTACCAGAGCCAAAAAGGACTAAAGCAATTTAATATTATTCAGATCAGATGACAGTTTGAATTAAAAAGTATTATTCAGATACCTAACACCAAGGAGTAATTAAAGACAAATGCAAAAATATTTATTTTACACTGTGAGGCAAAACAGTATAGAGGTCTGAGATTTTGGAGTCAGAGAGGCCTTACTCCACAACTGCTATTTACTACCTATGCAATCTTGCACATTTTAGTTCACATTTAAAAATTTTGTTTCTATGTTCAAAAATGGACTACCTAATATGCTAACAGACATTGAATAATATTGTCATGAGATTTTAAACAGCTAAACAATGCAAATTCCTTAGTTCATAGTACGTAATACTCAGAATATATCATTCTTAAAAAGAGAATAAATTATGATTATTTTAAAATATGAGAATATTTAGTTACAAAGAGCTAAAGAGACATTACTGTGAAATTAGTATCTTAAAATTGTGAGTTTTGTTTGTTGCATATTTTTAATCATATTTTTAAAAATACATATAGTAAAATCCACCTGTCTTAAGCTGACAATCAACAAAGATTAGTATTTTACCTTAACATTGTTCATAGATAAAATTCATATTCATAATTAATTAATTATTATTACATTGAATATTTATTGAGCTATTTGATTACCAGTTGCTTACAATTTGAAATCTGGGGAAAGGGAAGTCCAGGGACAACTGTGATACCATGTAAAATGTGGTATATATGTGGTAGCCATAGTAAAGTTGGAGATTAAAAAATTAAGGTTTACCGAGGATCTGACACTTGTCCTGCAAATGAGAGAAAGTCATGGGTACTATTTAATGAAAGTTATGTCTTATAGCAAAAGAGCATCCTATAGGGATGTGGCACAGCTGTTACAAGGTGAATGTAATAGGTTTTAAGGAGATGAGAAATACTTCATGGAGATAAGTGAATGGCTCCGTTAATGGACAGAAGAGGAGACGTTAGGCCAGGTGAGGTGGCTCATGGCTGTAATTCCAGCACTTTGGGAGGCCAAGTTGGGCAGATCACCAGAGATCAAGAGCTCAAGATGAGCCTGGCCAACATGATGAAACCCCGGCTCTAGTAAAAATACAAATATTAGCCAGGCTTGGCAGTGGTTGACTGTATCCAGCTACTCGGGAGGCTGAGAAAGGAGAATCGCTTGAACCTGGGAGGCAGAGGCTGCAGTGAGCCGAGATAGTGCCACATCCTCCAGCCTCAGTGACAGAGCAAGATGCTGTCTCAAAACAAAAAGAAAAGAAAAGAGGAGATGTTAGAGAAATATTTTGGGGTAGGATTTAAATAATATACTAAGTGGATTGAGGAGATGATAGAAAGTAGGAGTTGATGTTGACACCAAAGTTTATTTCATCAATAAGGTAGATGGTGAGTTTCTTGAGATAAGAAACAGGAGATGGCAACAACTTATAGAGGAGAATTAAATCTGCTTAATTTGATATATCCCTTGAAATGGAGATATTAACATACATAAAATATCATATTTACTAGATGAAAGAGAGTCATATTTTCACATAAGAAACAATATAAATCTTCTGAAATTTGTCCCAAATTTTAAATGACTTTGACAAGCATAAATTTTTGCCAAGACAAAGATATTTACTTTAATTATCAAGTCCCAGATGGGAATAAAATTAATTCCTGAGTTTTGTCACACACACACACACGCACATCTACATCATAAAAACAATCTAGAGCATTCCACAAATATGAATTTATATTTAAACAAACATACCATATTAAATATAGTCTGTATTTTCTAATTTATAAAAAGTAATCACTTCATGGGTACATCTCATAATATCTACAGTTAAGGAAGAATCACAAGTAGTTTTTTGTTAAGTAATTAATTTCAATTAAAAATTTTTTTTAGAATGAACATGGTCTACCACCTATATGGTAAAGGGGTAATGTAGAAAGGAATAATAAAGATGTAATAGAAATTATATATGTGTGTATATATATGTATATATATTTTGTCAAAACGCCTCTCTAGGGCCAACTGTGTAGCTCTTCTGACCTTGGCTGAGCTTCCTGACTTGGCTGGCTTTCAGCTAATCTAGAGTGGTTTCCCTGTGGTGACAGCAGTGACTCAGGTCTATTTTGTAAATCTCTCATTGTCCAGCTGCATAGCTTGGATCTGTTCTCATAACAATGGAACACTCATAAAAGCAAATGTCCCAACGTGCAAGCCTATTTCATACTTTTGTTGTGGCATATCCACCAGTATTGTAAAGTGACCATTGTGTCGTAAGTCAAAGCATAAGGCTTACCACCCTGTCCCAAATGGGTGGGCTTTGCAAACTTTAGTGCAAAGGTTGCAGGTGAAGAATGGCATACATCAGTTTTAATCTGACAAAGCCTGCTACCTATCAAGAACAGCTTAGGATCTGAAATATTCTCCAACTTATAAGCTCAAAAGTAAGCATATGAGCCTGCCACAGTTTCATCAATGCTGCCAGAGACATAAGATAACACGGCAGAAACAAATGACAGTTATTACTCATAGTAATAGCAGAGACCAGAATATCGGTATATTTGTGTCCATTTTCTGCATCCTCATTCCCACAAGGAGATGTAAAGAAGAAGAGATGGCACCTGCACACATCATGGGTTGCATCATATGAAAGGAGCCCTGAGCTTTGGGAACCAGAATCATTTATAATGTGCAGTGAGCATGTGTGTACTTAGCTCCAGAGGGAAATACTAACTCAATAATGCAAAACTTTTCACCAGATATGAAGAAACATGAGACTCATGGAGAATTGTCTTCTAATAGAATTCAAATATGAAAGTTGGATATTTTCTCAGTATTCTGCTGAGTTAGATCTATTGTTTTTGAATGTCAGTTTTTCTTTTTCTTACTATCTCTTTTATTTTGATAAATGATTTCCTCCTACCAGTTATTAAATAATAAAAATAAGACATACATTTTGAAAGTGTGAATGCTTTCAAATGCCTGAAAGAAAACTGAAAAAAAAAAAAAAAAAAAAAAAAAAAAAGAGGATCCCAAAGCTTTTGTCAGAACTTTTGTTTCTTGCTTCTTATCTTTTTTAAGGGTAGTGTTTTATCAACTAAAAAATAAAAATAAAAGCAATACCTAACCAGCATATAAATGCTGATGGAAAATCTAAACTATCAAAAGATGCTGAGTACTTAAAAAATCCCATTAGTATATTACTCTAAAAAAAAGTAATTAAATACCAAGTTTGGCATTATCCATCTCAGTAACCAAATTCTTAAACAACACACTATTAACTTACTTTATTTCTCTCTATCACCTCATATACTCTATTCTGAATACTTCACTGCAAGACAAGAACACATCTGGGACCCCTTCAGTCATCCCTGGGCTAACAGTGATATCACAAAAGTAATGGCAAGCATTCTTTTTTTCTTCTCCAATCTGAATTTTTTTTCATGTAAAAGGAAAGAGTTTTTATGTGAAACTTTTATCATTTTTCTCTGTTCTGTCCTTTTAACAAAATAACTTTGGAGACACAAAAGCTCTTTTTCTTGAAAATATGGTTTAAGGGAAGATCCAATAGAACATTCATTTTTTTGAAATGATTCTGTAATTGAAGTATATCTGCCAACTGTTAATTTTGGAACTTCTGCTGTATGAGAGTACAATCATGATATTAGTTTTTATGTTTTCCTTTACTTGAAAAAAATCATTGCATTCAATTTTTATTCAAAGCCACAATATTATAACAATATACTTTAAATAAAAATAGCTATCCATAGAAATCTCATCTATACAAAGTCACAAATATTTTAACATCACACACAATTATATTGTGGCAATTATGTTCAGCATTGCCCTCTTTACTCAAAAAGTAAAACAGTCATACAGAATATTCTGATGAAAGAACAAAGCTAATATAAATGATGCAGAGAAGACAAATAAGTGAAGATGACTGATATTAATCCATATTTCATTTCCTCCTCTAAAAATTAGAAAAAAATTAATTTTTATTTAAGTTTATTTCTCACATTTATATAGCTTTTGTTTTCGTTTTGTTTTGTTTTTTGGAGACAGGGTCTTGCTCTGGAGGATCATGCTAGAGTGCAGTGGAACCATCATGGCCCACTGTAGCACTGAACTCCTGGGCTCAAGAGATCTTCCCACCTCAGCCTCCCAAAAATAAAGTGGCCAGATATTTTTCAAATGTAAGATACATGCAAAAACTCGTCTTCAGTTTCCTGTGATCCTATTTATATGCTGTGGACCCATTAACTGTGGTCTATTTAGAGTCTCTTGTTGTCAAACTCACTCATAGACAAAATTATTGTTTTATGTAACAATCACTGTTTCAGATGTGGCTTATGCCATGTTTTCTCATGTATTGATATTTTTCAATTTTATATTTGCTTCCTTAATTGCTTCTGTATAGTTTACATATCTTTATCCAGAAAATAGAAAAAAAATCACATTCAGAACTGATTTTAACTTTTTGAAATTAATTTTAGTTTCCTAAGGATTTAACCAACAACTAGTTAAAGTGAGAAACTTGATTTGGATTACTATTACATGGCTTTTCAAAGTTTTGTTTACCTTTCTCCACATTCAAATTAATTTTGGTGGTTCAGTTCAACAAAACATTTTGCAAATGATGGTAAACATTTTGCAAACTGAATATGATCCATACATCATGTGTTCTTTAACAAGAACAAAATAAACATGCTCATTCAGTCACAATTATATTCACTCAATCAGAAACATCACCTGTCATCTTTTTAGGAAAAATCTCACTAGGGAGTCTGAGGAACAGCCTTCACACAGGCAGGTTTCCCAGTAATGGTTAGAATAATAATGCCTTACTCTTCCCTAGCTGAAATGCTTGTCTATATTACTTCAAGAATAGTATACCTTATGGGCCGGGCGCGGTGGCTCACAAGGTCAAGAGATAGAGACCATCCTGGTCAACATGGTGAAACCCCGCCTCTACTAAAAATACAAAAAATCAGCTGGGCATGGTGGCGCATGCCTGTAATCCCAGCTACTCAGGAGGCTGAGGCAGGAGAATTGCCTGAACCCTGGAGGCGGAGGCTGCAGTGAGCCGAGATCGCGCCATTGCACTCCAGCCTGGGTAATGAGAGCGAAACTCCGTCTCAAAAAAAAAAAAAGAATATTACCTTATGTTTTCCAAAAACAAAAGATAAGAATTTTTTTAGTGAAACTTTGAGAAATTCCTGAAAAAAAAAAAACAAAAACAAAATAGGCTCTTGGATTCAATATCTATTGAAATCAGTTTTAAATTTCATAACATTTCAAATACTCAGTACATGTAAATATATCTTCACAATTATTTGTTTCTCCTAAAGCCTCAACTCTTAAAGAAGAGCTTTATGCATAAAATATATAGTATTTATTAGTGTTTATTAACTAAATTAATTAAGAATTATTTACAAACAGACCGAAACAATTTTTTTTTTCTTCTCCAGATTCAAAGGGCAAAGCTTTAAAGCACAGACAACAATTAGATAATTAGATAACATAATTAGATTTTTTTCCCCTAGAAATAAATAGAGACTAATTAAGAGTAAAGTGGAATTCTACAGTATTTCCTTGTCTCTGGTTGTGGCAGCGGGTATTTCAGAGAGGGATATATTGTTGGATTTAACATGTTCATACTTATTTGTCTCTACAAATGATAATGTAATATCCTGCCATGACCAGGAAGAAATCACTAATATTCTCAAATCAAATTACTGTTAGAGAAATTTTTTTGTGAGGAATGCAAGAAACGTCTTTATCTAATATTTTCTTAGAGGTAAGCCTGAATGATTGGCACAGAGATTAGAATTTAACATATATTTATATATGTATATTTATACACGTATACACTAATATAACTGATGAACAAATAAAATATTTTCTAAAATGTATTATTATAATTCCTATGCAATTAAATGATTCATTTTGTTAGATGCTCCTCTTAAGGCACTGTATACAGTATTCTTTTCTGTTTCTGTTGTATGTCCTTGATTATCGGAGAGAAAAGATCTTCTAAAAGTATTGAGTTCTCAGGGTACTGCTTTGGTACCAGCTCCTTAGTAGGGTGTGGTGGGGGGTTGAATAGTGTCCTCCCAAAATCTGTGTCTACACAGAACCTCCTAATGTGGCCTAATTTTCAATAGAGTATTTGAGATTTAATTAATTAAGATAAGGTTATACCCGGTTAGACTAGGGCCCTGTATTCATTGACTAGTGTCCTTACAGGAAGAGGAGACGCACAGACACACAAGGGAAGAAGCCCACTTGATGATGGAAACACAGATTGGAGTGAAGCAACTACAAACCAAGGAATACTGATATTTCAGGCAGCACCAGAAGCAAGGAGAGAGGCACAGGACCAGTTCTCCCTCAGAGCCCCCAGAAACCTCCTAGTCTTCAGTGCCCTCCTGAATTGTGATAGAATGCATCTGTGTTTGTTTTAAGCCACGAAATTTGTGGTACTTGCTATAAGCAGTCGTAGAAAACTAACATAGGACTATGGAGGGAATATTAATGAAGTAGGAAAGCAACAAATATATTTAATACGATCCTTTTTTTTTTTTTTTTTTACATATTAAGATAATTGTTACACTTCTTATGTAAAAACATATGCTCTTGACCGGGCTCAGTGGCTCATGTCTGCAATTCCAGCACTTTGGGAGGTCGAGCCAGGCAGATCACTTCTGCTCAGGAGTTCCAGACAGGCCTGGGCAACATGGAAAAACTCCATCCCTACAAAAAATACAAAAATTAACCTGGTGTGGCCGCAGGTGCCTGTAGTCTCAGCTACTTGTGGATGCTGAGACAGGAGCATAACTTGAACCCAGGAGGTTGGGGCTGCAGCAAGCCACGTTCATGCCATTGCACTCCCAAAACAAACAAGCAAAAAATGCTCTTAAATATACCAAATAATAATGTCTATATTCTCTTATTATAAAGAGTGACATGTCTATGCAAACATGCATATATACAAACACATATATATATATACAGGCAGTATCTTTTCCTAAATAAACACTTACTTATAATTTACTTGAGCACAGTGGCCAATAAAAGTCAAATGTTCATTAGATTTCTTATATTAACTCATATAAAAAAACACGATATATTGTATACGTTAGGAATCTTGATTTTTGGTGCCAGAATTATTTATTAGTAATATCTTGACAGCTAGGACTTTAGTTATTTTGTTTACGTTTCTAAATCTATAAAACAGAAGTTTTGGGCAAAGTTAGCTTTAACATACTACGTATCCACTAGCTCCATGATCTCTCTAGTAAAGAAATATTAAAAGTTTTGCTTCTGTAAGTACTCAACATATTGTTTCATTATTTGACAATATTTTTTAGATTACAAGAATATATTTTATTCCAATTTTCCAGGGAGGAATATCATAGTAATGCCTTATTGAATATATATTTTAGCTAATTAGACAAATGTTTACTAATTATTTTATGTATATTAGGCTCTCTGTCTTTGCTTGCACATTTATTTTTAACATAATAATGACCTGGTACAGTGACTTGGTGTGGATAGTGAATACTGACGTCTAATTCTGTATTAAACACTACAGATTGCCTATATAAACCAATATCATAAAACAATATATTTTAAGTTATACATTATGATGATGTAGCATGTGATTGACAATGTCAAGTAGTTTCATCAGTTCTGTACTTCAGAGACAATTCTGTTTTTCATATTTCAGTGGCAAAACCTCTGTAGGTTCTGCTGGGATGCAGAGATTTTACTAATGGAATTGATTAAAATGTAGCTGTTGAAGGCAATGCTAAGATCTTTGTAATCCATAGCTTGGCTTGCTGTCCAAGTCATTTACTTCAAGGAAAGACAAGAAAACAAAATACTGATCTGCTATTGAGTCTATGTAAGGTGCAGGAAACCTTTACCTGGTGAATCTCAAGTGTCTTTACAAAGCCTGTGAAGTGGCGATTACCTGAGCTCTTCTGTTCAGATGAGGGCTGAAGCTAGTTTAGATTCCAACACCTTTGCTCAGAAGCAAAGCACCCTGATTTTACATATAGCACGCTATCTGGTACTGGGAGACTCCCACAAGTCAACGTTGGCATTGTGCATTTTTCTTTTTAAGAGAAAGAAGCTTTGTGAATTAGCCCAAAGATTTAAAATAATAAACTAATATTTGGGGGATTAATAAGTAAGATTTGAGACCTCTTAGGAAGCTTGCAATGTCTAATTATATAAACCTGGGTAAATGACATAATTTATGCCAGAAATTATGTTCCAGTTTTACTGACATCTGGCTTCTTACATTTTGCAGTTTAACACAGATAGAGGTGAAGAGGACTCCTCTGTAGAGATGGGCAAGCTGGGAGAAAAGGAGTTAGGCTGGGAAGGCCATCACACTACCAAGGTTACACAGTCTTTGCATATTTCCTCTCCAAATGCCAGGCTATCACTTCCTCCCCCTGAGACAGTTCCTCCTAACATGAGTTGACAAAGTGCTGAAGAAGTCTCCTCCTGCAGCCCTCCAGATGACCTGTACTTTTTTGGTGTTAATAACAATGTTTTAAGAAATCCTCTTAATCTTACTTTTTTCTTGACTTAGTCACAACATGATCTTGCCAGTGTCCTCCAAATCCAGTTCCCACTATTTAGTAGAGATATACTTTACTCGTTGAACCAAGGATGTGGTCTTAGTGGCACTATTTATTTTTCTTAAAAATAAGATAAATCATTATTATAAGTAATAATGAAAATCCAGGTGGCTGAATCAATAAGCTTATAAATATAAAGCAATTCAAGTTTTGGTGAAAAAGTTTATTAGTAGGAATATATATATTTATAATAATTATTGAAGGTTGGCAATGACAATTTTTTTCATGATTTTAAATTTACATTATTAATTATAGTGTCACATCTATTGGTAGAAACATTATATTCAAAAATATTTTAGAGGAAAAAAATGATTTAATGCCACTGAAGTGGAATGGTAGACGTTGAAGAAAAAAAAATAAAAACCTACCTTTTTTGTCTATGTAATGATCTAGGAAATTAAAATATTTTAAAATTTATTTTGCTAGCATGTGCTTACATGTCTAGAGCTTAGAAAAAGTTATGTTCAAACAAATCAAGAAAGACAGCTCTAAAGCATTTAAAAATGTTGAGCCATACATACATGAACGATTTATGCGATGACATTCTCTTTATATCAACTACTTTTATTGTTTAAGAGGAATTTGTACGTGATTTTGTTCTTTTGTTGACATGGGAGTACTGTAGAGAGGAGAAAGGATGATGGTGGCGTGAGTGTATGAGGAAGTGAGAAAAATTCTGTTGCATCTCAGACTGTTAATAAAGCTGTCCAACCTACTGTCGGTGATATGATAGTGAGGTCACCAGAGGGGCCCAAACATTGCATTGTGCTAGGATAACTATGAGGGGGATCATGAAATCAGTAAAATCTTAACAATTGTGATCAACAGTTATCTTTGTAAATATTTTGTGATAAAATAATGATGTGTCTAGTAATAAGCAATATATCCTCATTTTCCTATAATCTTCAATTTTAAAAATATTTTACTTCTTCATTACATAAATACCATATAATAAAATAATTTAAACAAGTAATACTGGTTTTTAAAAAGTCTCAATACATACTGACAGTATCCCACTAAAAAACTTCCACTTGTTCATTTATTCAATTATGAGCATTTACATTTAAATTTGGAATTGTTAAGTGAAAATAATGTAAATATGAACAATGTTCTGCTACTTATTATTGCTTAGGTAATTGTTAATATTTAGGATATTAAAAATAGTTTAGAACCTTTGTGCTTGTTTACGTTCTTATTATATTAAAAAATGTTCTTTTTATGACTCGTCTACTTATTCAGGCTTTCTGGATTTTGGTATTTTAAATATCATAAAAATGATGAAGGGAAATACATTCAATGTGAAACCTTCAATTATAAAACATAATCATCTTGCCTTGTGTGATTTTATTCTGGGTGTACATATGCAGTTTAAATTTATACATGCATGCACATCACTTGAAATTGTTCTTCATTTTTGAGGGAAGATAATTTTCCAGCCCTTCAAGAAATAAATATGAATGTTCCTTTACCCAGCCTCCTGTCGCAAGATATCAAATCCTAGGAGAATTAAGAAAAGCAAATTTTGTATTAGTTTGTGGCTGTGGCATTTTAGAGCAGGCAAATTCAACTTGCAAATTGGAGCCCAGCTGCTGGTTTAAATCAGCTGAAAATGAAATGGGAACATCTTATTGAAGTGTTCATTTGATACAGATGAATGTCTTTCCAACAGTAATAATGTGAACTCAATTTATGGGGATGTCTAAGACGATAAGTCAGGGACAGTGTCTAGATCACAAGATCACATCAAAAAGTAAAAAAGAAAATATGGATTATAAAACATTGAAGTATCAGAGATTATGCTCCGATAGACTGAGAAGCAATCTAAAAGGAATTTGATATTTGTGTTTGCTCGTCACTCATGAGTTAAGTGAGGGAGGACTGGAGCTGAGATTCTTTTATTTACCTGTTGGCAACGAAGCCTGTCTTTTGTCAAATGATCCTTCCTGCTCCCACGTGGGAGGCATTCATATCTTTGTTTCTCATGACAACATAATGGCATGTTCTGTTTCAATGATCTCCTATTTTTCAGAATTATCATGTTGCTAAAATTTCAAAGAACTTTATGTTAACATAAATGCATTCAGGCTCTAGAAGCCACAGTTTACATAAGTAGAGTGGCCTCAGTCAGGGGCTACAATAAATTAAAAAAAAAAAAATTACAAGGCATCTCTCAGTGGTCACCTGTATTGTTAAATAATGTGAATGTGAAATTATACACCACATTTGTTTACTTCCTCATCCAGGTATTCATGGATTTATTGAATCCCTTTGTTGTGCAAGGCAAGGTGACTGACAGGTGAACACTGGGCAAGGTCAGAAGAGTTAATTGGGTTTGAATAAAACATGGTCATCTGAAACTCGCCACCCTTGACTTCCAGAAGATTTTTTATGCCACAATAAATACATGCATGAATGCAGGGTTTCTTTAAAATCTTTTATTTTAGGTTCAAGGGTACAGGTGTAGATTTGTTACATAAGTACCCTCATGTCACAAGAGTGTGATGTACAGATTATTTCATCTCTTAGGTACTAGGCTTAGCACCCAAAAGTTATTTTTTCTGATCCTCTCTTTCTACCCTCAAGTAGAGCCCAATGTCTGTTGTTCCCCTTTGTGTATTGATGTGTTCTCATCATTCGTCTTCCATTTATAAGTGACAGCATCTGGCATTTGGTTTTCTGTTCTTGCATTAGTTTGTTAAAGATAATAGCCTCTAGCTTTATCCACATTTCTGCAAAGGACATGATCTCATTCTTTTTATACCTGCATAGTATTCCACGGTATATGGATCACATTTTCTTTATATTCAGGCTTCCATCAATAGGCATTTAAATTGATTTCATGCCTTTGCTATTGTGAATAATGCTGCAATAAACATACATGTGCATGTGTCTTTATGATAGAACGATTTGTATTCTTTTGGTCATACACCTACTAATGGGATTGCTGAGTTGAATGGCAATTCTGTTGTTAACTTCTCAAGGACTCACTACACTGCTTTCAGTAATGATTGAACTAATATCAGTCTTTCTTTAATGCAGGAATGAATTGAACTTCACTACTAAAATTCCGACAGCCATTCTACACAGCTGCCTGGAGTGTCTCCTAGGGGAATGAGCCCCAGATGCCTAAGGTAGTAAACAGCTCATTAACGTACTCTATTGACCTTTATTCCTTCCTGGTACCTGATCCCTCAACCCAGCTTTCTGGAATTAATTTTATAATAAATTACTAATCCCATGTTCAAAATATGCTTCCTGGGACACCCAAACTAAGACAAATACAGCATTCTATTATGATTAAAGTCAAAGTATTAATCCTGTATTAGAGTTCTCTAGAGGGACAGGACTAATAGGATAGATGTATTTATGAAGGTGTGTTTATTAAGGAGTATTGACTCACAATATCACAAGGTGAAGTCCCATATGGGCCATCTGCAAGCTGAAGAACAAGAAAGCCAGTCTGAGTCCCAAAACCTCAAAAGTAGGGAAGCTAACAGTGCAGCCCTTAGCCCTTGGTAAACCACAGGTGTAAGTCCAAGAGTACAAAAGCTGAAGAACTGGAGTCCAATGTTTGAGGGAAGGAAGCATCCAACACTGGAGAAAGTTGAAGACCACAAGACTCAACAAGTCAAGCCCTTCCACGTTCTTTACCTGCTTCATTCTAGCCATGCTGGCACTAATTAAATGGTGCCCACCAAAATTGAGGATGGGTCTGCCTCTCTTAGCCCACTGACAACACCCTTACAGACACACCCAGGATTAATACTTTATATCAGTCCATTCAATCAAGTTGACACTCAGTGTTAATCATCAAAAATCCCTTACCTTTAAATGGTATTTATATTGTTTATACTGTTTTATTGCAATAAATGTTCTTGTACACATCTCTGGATTATGGCATATGCATATGAAGTCTTGAGTATACACTTAACTCTTAATTTGTCTATTTCTCCTAGGTAAGATTAGAGGACGTTGGCTTTCTATGAAGTTGACTTATTATTTTTATATTAATAGTTTACAATGTACTTGTATTTGTAATTAGGACTTCACATATAAATATAGATGGGTAGATAGATATATAAAGACATAAATATGTATGGAAAAGAGTTAATAACAATACATATAAACAAAGAAGAAAATTACAGAATTAAAAGCTATATAAATTCCTGGATGTATTTGTGGTTGTTGATGTCATATAACAGTCAGGAAAGCATAGTGTTCATTCCAAGGAAAGATTGCCTGTTTCAAATTCTGCATTGGCCCCTACTGACTACATGACGAGAGCCAACTCACTTAGCTTCTCACCACCTCAGTTCCTCCAAATATAAAAAGCGTCAGTAATAACTGATGAATTTGTTACAGGAAAAAATTATATATACATTAATATATTAACTATGTATAAATGTTTGGGAAATACATACTCTCTATATTATATATATCACTAAAAGTTTTGCCTTGCATTTAGTTAGCATTACATGAGTTTGCATTGATGTGTGATTCAATTTAACTCAAATATATTGAAAACGTAATCAATAGGTACAGAGATTCTTTCAAGATACTATTGAATAGGAAAGATAAGACACATACCCAATTCCTTTAACATGCACAAGGACATATGTGATTAATGCAATGATAGTGATACAAAAGAAAACACTATGAGATCTGGTAGGAAGAGTACTTCTGAAAGGCAGATTAACAAACACTTTATTGATGATGTATAATCTAATTTGTCTTTGTGGAAGAAATATCAATCAGTGTCTAACGAAGGAGAATTATTTTTTTAAGACAGAGACTTGCTCTGTCACCCAGGCTGGAGTGCAGTGGCTCAATCTCAGTTCACTTCAACCTCTGCCTCCTAGGTTCAAGTGATTCTTATGCCTCAGCCTCCTGAGTAGCTGAAATTGCAGGCGCCCATCACCATGCCTGGCTAATTATTTGTATTTTTAGTAGAGATAGAGTTTCACCATGTTGGACAGGCTGATCTTGGACTCCTGATCTCAGGTTATCCACCCACCACAACCTCCCAAAGTGCTGGGATCCCAGGCATAACCCACTGTGCCCAACCTCAAGGGGAATATTTTGAAGATAGAGACATCTCTACATAAAACTACTTCCAGCTCATTTATAAATTATTTTAAGTATTGACCATGTCTAAATATTAATTATCATACTTAAAAGATTATATCCTTCTTAATCCTAGAGCACAATCTCCAAAAGGAGTTTTGCTTTTATATATATATAAAATTTACTGTACTTCAGTTTCTGGAGTACATTGCAGATCATGCAGGATTGTTGCATAGGTACATACGTGGCAATGAGGTTTGCTGACTCCATTCCTCTATCATCTATATCTGGCATTTCTCATTTCTCCCCATGTTATCCCTCTCCATTTTCCCCACCCACTGCTGTCCTTCCCTTAGCATGAACCAACAGACCCCAGTGTGTGATGCTCCCCTCTCTGTGTCCATGTGTTCTCATTGTTCAACACTCACCTATGGCTGAGAACATGTGGTGTTTGATTGCTGTTCTTATGTCAGTTTGCTGAGAGTGATGGTTACCAGATTCATCCATGTCCCTACAAAGGACACGAACTCATCATTTTTTATGGCTGCATAGCATTCCATGGTGTATATGTGCCACATTTTCCTTTTCCAGTCTATCATTGATGGGTATTTGGGTTGGTTCCAGGTCTTTGCTATTGTAAACAGTGCCACAATGAACATATGTGTGCCTATGCCTTTATAATTGAACAATTTATAATCCTTTGGATATATACCCAGTAATGGGATTGCTGGGTCAAATGGAATTTCTATTTCTAGATCCTTGAGGAATTGCTACAATGTTTTAATATTTTATTTAAATGAAATTATGTTTTCTAGGTGATGTGATAAATACTTTTTATTTTTTTTGCATATGTTTGGTCATCGTATGCCTATATTATATAATATGTATGTATGTTTTCAGTTTATGACACACAGTGTTACATTTATAAGACCTGAATGGAAAGAATATGTGACATTTTTCACTTTATCACACACATATTATAGTCTCTACTTCTATTTCATTCTGGAAGTATAGATTGATAATTTGCAGAAATAATTGCAACGCCCCACCCCCCGCAAAGACTCTTCTTCCAGCATCATTCTTTCTGAAAAATAAGATTAAATTTTACCATTGGCTAACAAACAGATTTGAATCAAACTAATATCCCAAGTGGGGGATAGTGTCATGGTCAGCCATTAACTCCTTAGTGTTAAAATATGCTAGTTTATCATTAATGGCCTGACCAAAACTACACCTGAAAGGTTAGAGTGGATAGGAATTTAGGCACTCAGCTTCAGTAGGACAACACTGGGCCTGTTGGGGAGAGAAGAATTAACTCCATCTACTTCTCATTTTGTTGTGATCATGTCAATTATGTCTTCTGATATAGATTAAATATCTTTATTTGTGTGACCATTATCTATATGTGCTATAAATATATGAAGTTATATATAATTACATATATATGTATAAATTTATGTATAATTACACACACACACACACATATATGCATGTATACATATAATGATTTTAATTAGAACTTATTTTGATCATGGTGCCATGCCAGGCGTATAGAATATAGAGGTAATCCACATAGAATAAATACTGATCCTCCTGTATTTGATTGTTCAAATAATTTTGGTCAAAAATTCCAGAGAGTAGACATAAGCCTACTGTTGAAGATATGGAAGAGTTTCCAATGTAGTTGCTGCCATCCAGCTGGTCCTTCCTGGTAACTAAGGAAGAGAGAGAGAGAGAGAGAGAGAGAGAGAGAGAGAGAGAGTTGGCAGTGGTCCTTTTATTCAAATCACTGACAATCTTTTCTCCCATTACATGCTCTGAGCAGATTTATTTGGAAGGTTATGCACTGTTGTCAGAACTTAAAGAATAAACATTTATCTAATATTTTTCTTTGTGTTATGACTAGCATGGCACCATGTTCAATCAAACTTTTTTTTTTCTTTGTGAATGCACTAGACTAAAACACTGTACTAGAAATTTCCAAGTGGAAATTGAATAAGATTTTTCTTATCTTTCAGTCCATAGGCAAATGAATTCTAATATATCAGTACTCTTTTCTCCTGTAGTTTCAGAAAAATTGGGATCTTCATGTACTATATCTGCTCAAAGGACTTTTTCTTTTGTTTTGTACTATCTGTTATCAACAATTCATGAAAAATTACTACCAAATTAGTGGGTTGCCCAGAAAAGAAAATAGAAAATGCAAAATAAAATGAAAAACTTTACATCAGCGTTTTCTTTTTTGGAAATTAAATTACTTTTAAAATTTGATTAATACAATTCATATGAATTCTGCCACAGATGTCAATTCCCAAGATATTCCTAAATATTGGCAAAGTTTGGTGAGAGTGTAGGTCTAAAAACCATTCAAGCTTTACTTATCAGTATGACCCTATCTCAGCTTTTCCACTTCTATAACTATTCCCAGGCAATTCACATTTTTACCAAAATATATGACATGCCATTTTTTAAACATTCCATATGCTTTCTGCTTTCATGACTTTGATCATGCTATTCTCCAGGGGTTCATCCCAACACAACCTGTTGATTACACAAAGCTGAGTTTACCGCCTTCCAAAACAAAGAAGTGTCTCAGGGTGGAGAGGATTAGGTAAGAGTTTATTGAGATTTGGATATTTGTTTTATCATGCATCTATCAGTGCAGGCACTTGATTAGGATCGGATAAGAATCATAATGCAACGTTAACATTTGTGAACAGTTGGCTGATTGTGATGGCTCATGTCTGTAATCTCAGCACTTTGGGAGGCTGAGGCAGGTAGATAACCTAAGGTTATTGTAAGAGTTAAGGAAAGAGGAAAGAAACACAGAAAGTGGCTCAACAGTCAAAAACAGGTGTATTTTGGAGAATAAACTGAGAGGGGCTCCTGGCTTACAGACTAAGAGTATTTATTGTTTTGTTTAGGGTGAGAGCTTTTATCACAAGCTTCTAATGTTTCTGTGTCACGGAGAAGTTTATGGTAGGATTGAAATGTCACTGGTCGGAGGGTAAGTTATCTTAGGCCGACATCTTTCTGGCCAGATGGGAGGTTATCTTGGGGCTCACATGTCTCTGGTCAGGAGGGGTTTATCTTATGATTGGAATGTTTATGGACAGAGTTGTTATTGTGGTTTATGGTCATGGAGAACTTAGCCATTAGGCTGATGCTTTTTGGATTTAGGCAGTTTTTGATCAAGGGGAAGTTTAGAATGGTGGTGCTTGTCCAAGATGGTAATGCTCCTGCTCTGTAAGTCAGAAGTTTTCTCTACTAATAATACAAAAATTAGCTGGGAATGGTGGCAGGTGCCTGTAATCCCAGCTACTTGGCAGGTTGAGGCAGGGGAATCACTTGAACTTGAGAGGCGGAGGTTCCAGTGAGCTGAGATTACTCCACTGTATTCCACCCTGGGCAACAGAGTAAGACTTCACATAAAAAAAAAAAAAAAATTAGGGCACAAACTATCTAGGGATATTTTCGATTGGAGAGTTGCTGAGTCTTTCAAGAAGGTCCAGTAGTGAATGATCAAACCAGTAAACCAGTTGCCTGAGAAGAGCACTTCTGGAAGTATAAATAAATGTTAATAAAGACAGAAAAATAGCAAAGTCATGTTGAAGTAGACTACAAGAATAATTTAGGCTGTCAATGTCAAGGTCAAGCATAAGGGACAAAGTTCCTCAGGGAATTTCATTAAGATGCAATAGGCTAGGGTCTACCTTTAAATGTTTATCAAGTCTTAAGTCAATGAGAGGTATTTATTTATTTATTTAAGATGAACAAATTTATGGGGATTACAAGTTAACTAAATAATTCATTTTATTTACAATAATAGGTAAAGTACCCTGTTTTGGTATTTTTCCTCCTCAATCCTGAGTCAAGAAGAGTTCAAGCCCAAATCAAGATTTATCTATGCAGGGCAGAATCTCACTGTGGCCAAGTAAGTTTAAAACTAAGATAAAATAACACAAAGGCTAAATAATTCCTAGAAGTGATAGGAATGTTTTTTCTTTGGTTCATTGCTGAGCTGATGGGCGAAATAATGATTGTATTTACCATTTGTAAAATATTAGCCAGTTTCTCTACATGATTTTGCCATTGTAAAGCAATAATTCCTTCCAGGTAGAACTCCCAGCACCCATTTAGTGGAATAAAGTAGTACTTAAGCAGGAAAAAAAAATGTTTGACAAGTGCTCCTTGAACATCAATTAATTAAATAATTAACTTGCATTTACAATAACAACTAAAGTACTCTGTTTCTTGTATTTTTTTTCTCCTCTACCCTGAATCAAGATTTCACAGTCTCAAGCAAGTTTTTACGTATGCAGAGCACAGAATCTCATTCGAATATTTTCCAAGTTTTTGGATGCAGGGATAATATATATTACTCTCCTGGATTCTGATGTTTTTGCTTATTTTGGGGGGAAAGTGGGGAAAGGAAGAATTAAGCAGACATTGAAGCAACTCCCTCCTCTTTTCTGCCATCTGTTCCTGGGAAAAGAGTGCTTCAACTGCTAGGCAGAAATAGTAATAGACATGAGATAGTGAGAATCGAGATGGAGAATTTGGTCCTTTCATTATCACTTGGCTTCCTCAGCCTCAAAGAACACCAGAGCTTACTTCTTCAGAATGCTTATGAAAGCCGTGCTGCTATCAAGGCGGCCTTAGGCAAAACGTTGATGCTGAGAACAATGGCCTTGAGTGATCGGCCTTCCCTTGCTTAACAACTTCACCTCCCTCAGGAACAGTCACTTTTGTTCCTTTGCAGAATTGTAATTCCCTCATAACAAAACCTCCTTGCAAGAAAGGATTTGATCTCAGTCATTTTCAGCAGAGAATAAATATAAATCAATGAGATACCTCTCTGAAGTACTTGTATTTTTAGCTTCTAGTGATATTGTGGAATAAAATACTATCTGTCCCCTTTAACGGAATCTCAGGCATCAGCTTTGCAGATGAGGGGGTGTTTTGCAGGAGAGAGTTGTCTTTCATGTATGAAATCAGGCCACATAGATTGGGTCGCACTGCTGTCATTTTGTTCTCAGCATAGCCTTTGGTCCATATATAAATCTAGAAGTGGGGGGCTTTGAATTTACCTTAATAACCAGAATCATTTGAAATTAATTCCATCTTTAAATAGGTGTGAAAACCAAAAATAAAATTCTAAGCTGTCCAACTTGAGGCAGGAGAATACAGTATAGAGGCAGGGAACATGAGGCCAATTCATGCTGACTTCTTACAGCTAAATTAAACAGAAACACTTCAGCTATGACAGGAAATATCCTCTCCATTTACATAGAGTGTACACCAAGTAACCAGTGGACACCTCTAAGGGATATTTAAACCTCCAAAAATTTTGTAATGGGGCTCTTTAGTCCCTATGTTAGAGCCTGCTCCCACCCTTTGGAGTATAATTTCATTTTCAATAAATCTCTGCTTTTGTTGCTTCCTTCTTTCCTTGCTTTGTTTGTACGTTTTGTCTAATACTTTGCTCAAAAAGCCAAGAACCTGGACACCTTTCACCAGTAACAAGCTGACCAAATGAACTGCTTTTGGTCAAGTGGATCCCAGAGAAACCTGAAAAACTGAATTCCTGGGCGTGACAGGAAGGGTGGTCAGATGCATCTAGTTATACTGCCTTCCTTTTACAGTTTAGGTACACCTGACCAGCATTAATATTAAAATAGAGTACATAAGACTGGGAAAAGGGACTTTGCAGAAATAAGACACAAAATTCTTGCCTGGCACAGTAGCTCACGCCTGTAATCCCAGCACTTTGGGAGGCTGAGGCGGTGGATCACCTGAGGTTAGGGATTCGAGATTAGCCTGACCAACGTGGTGAAACCCCTTCTTTACTAAAAATACAAAAATTAACCAGGCATGGTGGCAGGCACCTCTAATCCCGACTATATAGGTGGAGAATCACTTGAACCTGGGAGAAGGAGGTTGCAGTGAGCCGAGATCAAGCCACGGCACTCTAGCCTGGGTGACAAGAGCAAAACCCCGTCTCAGGAAAAAAAAAAAAAAAAAAAAGATACAAAATTCCAAAGTGATTCTGGTTTAGCATCACATGACAGTGAGCAAACACTGAAGGAAATATTTTACCCTAAAATATATTTATTTGACATATATTGAAATGGCCCTGCAAAGCTGTCTTGTGAGGGGAAATAGTAGCTGTAGAAAATCCCCATTAATACAGCCAGGTTTTCCCTCTCCAGCCTATTCCTGGATCTAAGAGCCTAACACATGTTAAAATCTCAAAAGATACACTTAGCATGTTTTCCCTCTAAAGACTGCCACCTATGAGGTTTCGTCTACGTAACAAGAACCTTGGTCCCCACAATCCTCCTTTTGTTAACTTAAATATTTCTTTCTACTGGCTGCAAGTCTTTAGACAAAGATTAACTGTTTCAACCAATTGTCAATCAGAAACTCTCCACCTGTGACCTGTAAGCCTCCACTTCAAGATGTCCCACCTTTTTCGCCCAAACCAATGTGCATTTTCCATGTATTGATTTATGTCTTTGCGTATAGTTCTTATCCCCTTAAAATGTATAAAACCAAACTGCAACATGACCACCTTGGATGCACTTTCTCAGGAACCCTTGAGACTCTTTCACAGGCTCTGGTCATTTACATTGGCTCAGAATAAACGTCTTTAAATATTTTACAGAGTTTCGTTTTTCTGTTATCAGATGATTGCATCCAATTAAGTCTTTGTATGACATTTTATAGAATGTGGGGTCCTGGGACAGCCTGGGTAGTACACAAAGAAATAATTTAACTACCTAATATGTAGATGTAATGGTTCATATGTTAGCAATGATAATAACAACCAAAACGCAATGGCAAAGTAAGAGCACTGCTGTCTTCCAAAGAGGATTTGGTACATTCAGATCATTAGCAGCAAGATGTGACTATTAAGTAAACATAACAACTGAACAACAAAAAAGCAAAAGTTGATTCCTATTGTGCAATGTTTGAAGTCACTGCTGAATAGGGAACCAATCTGAGATACTTTGGCCTCTAAGGGAAGTACAACAAAGTTATTTTTGTTAATGAATAACATTTAGTAGCATATGGTTTTGATCAAACTGGAAGTTAACTAAAATAATCCAGAGCAATTGCTGCTTTTTTTTTTCTACTGTAAAATTTAACTTTCTCTGTCTACATTCTAAGTTGGTTTCTATTCTCAAACCAGTAATTAGAGTACAGTGCATTTTTGTTATTTTTAGCCTGCTGAGCATACCACAGACATTATGAACTGATGATAACACGCAAATATTTTGATGAACAAAACAGTTCAGTAAAGGAAGAGGATGACTATAGGAAACAGGTTGGAAGAATTTTAAAGCCAATACTCTACTTGACAAAGAAAAATGCTTTCCATAGGAAAATAAAACAGTGTGATTTTAGCACCCAGATAGTTCTTTATTCTCTCAGTGTGCCGATGCCCTAAGGTCTTACCATTGTATGGCTCATTAGATCTTTGTGATTTATTCACCTTCATTGGAATCAAAAATTTGTATCCACATTCTGTATTATTCTTGTGTTATATGCATGAGTACAAACTGGTAAACTTTGATAGGTATATGTATCACACCCCCCTCCACCCTGCAATACACACACACACACACACACACACAGAGAGAGAGAGACAGAGAGAGAGAGAGAGAGACAAAAAGAGAGAGACAGAGAGAGAAAGAAAGAATTAGAAAGAAAAAAGATGAAGAGAAGCAAGTTGGCTTTTTAAAGCTAGGTAATTCGTTTGATTTTTCTCTTCTTTTGACTATTGTATGTATGACCTACTTTTGGCTGGAGACAAGTTCAGAAAACTATTTTCAAAATGCACTGTAACTCTCTGTGTAAAGAATATTGCTTACAAAAAAACCCATAACAATTGTACTGTATATTATAGGAAGAAATAAAAAGGAACATATTGCAGGATAATGTAGCCATGAATAACTTATTGTGTGTCATAATTATGTCAAAAATAATACTAGATTACTTTCTTCAGTTGTCAGCCTTTTAATAAAAGTTTGTCTAAAAGGTCTCTCCCTCTTCCAAAATTAATCTCTTAGGGTGATCATTATTTGCATTGACAAAATTAAATATCTTTTATATTTATCTTTCAATTGATCCATAAGCATTAACTTTGTCTCTTTAGTAAAGACTATAAATTTTCAGGGGCAGCAACTTTGTGTACATTTCAAAAACTTTAAAGTACTTATCATGGAGTGGAGTACACACTAAATTCTTAACAAATATATGTTAATGATAATATGATAAATGACTAAAAACTTTAAGAAAGGAAGAGAAAAGGAAGGGAGGAAAAGTAAAATATAAAAGAGAAAGAAAAGAAACTAAAAGCTAAAGGAAGGAAGTACGAGAGGAGAAAAGGAAGGAAGGAGATAGAAAGAGATTTACTTGACTAGCCTAAAAAATATATATTTTATTTGGCTGGGCACCGTGGCTCACACCAAAGTAATCCCAGCACTTTGGGAGGCCGAGGCAGGCGGATCACGAGGTCAAGAGATCGAGACCA